>NC_137958.1:35088062-35454627 GCF_963924665.1 Micromys minutus
ATGGTCTCTGCTTTATTTTTGGATTATATAATAGCTATTTTGTTTAGAAATAATTCAGTGTCAGATCATGGAGTATTCATAGAGTGGAGGTTGCTGCAACACTTGCTGAATTCTAATTCCTTTGTTTTTGTGCTTTCTGTGTTTGTCACTAACTGAAACTCTTGGTTTTAAATGTCCTTAGAGCATCTGACTCTGCATCAATGAGAGGAGAGGCCTTTGGCCCCGTAAAGGCTCAATGCCCAAGTGTAGGGGAATGCCTGGGCAGGGATATGGGGGGGAATGGCTGGGTGTGTGGGGAAACACTCCCATAGAGGCAGGGGTGGAGGAAAGAAATAGGGGGAATCCAGATGGGAAACTAGGATTACATTTGAAATGTAAGTAAATAAAATATCCAATAAAAATAAACAGGAAAATAATGCCCCAGAGTAGGGGAATGCTGGAGTGGTTGGGCAGGAGAGGGTTGGTGGGTGAGCATCCTCATACAGGCAAGGGAGAGGGGGAAGGGCTCATATGGGATGGGAGTAATGGAGGAGTAACCAGGACATGGGATATCATTTGAGTTGTAACAAATGGAATGTTTAATAAAATAAATGTTACTTTGAGTGATTTAATGTATCCTTAATCAAAAATAATACTAGAAATACTGAGGTTAAGAGAACAATGGCATTAAAGGAACAAAAATTTGTTGAGCTTTAAGATAAGCATAGATATCTTGATAAAAGAAAAATACATTAAAATGTCACTGCCTTAGCAAAAAACCTCGAGGCTGGAGAGAGTATGAATGCTGCAAGCTGTGGTGTTTGCTGAGACATGGCACCGAGTACAATGCTCTGATTTCTAAATAGCTGAAATCAATCAAGGAAGTGAAATGTGAAGTTTGACATTTTTAATAAATTACACTATTTACCTTAATGCAAGTGACATGATTGAAGTAAATTAAACGGTGGAAAGGAACAACTGGGCTGTAACTAAATCATGTTTTAGTCAATGTTCAAAGTTTCCTTTACAATAAATGCAGAATTCTTTAAGTTCTGAAATGATAGAAGTTAGTTCTTTCGGTAAATCACACTATTACACATTTCAAGGTAGAGAATTAAAGTTCTTACACATGTCTATATTCTTATGACAATGGTGAAGAATTATGAACATTTAGATAGACATCAGATAATCATGATTATGAACAGCATTAGTTTGAAGCATTCAGTGCTGCCTGATAACTTGAAGACACGATGGGGCAGATGTGAGGATACATATTTTCTCTGTTGTTAATACTGTTCTGAAATTTTATTATGATAAATTTTATTATAATGAAATTATAGGAAATGACATTATTTCAGTCAAGCCTATTAAAAGATAAATTAACCTGAAATGCATTTGAAAAATTATGCTTTTGTATAATTTTTAAAAGTTGCTCTTTGCATAAAACTACAATATTTCAGAAAGGCACACATGTATTAAAAGTCAAAGAAACAATAAAGCAACTTTCCTATTGGGACAAAAGTAATTATCTAAAAATAAAAATATGCTTTGAAAGGCTTAGTTTTACATATAAGCCATTTTCACAGAATAATACATGGTAAGAAGACAGTTCAGAATAATAAAAATGGATGTCATTTAGCACCGTTAATATTTCAATGACAATGAACTCTTTCTCCCGCACAAAAATATGTACTCTAAATACAATTTGGTTTAATACAACATTCTCTAATAATCTGTTTTCCCCATAGTTTATTAACTTCAACGGTCATATCTACACTAATAACATCTTGAATATTTTAAAATGTTGTATAAGACAGATATAATGTATAGAAATTAATATAAATTATTTTTAACAATGTTGTTCATAAGCTAGTCCAAAACATATAAATATTTTTAAGTGCAAAACCACATAACAAATAAATGTCAGTTGTTTTTAGTTTAAAACCTTTTAAGTTTGCACAGGTGTTTTGACAATGTGTGTGTGTGTTGTGAGGGGACTCACATAAGTATAAAAAGAACAGTTGGAGGTAAAGATATGTTGAAGACTACCACAGATATTAAGATATGGACACAAATGCAGAGGAGGAGTCCTGAGATAGGAGCATCCTTCCCTGGAATATGCAGTTTCCTGGGCTTGCTGAACAACGGGCTGCTGCATCAGGTTTCTTCAGTCAAGTGCAGGAGGATGAAGCTACTGCTGAACCTCAAGCTGTTTGCCTATGACATGTCTGTTTAGGTCAATTTTATTACCAGGAGGTCTAACCACGATAATGATGAACTAAATATTGAAAGCAAGATTTAAGGGATTATAGAACCATGAAAAGAGAAAATTAGAGATTTTGGAGAAAAACAAGTTTCACCCATAAATACTCACTAGTAAATATTTTACTGGAATACAAACTGTAATTTTGATCATGGGAAGCATGGACTTCCATCTTACTGACTGTCTCATGATGGATAATGAGGTGGCTTGGTAGACAGCTTCTTCACAGGAAAGAAGAGAGACTAGACTGGCCATGAGAAGTTTGAGTTGATAAACCATGATGTGGTGAAACCCTTCTACTTTGAAGTTGACCAGATAAACCACATGATAAAAGGGCAGTGTGGGTAGGAACGAGCAGTATTAAGTATTTCAAAATACAACAATAAAAAACAATTATCCACATATTCTCTTAAAAGTGAGTTAAAAAGTCCATACTATCTGAAGAAATTCCTTAATATATGGAGCATTTTTTAAACTTTATTTAAAAAAAAACAAAGATAAAAGAAATAAATTTTAAACATTTTTTCATAAATGTATAAATATACATTTTTGTCAGTGCTTGGCTTTTTTTTCTTTTTTTTTAAGGTTTGATACTCTGCTTTAAGGTCTTATTAGTTACAATGAGCAAAAAGTACATGTAAAACAGGATGTAACCCAGAATTAGTCAAAGTTTTCTTTTTGTGTAAGAATTGAGCATAAAGTTTTTTTTTGTTTGTTTTCTTTTCTTTTCTATTTTTCTTAAATTTCACACACTCTGTGAGTTGTTTCTGAGGTGGTCTGAGCCTCTGGGGTTAGCATCCCACTATCAGTGACTGCAAATTATGTCTGTTCTTTTGTGACTGGGTTATCTCACTCTGGATGATATTCTCTAGATGCAACCATTTTATTAAGAATTTGGTTAAGTCAATGTTTCTGATAGCTGAGTAGTACTCCATTGTGTTAATGTACCACAATTTTTGTATCCATTCATCTACTGAAGGACGTCTGGGTTCTTTCCAGGTTCTGGCTATTATAAATAGACCTGTTATGAACATTGTGGTGCATGTGTCTTTGTTGTATATTGGAGTGTCTCTGGGGTATATGCTCAGAAGTGGAGTAGCTGGATCTTCAAGAAGTACGATGTCCAATTTTCTGAGGAATCACCAGACTGATTTTCAGAGTGGTTGCATCAGTTTACAATCCCACCAACTGTGGAGAAGTGTTCCTCTTTCTCCACACCTCACCAGCATCTGCTGTCATCTGAGTTTTGGATCTTGGCCAATCTGACTGGTGTGAAGTGGAATCTCAGGGTTGTTTTGATTTGCATTTCCCTGATAGCTAGGGATGTTGAGCACTTCCTTAGATGTTTCTCAGCCATTCAATATTCCTCAACTGAGAACATTTTGTTTAGCTCTGCACCACATTTTTTAATAGGGTTGTTTGATTCTCTTGTGTCTAGCTTTTTGAGTTCCTTGTACACCTTGGATATTAGGCCTCTATCTGATGGGGAGTTGGTAAAGATCTTTTCCCATTCTTTTGGCTGCTGTTTTGATTTCTTGACAATGTCCTTAGCCTTACAAAAACTTTGCAGTCTCATTAAGTCCCATTTGTTAATCTTTGACCTTAGAGGACAAGCCACTGGTGGTTTGTTCAGAAAAGTTTCTCCTGTGCCTATGTGTTCTAAAGTTTTCCCTAGTTTCTCATCTAATAGTTTCAGTGTACCTGGTTTAATGTGGAGAACTTAGATCCACTTCCACTTGAGCTTTGTACAAGGAGATAAGAAAGGGTCTATTTTCAATCTTCTGCATGCTGAGTGCCAGGTAGACCAACACCATTTGTTGAATAGGCTGTCCTTCTTCCATTGAATGGTTACAGCTCCTTTGTCAAAATTCAGGCGGCCATATACATGAAGGTTCATTTCTGGATCTTCTATTCTATTCCTTTGATTCATGAGCCTATTTCTGTACCAGTACCATACAGTTTTCAGCAAAATTGCCTTGTAATATAGCTTGAGGTCAGGGATAGTGATTGCCGCAGATGTTTTCTTCTTGTTGAGGATAGATTTTGCTATTCTAGGTCTTTTGTTATTCCAGAGGAAATTGCACATTGATCTTTCCAACTCAATAAAGAACTAGGTTGGAATTTTGATGGGGATTGCATTGAATCTGTAGATTGCTTTTGGTAAGATGACCATTTTTAAAATGTTGATCCATCCAATCCATGAGCATGGGAGATCTTTCCATTTTCTGAGATCCTTCTTGATTTCCTCTTTAGAGGTTTGAAGTTCTTGTTATGCAGGTCTTTCACTTGCTTAGTTAGAGTCACACCAAGGTATATCATAGATTTTGAGAATATTGTGAAGGGTATCTTTTCCCTAATTTCTTTCTCCACATGTTTGTCCTTTGAATATAGGAAGGCTACTGATTTGTTTGAGTTAATTTTATATCCAGGCACTTTTCTGAACTTGTTTATCAGCTGTAGGAGTTCTCTGGTGGAGTTTGTGGGATTACTTATGTACACTATCATGTCATCTGCAAAGAGTAATGTTTTTACTTCTTCCTTTCCGATTTCTATCCCTTTGATTTCCTTTTGCTGTCTAATTGCTCCAGCCATGACATCCATTTCTATGTTGCATAGGTAGGGAAGAGTGGGCAGCCTTGTTGAGTCCCTGATTTTAGTGGGATTGCTTCAAGTTCCCACTGTTAAGTTTGATGTTGGTTGTTGGTTTGCTGTATATTGCTTTTATTATGTTTAGGTATGGACCTTGGATTCCTGTTCTTTCCAGGCTTTTCAACAAAAAGGGGTGTTGAATTTTGTCAAATGCTTTCTCAGCATCTAGTGAGATGACCATGTGATTTTGTTCTTTGAGTTTGTTTATATGGTGGATTACATTGATGAATTTCCTTATATTAAACCATACCTGATTCCCAGAGATGAAGCCTACTTGTACATGGTGAATGATAGTCTGATGTGTTCTTGGATTCGGTTTGCAAGGATTTTGTTGAGTATTTTTGCATTAATGTTCATAAGTGAGATTGGTCTGAAGTTCTCTTTCCTTGTAGCGTCTTTGTATGCTTCAGGAATGAGGGTTATTGTAGCCTCAAAAAATTAATTATGTAGTATTATATCTGATTCTATCTTGTGGAATAGTTTCGAGAGTATTGGTGTTATATCCACAATAAATGTCTGATAAAATTCTGCACTGAAGCCGTCTGGACCTGTGTCTTTTTTTTGTTGGGAGGCTTTTGATGACTTCTTCTATTTCTTTTAGGTGTTTGGGATTATTTAGATGGTTTACCTGGTGTTGGTTTAACTTTAGGATCTTGTATCTGTCTAGGAATTCATCCATTTCCTCCTGATTTTCCAACTTTTTTGAGTATAGGCTTATGTAGTAGGATCTGATGATTTCTTGAATTTTCTCAGGTTCAGTTGTTATGTCTCCACTTTCCTTTCTGATTTTGTTAATTTGTATACTCTCTTTGCCCTCTAGTTAGTCTGGCTAGGTGTTTATCAATCTTGTTGATTTTCTCAAAGAACCAGATCTTGGTCCTTTTGATTCTTTAGATGGTTCTTTTTGTTTCTATTTGGTCTATTTCTGCCCTAAGTTTTTTTATTTCTTGCAGTCTGCTCCTCTTGGGTGTATCTGTTTCCTTTTGTTCTAGAGCTTTTAGCTGTGCTGTCAAGTTTCTGATGTATGCTCTCTCCAGTTTCTTTTTGGAAGCACTCATAGCTATGAGTATTCTTCTCAGTACTGCTTTCATTGCATCCCATAGATTTGGGTATGTTGTGTTTCATTTTCATTAAATTCTTGAAAATCCTTAATTTCTTTCTTTATTTCTTCTTTGACCCTGCTATCATTTAACAAAGCGTTGTTTAGTTTCCATGTGTTGTGGTTGCTGTTTCCTACTATTAATGCTTTTGTAGGTTGAGTTGTGTCTGTGTCTGTTTCTTCTGTTGGTTTTCTTGCTTAGGAGTTTTCTTGTTTTTACTAGGATGTAGTTCCCCTCAGTGTATTGGGTTTTCGACCTATAATTTGTTGTAGTGCTGGGTTTGTGGTCAGATATTTTGTAAATTTAGATTTGTCTTGAAATATTTTTATCTCTCCATCTGTGGTGATAGCAGCTTGGGCTGACACTTGTGTTCTCTTAGAATCTGCATGATATCTGTCCAGGCTCTTCTAGCTTTCATAGTCTCTGTTGAGAAATCGGGTGTGATTCTGATTGGTCTGCCTTTATATGTTACCTGACCTTTTTCCCTTACTGCTTTTAGTATTCTTTCTTTGCTTTGGTCTCCTGGTGTTTTGACTATTATGTGTCAGGAGGAATTTCTTTTCTGGTCCAACCTATTTGGAGTTCTGAAGGCTTCTTTTATGCTCGTGGTCATCTCATACTTAAGAGTAGCGAAGTTTTCTTCTACAATTTTGTTGAAGATATTTACTGTGCCTCTTAGTTGATATTCTTCTCCCTCTTCTATTCCTATTATCCTTATGTTTGGTCTTCTCATTGTATCCTGGATCTCCTGGACATTTTGTGTTAGGAGCTTTTTGGTTTTTGCATCTTCTCTGACTGTTTTGTCTATGTTTTGAATGTTGTCTTTGGCCCCCGAGATTCTCTCTTCCATCTCTTTTTGTCTATTGAAAATGCTTGCTTCTGTGACTCCTGATTTCATTTTTATGTATTAAACCTCTAGGGTTATCTCTTTTAGTGTTTTCTTTATTGTGTTAATTTCCGTTTTAAATTCCCTCTTCCATTCCTTCATCTCTTTGGTTCTGTTTTCCTCTAGTTCTTTGAGTTCTTTGAGTGTTTTTCTTTTTTCCTCTTTAAAAGCATCTGATTCTTTTTGCTTTTCCTCCCGTTCTTGTTTAAGGATCTCTATCACATTCTTGAGGTATGATTTTAGGTCTGTGTCTTCTTTTTCTGGAGTGTTTGGCATTCCAATGTTTGCTGTGATGGGAGAGCTGTGTACTGGTGTTGCCAGGTTGTCTTGGTTTCCTTGGGATATGCTCTTTCGCTTTCCTCTTGCCATCTTGTCAGTGATATGTTCTTGCCTTTCCCTTGTACCTGGTCTGTGTTCCTGGATCTCCACTGGTCCAGGTGGCAGATGATTTGAGACTTGTTCTGTGCCCCAAAGCTGCCGGGTGGAAAAAGAGATCCCAATGCTGGGGTCCTAGTCCCTGGATCATGCAGTGCAGAGGTGCGCTTTCTGTGTGCACTCGGCAGAGATCTCTCTGCCCCCTGGCAACTCAGATCTCCTTCTCACCAGGCCTTTATCTCTTGGAACTGCTCAAGATATAAAGTCTTACATTAATGTCACTTATCTATGTCACAAAATCTTTACTTTTGTGAATTATTTCTTTTATTTTTAGATCATAATTATATCATGTCTCCCTTTGCTGTTCCATTCAAATTCTTTCCTATATCACCATGACTGTCTTTCAAATCGCTAAGTAAATATAAATAGTATTATCACTCAAATTGGATTAATTCCAATTACATAATCTTCCACTGAAATTTATTATGGAAGAAAATATTCATTTTTGTTTTTTTATCAAGTGATGTGAAGTAAGATGCTAATTCACTCATTTCCTTGGAATTTTTATGAAGTATACTGTATTTTCTAGATGATATTATAGATCAGAGACATAGTAGTACAAAATGACAAACCATTAATCTTTTTATGTTTACATTGCAGTGAATTCCCAATTATTAGAAAAATGTTATATATAAAGATTTGAAAATGAGCTCAAATTAGTAGTCTGAATCCCTGGGACAGAGAAGATATGTAGACATTATTATTTAGGCTATAGAATTGGTCTTATGGGCTAACTATAACATGTACAAAGAGAAGACTTTGGAAATGGAATTGGAAGCATCTGGCAGGACGCTGAGGCTGAAATTCTTAACTTGCATCCTGGAGCTAATTGCAAGGAAAGGCAAAAACTCTGCTTTGGACTCTCTCTATTGGCTGTATTTACTATGGCTTCTACAGCTAATTATATGGGACATTTTGAGTGCCAAATTTAATAAGTTTTGGTTCTTATATATCTATTCATTTCTTAATATTATATTTTTAGTATATTTTATAGTATATATATATATATATATATATATATATATATATATATATATATATATAAATGCAACCTGAAGTTGATCTATTGTAATAGTTTGTAGAGTCTAGACTATATAAAACAGATAATCAAAGATGCTGGAAAATTGCAAGCATTTTTATTAGAAATTTGTATTTCTTCTTTTCAGAATTATTCTCTCAGTTCCTTAGACATTTCATTTCTTGGAAAATTTGGTCTTGTAGGTCTTCTACTTTTGTAGTTCTTTATGTGTTCAGGACATGAATTCCTTTCAGTGAAGTGGAAAAAGGTTTTCTCTGATCTTATAGACTGCCTCTTCATTCTCCTTGTAGTTTTCCTGCTTTTGTATAGATTTTTAATTCCATGTGATATTATGTTTTAATTCATGGGTTTATTTTCTTGGTATCATATTTTAGAAATCGTTCAACTTTTAGGTCTTCTCATAGGTATAAGAGTTTTAGACCTACAGTAGAGAGTTACATGGACTCAAGTTTGAGTCAATAAAGGTATCAGCTAAAAATTTTTAAAAAATGAGTTTTTCTTCTACCAGTTTTGGTGTTTGTGGGACTGGATCAGTTACTAATAACCATGTCTTCTTTCCATGGCTCTTTACATTGTGTTTTACTCCTGAACAATGTGCAGTAGTCAGAGTCCAATCTCAGAAGATTCTTTGATCAAGAGGACCAGTTTTGAAGGGATCCTGTTATATTCTAGATCCTGTCTAAACATGGAAGTCAAAGATAAAAACATTGAGTCTCTTTATGACCTTCTTATCATAATGGGCTCAGACCGATAAGCTTTGGTTTTGAACATCCTGAAAAGTGGATATAATTACAGTCTTAAAAGATTGGCATAATATTTATGCCAAAGCATAGAAAAATCAGAGACAAAATTAAAATAAAACAAACACCAAAAAAGCACTTTTAAAATCGAATTTTGCTAAGAACCAAGTTTCTCTAAATTAAAATGTGTAAAAGTTAGCAAAAACAGATTGAATTAATTTTAATATAGGAACCTTTTAAAATGTATGTTATTTTATTGAAAATATCATGTGAGGATAAAAATTAGTGTCAAATCCAAATTAAATCTATGGTGCAATGTAGAAAGTTAAGATAGCCTTAATACATTCTGACACATAATCAAATTCTAGTTGTATAAGGAAGTTGTAGAAAATATTGCTTGGACTTTTACATTTTTGAAGTTTTTCTGCGGTTTCAAAAACATGAGAGTTAGAGAAAGTTCTGGGTGCTATTAAGAACATAGAGATATCATTAGTAAAGTTCAATAGAGGCAATGGAAAGGTCCAAAATATGTACACAGAGACCCAAATGTCTTAACATGTTAATACTTTAATTATAGTTTTAGAAGCAGTAGGCAATTATTCCTGTTGTTGTTAGAAAAAACCCAGAAAGCTCTGAACACCCCAGAAACAACTCAGAGACCATATGAATTTCAAGAAAAACAGAGCCCCCCTGAAATAAAAAGAAAATGAAAAACCATTTTGCTTAACTTTTACACACCAAGAAAACTTTGAATAATTCCAGGTTACATCTTGTTTTACATGTACTTTATGCTCATTGTAACTAGTGATATTTTAATGCATACTATCAAACCTTAAAAAATTTCAAGTACTGACAAAAATGTATTCATATACTTTTATGCAGAATGCTTAAAATCTGTACATTTATCTTTGTTTTTTAAAATAAAGTTGTTCAATTAAAAAAAAAGAAACAAGAGGCATTTAATACAGTTTTTCTTCTAGCATTCAATGCTTGGGAAGCCAGGTTTCTATAGCCAGGATCATTACACTAGTCAACACCAGTCTTAGCACAACCACATACATTCTGCTTCATTCTTTACAAGAAAAACTTCTTCAAAGCAGAAATGACATCTAATATATCCCACTTAGTATAACTTTGTTCTATATGGTCAAAAGGATGATGAATAATAGCTAAACTTTTGGTTTTGAATGAGTGAGTTTAAGTATATGGTAGACCAGAATAAAAGATAAAATAGGAAAAGGAAATTGGAGATACACATATCAAAATATCAAACTGTCTATGTATATATAGATATTTATAAAGTAGGGATAACACCTAACAGAAATTGTGTAGAAAAGCCCTAGAGATAAGCATTTCCAATAAAGATTCTTCTGTGTAGAGCAAATGTTCCTTAGATGGGTCTTACTGCTACACATAAAAGGACAAATAACCCCAGAAAAAGTGAGAATGTCCAATTTCAATTTTCTGGACATTTACCAAAGAGCAAATATACATGAATAAACATACTTGTCTCTTTTAACAGCTTCCTTGAAATAAGTAGATGTGTCAACTTTTGTGTCACTGGCCAAGTGAGAGCAAACCTTGTGTTTTGTGTGATCTAATGTATCTATGTTTTTTGAATTTGAATGGGTAAATTTATTAAGTAGCAGGACACAGTGTACAAGTTAGAAATAGATAAGTAACTGAAGATTGGATCAGGCATTTTGATCATCCAGAAAGAACCACTGGAGAGGCCATAGAAATATTTAGATAGCATGTTTGATAAAGATGATTTTGGCACAGTTTTTTTTTCTTTTAATTGAGACTATAAAAACTTTGTAGCATTTATTAATTTTAGTTTGTTTGTGTATGATTTATTTTTTCATTCTCATTAGAATACAAACAGACATCTTAGTGATCACATGAAGATAAAATGGAAACAAAGCAGAATAGGACAAAATATGGAAACAGAAGAAAAGGAGCAAGAATTTATGCCAAGGCGGACAGATGCGGACACACACACATGAACACCTGCTGAAAATCTATAAAAACAAAAGCAGAGGCAACAACCAAACAAAACAAAAGCCAAACCAACCAACCAAACAAAGAACATCCCGAGACAACCTTCAAATATACCATTGAATGCATTTTAGTTTCCTCATCTATTACCGGACCTGGAACCAGCCCTTAAGTTTGGTTTGAATACCCAGTGAGACTCTTGAAGAAAGCTAATGTTTCTGTGTTAGCACTTATCAAATAGAAACAGCATCCAGGTAAGGGATGGGGTCTTCTTCCTACTTCCACTTTCAGTGCTGTGGTCCCATCTTGCAGAAATGAATGCAGGATTTGTGCATGCTACCACAGCCTCCCTGAGTTCATATGTGCATTCATCCTGTTTGTTTCCTTGGCTCCAACACTCTCTCTGCCTCTTTTTCTAGAAAGTTCCCTGAGACTTGAGGGGACAGTTTTGATGGGGCATTCTATTTAAGATGGAGTATTCCAGGAAATCTCAATCTCCCCAAATTGTCTGGCTGTGGGTCTCTGTTTTTGTTTTCACCTGTTGTTGGATGAAGCTTCTCTGATGATGGTTGAGTAAAGGCACTAATCTATGTATTTAAAATAATATTACCTTGTTGCTATAATTTTTGGTAGAACAATAGAATTCAGTTTTTCCTTAGGTCTTAGATATCTAGTCTCAGATTCCTTGCCACATGAGCTGTGTTGGCAATAGGTTCCACTTTATGGAGTGGATTTTCTTTCTAATAATGAAGTGGTTGATTACTTCTATAAATTTTTGCCACCATTGCTCCAGCATATTCTGCCATTTGGTCAGCATTGTAACTGAGTTGTTGTTACCTTTCTCCTCTAATCGTGTACAGGCTACTTGTCTAATAATCAATATGGGTGAAGATTCTAGGTAGGTAACAACATGACCTCTGCATGCTGTGAGAGCTATATAGTTTACTTCAGAAATAGTACCTTACCAATAGCTGTACAAAAACTTTAATCCATCAATGTATCTGTTTAGACAATGGGTCATGTTCAAAAATATGATCCAGGTGGAATACAGACACACTTTAGATTGTAGTATAGTCTTCCTAGATAACAGACAAGCCTTCTAGTACATACCTTGGATTTCTAGCAATGAAGATAAGGTTAATTTGTAGAAGGAAGCAGCCACATTTGAAAGTGACATCTAATATCTCAAATGTAAATACAGAGTATCTAATAAAACAAGATTTAAAAAGAGCAATATCGAATTGGGGGCAACCAAAGTGATGACTCAGAGAAGGAATTGACAGAATAAGTCAGAGATAGGATATGCCCAACTCATGCAAAAACAGCACAGGGAAGATTGATGTGCGTGTATGACAATTTACCAAGACAGTTTTACAGAGGCAGATCAGACAGGAAAAAAAAAAAAAAAAAAAAAAAAAAAAAAAAAAAAAACCAAGATACATACAAAGACAGAATTAATAAGAAAATGAGCCAGAAAATTATTAGAACAGAGTTAATATGAGGCTAGGAAGAGCAATTGAGTCAGAGCTAAGAAAGCCAGATTAAGTCTTTCAGCTCAGAAGAATAGATTTTACAGAGGCTAGGGGTTTCCATGCCTAGGTCTAAAAACACTTAGAACAGAGGACAAATGCTTTGGGCTCAGCCCAAGCCATGTAATTGCATAGCTTGGATATGGCTCTCATCTCATCTCTCAAGCTCAGGAAATGAAAACATTTACAAATAACCTTTGCAATAGCCTCAGTTGCTTCAGGGGTTTCCATGGGATTCCTTTAGCTAACTCATCAATTATATACAACTCATTTACAGTACCGGATGTTTCCTTTGTTGGTGAGGGATGTATAGTTGGGACTCTGTCTACCTTGCTAGTTTATGATTCAAATTGACATTTCTTTCATATATATAAAATATATAATGAATACTTGGAATATATACACTTAAAATTTGTTTTTAAAGAAGCCTCCACTGTGTTTCTATACAGTATATAGAAACTATAAAAAAGGCATTTTTATAATTATTAGGTAAAATTTACTTAATCATAAGTTAGGTGATGATACCAAACATTCCTGGTTATAATTCATCTGTTAGATGGATTTAAGGGCAGTTTTTTATTAAAGCAATTCACACAAACACACACACATACATATATGACAACTTATTTATTGCTGGTCTGTTTTGTTTTCTTTTGTCTTTTGCATATGATTAAGGGGCAAGCTTATCCACTGATAAGAGGTATTTGCAAAGACAGTGCTGAATACCTAAAAGTAGCAAACAACTCAGCATATTGCATATATTACATTAATGGATATCGTACAGAATTTACAAATAATTCTAAAGACACCTTCAGTTTTACTACTTTATCTTATGATAGTTTTAGGGATATTACTAGTATTAACTTTCAAAAGAAATTGATTTAACACAGTCTGATTCAAATATACTCAAATATTTATTAATTCTAAAAGCTATATAGGATTAACATACATTAAATCATGCATCTTAATAATTTCTAAGTGAGGCTTATAATCACAAATAGATAAATATATGTATATATACATACACATATATAGATACATATAGATAGTTACATACATGCATGTGTACATGCAGTAGTGGATACATGGAACACAGATAGTACTACTAAAGTTATTGTTCATGTAGGTGGTGTTAGGAAGCCAGATGATGAAGTGACATCTGTTTTAGGGAAGACTGATCCATTGTAGTTTAAATCGGGATATGTGTTTGTTAGCTTGGCAAATATCTCAGTTGATGTTTTCTTTTAAAACAATGCATTATAAGACAGGAAGAGAGATGTAATATCAGTAGTGTTCTCAGAGGAAGTTACTGAATTGGTCAAGATATACCAAGCAAACTTTGGTCGCATATGAGAACAGACATATAGTACCTATGAATTTCAGGATTAATGGAAAATCAAATAATTGAAGGGAATATGAATAACATTTATCATTTCTTACATAAATGCTAATTACATTTTGTTCTTGACCTTGTGCCACGATTTTTTACATCATTAATAGTGCTTTTAGGAGGTAGGCCACTCATGCTTTGGCTCTACTTAAATTATTAGTGGATTAAGAATCATTGTTTAGGATAGTCAGAGCATTTCTTTTTCATACTCACCAAATGAAAAGACAGACCATTAAACTGGTTATTTCCATCACCTTTGAGTTAGAAGATCTTGTGCTACAGCATTATGTATAATGACTTTATCTTCTAGTGATAGTTGGGTCAGTTAATATATTTAGAATTCCTAAGATAGGTAGACTAGGCCCTCAGAAGATTTTGGAAAGATTTTTATACTAACAGTAGTAAGAATAACAAGTCATTGTATAGACTCCACTCAACATTCAGTGAAGGATAATCAGTCCGGTTCCACCTAGTCAGGAGTGATTCAAAAGGGTGCTTGTTGAGCAGCCTTAATTTTGCAATACATCAGACTTATTCCTTTATCTTCTTTTAAGATTTATTTATTTATCTGTATGTTTCAGTGTGCCTCTGTGAGTTTATATGTCCCATGTACATCTAGAAAGTGTTGCGTTTCATCAAACAGGAGGTACTGTTCATGCCAATTGTCTGGTTGGCTGCTGGAAACTGGATCCTGTGTCCTCTGAAAAATATTGACTGCTGAGCCCTCTCCAGCTCTAGTTATCTACAGAAGCTGTCGTTTGGGGGAGTTGGGACACAATGAGTCATATTATTAGCATTTTTCACCCTTTTATCTATGCGTAGTCTATACAGTTTCCATTAAATGAGCAATTTATTATTGAATGAGTCTTGGACTCTTTTAATTGTTGGTTTATCCTTTTATACTTTCCTTTTATTAAATCACCAAATTTCAGATGATAAACAATATGGTATAAATTCACCCTATGTTATGAATTCTAGAAAATTCTTATAGCTTATTTTTGAAGTGAGGACTATTGTTACTCTGGATTTGTACAAGAATATCATAACATAGCATTATCATTTCAAGAGTCTTAATGGTATACATAAAGAAATGTAAACACATACATAAAATAGGTACTGACTGTCACACAATTGCATTAACAATTTTGGAATTAAGTTAAAGTACCAACATAATCAATTTGGCAGATTCAATATAGATAATTTTTACTACTAAATATGATCTTTTAAATGTTACTGGATATCTTAACTCAGCTTCTACCACAAGGGGGCCATTTGAGGATTGTGTAATTCTTAATATTTCAAAAGATAGGTTACCCGTGGTACTGTATCTACCTGTGAATGGCATGATCTCCAAGATTTTGCTGTGTTCATTGTTCTATTTATAAGCTAGGTTAAAATTTTGCTGAAAGAAATTTTGTCTTGATGAATGCTTTCCTTTGGAATAAATCAAACTGTGGAGTTTCAACATAAAATTTTTTAATTGTTAATTGAAATTGTTGCCAAATATCCTTCCATATATCTCTTCTATATTTTTGTTTCTTGTAATCCATTTGTATTTTGGCCATTAGACTATTCAAATGGCTACTCCATCTGCAACAGAAAATAAATCGATGTAGACATGGTGTTTTCTTGGGTTCTCAGTTTAGATAACCTGATATGATTCCTGGGATACAGGGGACATATTACCAAATGATTTTCCATATTCAATTATAGATAGTTTCTATGATTCCTAAACAGGAGAAAGAATAGTCTTTTTCCTATCATGGGAAATGCTGCTGATTTTTTTTTTTTTTATTTAGCAAAGAGACTCGGTTTCAGTGCACTTTTGCCCTGTCCTTTAATACCCCTGGACTTCTGTACAGTAGCACATAATGTCTAATGCATGTTATGAGCTACTCTGCTTTTTATAGTTTGTTGTTGGACATTGTACTGAAAATTTCAGTTTAGTTATTGTTTCATTCAGTTCTGTGACTCCTATTTAGTATTTTACATAGTATATAATCTACTAAAATTCTCACTTTGTTATTAATTTCTGTTTTGATCTCACATTGTTTTGTTTTAAAATCTTTACCAGGTCAATTGGTTATTCTAATTTAATAACACACATATTATGGTCATAGATTTATGATTCTGATTTGGAAAACATTTTTTCTATCTTTATTGATTTGATTCTGTGATATCTTCTTCACAGTAGATACAATTTTATTCCTTTTGGTATCCCTGTCACTTTATGTAAAATTGGAACTTCAATAATCTTCTCAGTCTAAGTTTCTGAGAAGTTCTTAGATGTTTTTTTCTTCAGATTCTTATTTTTACTGTAGTAGATCATTGAGAGTTAGGATGCTCCAAGTTTTGCTGTTTTCATTTAAACAAGACTGAATTCACCCACCTGACAAACAGCTGGTAATGTGGGATTGTTGCATATGGGGCCTAGTTCTCCTGTGTCTTAGTGGGAGAAGAAAGCTCACATTTTTACCCACTTATTCCATGCTACGTAGGATACATTGATAAAAGTGAATAGTGCATAGTAGTTTTATTTATTTTTTCTCAGATGGTACACTTTCTTAAATTCATGATTGTAACAGATGCCAGGTCTCCGTAGCAGCGAGAGACAATGGGATTGTAACACCAGAGAAAGCCAAGGCTAGGCTAGCTCTGAAGTACTCACACACCCATTTAGCATCTCAGAGGACCACTAATTGCCTACCCCATCAGCTTCCAGATGCAGACTAGTTAACAACTTGACAGAGAGCAGCATCTGGGAAGGATGAGACCTGAGGCATGTACTCACACCCCTTCCAGTTAGGAACTGGGAGCAAAGTGATCTGAGCTGGGAGAAGTCTTCACCGACAGGGAGGAAACAACTAGTTCATTTAATTTTTTTTCCTTTATGTTTGTGATACTGGCAAATGATGAGCTTTGTTATGTCCAAGCAGTGAGTCAGTCATTTCCTGGGGTTTTGAAAATTGGGGTTTCCAATAAGTAAACTAAGTCCTTGCAGAGAAATGAAGGGGAATTGGTTTAATCATATGAAGAAACTGGCTCGCAAAGAAAATGCTGTTCCTTTGTGTACACACTTGGTCAGACTGGCAGAAGTCTTACTGATCCTCCCTAGACAGGACACTCTCACTTGAAGCCCATCTAAAGGGTGAAGCTAGCAGGCTAGCTCTGTAAACCTTTCGGGACAAATGAGGAACTGGGCATCAACACCACTGCACTGACCACAGGTAGCAAAAAGTGATCAACTACTGGGCTCCAAAGAGATACAGCAGCTAGACCCCTAGGAAAGCCATGAAAAAAACCGAGATGCATGGCAGATCCCTGTATTGATAGGTGTATTCCTGGAAGTTGGCATTTCCTAACCAATGGTTAGCTTTTAAGGCACTACGAGCCTCAGCTTTTCCTACTTGGGTATGTAGATAAGTTATTTTTGTTTATTTGTTAGTTTTTTCTTATTCATTCATTCATTCATTCATTTTACATTCTGCTCACTATACCCTCTCCCAGTTCCCTCCCTCACAAATGTCTACCTTGTTCCCTCTCCTTCTCTTCTCAGAGGGTTTCCCTCCACTCCCATTCCCTCATCCTGGCATCTGCAAAGTTAGGCTCATCCTCTTACACTAAGGCCACACAAGACAGCCCAGTTAGGAGAATGAACTCCACAGAGAGGCAACAGTCTTAGGACAGCCCCCGTTCTGGTGTTGGAGAACCAACATGAAGACTGAGCTGTCCATCCGCTACATATGTGTCAGGGTTCTCAGTTCAGCCCCTGTGTACTCTTTGGTGGTTTGGTCTTTGAAAGCCACGAAGGATCTAGGCTAGATGACTCCATTGATGTTTCTGTAGAATTCCTATCACTTTGGGACATCCCCTCAATCCTTACCCCAACTCTTTCTCAAGAGTCCCTGAGCTCCATCCATGTTTGGTTGTGGATCTCAACACGTGTTTCAATTAGCCGCTGGGTGGAACTTTTCCGAGGACAGTTATACTGGCTCCTGTTTGCAATCATAACTGAGTATCATCAATGATGTCAGGATATGTGGTGCTTGTCCATAGGATGGATCTCAAGTTAGGCCAGTTATTGTTATTTTCTGCTCCATCTTTGCCCATGCATTTCTTGTAGACAGAACAAATTGTGGGTTGAAAGTTTTATGGGTAGGTTTTTGTCCTTACCTCTCTCCTGGGGGTTCTGCCTGGCTACAGGAGATGGCCTCTTCAGGTTTCATATCCTCAGTGTATGATTCTCAGCTAAGGTTACCTGCATTGACTCTTGGGAGCCTCCCCTATCACAGGTCTCTTACAGTTCCCAGAGATACCTGCCTCCCACCCATCTGTGCCACATGCCGATTTCCTTCTACTCCCCTGGCCATCTGGTCCTTTCTCCTGTCTCTCCCCACACCTGATCCTGACCCCCCCAATCCTTTTCCTACCCATTCCCTCTCCCATCAAGTTTCCTCCTGTATCTGCTTCTTATGACTACTTTATTCCACCTTCTATGCTAGATTCAAACATCCTTACTTGGGCATTTCTTCTTGTTTAGCTTTTTTTGCGTTTGTGAAGTCATTGTGGGTGTCCTATATTTTATGGCTAATATACACTTATTAGTACATATTATGCTTGTCCTTTTGGATCTGGGTTACCTCACTAAAGATGATATTTTCTAGTTCTATCTATTTCCCTACTGAATTCATGATATTTTTGTTTTTAGTAAGTATTTCATTGTGTAAATGAATCACATTTTCGATAAGTCATTTTTAATGGTTTTGTGAATAGGGATCTTTTAATTGGGTCCTGGATTTCTCTTAGAGGGACTTCGTCTTTATTTTGGTATTTGTATCATTGCAAATGAGATGAGCCAATGTAATTTTCTAATGTGAGTTTGTTTTGTAAAAAGTAACATATATATGTTTTCAATGGAAATTGTGAAACTTCTCACATTGATTGCTTGTAAGATTGTGCAACTGTGAACATGTGCAGAAACACACACACACACAAATACATACACATCATTATCATCATTATTACATGCACACATTGCTTTTTGTTATGTGCTTAAGGTGGTCTATTCACACTTAGACATAAGAATGTATTCATTAATTGATTGAAAAACACTTAGATGTGAGAGGTAACCTGGTAGCTTTCAAACACATAGTTACTTTATTCCACCTTATTCTGGATGCTTCATCCTTGATGAATAGTTTCAGAGAAAGTTCCAGACTCTAGGCTGCTTTGTGAGAAAGATTAAAAAACAAACAAACAAACAAATAAATAAAAGACGCTCCAGCTTTAGCTTAGTCCTACTCCACCATTTTATTATTTGACTACCTGAAACAAAAATTACCTTTCTATGAGCATAATTGCATACTGAGGTTATTTTTCAAAGGTACATTTAAATTTTGCAATAGGAAAATGGAAGAAAATCTACCTACTTTCTGGTACAAAGATTAAATTGTGTCTAAATATTATACCCTCTAATATGGTTCATTAAATGACTTCCACATATTCAGTTAAATTCACCTATTCCCTTTTAATTTAAGAAGGTATTAAAAATACCACCCTTTTATTCCACATTTTCAACCCACATATTCTTAATGTTCTTGTTTTCTATTTGCATGTTGTGGGCCACACAGTATGCTAGGTGTTGTGGACAAAGAAAAATATAAAATTCTTTCCCAAAAGAGATCACATTTTATCAATAATAAGATGTATAAGTATATTAATTTTAATACTATGATTTTTACATTATGGGAGTATTTCTGTTTTACTTAAATGTTGCAAAGGTTAAAGGGGTAAAACTTGCCAGGGGTATAGCAAATGGAAAAGATCCATTCTGGTGGCATACCCTGCCACTTTGCAATGTAGGTAGCAATGTATTGGGTATAATTAGTGGACCAAATTGGCAAAGGTTTATGCTCTGCATATTACTAATAATTGGCAATGCAAATAATCCTTGCTACTTAAATGGTAAGAAGGGAGGCCAGTTTCAGTGTAGCCATAGAAATAAGAGAGAGGGAGAGGAAGAGGGTAAAGGATAGGGAGAGATAAAAAGAAGAGGGTGAAAGAAGAGAAGTTCTATTCACTGAGTATCTGTCTAGGGAACAAAAGATTATATTAAACTTCAAGTATTTCCAAAACTCTGCTTTATGAGTGAGTTTAAATAAGAAGTGGGAAAATGAATGGCTAAGTTTCTTGTATTCAGTAAGATTGCAGATTTCTGGCTTAGAAACTGATGTTATCCTTATTGATTGTATAACCCTGTCTCATATCACTTCAGAGCTGCAGGACCCTTTGCAGAGGAAGTAGAAGGCATTTTCTTGAGGGAGTTGTACGTATACTGCTATCTATTACTCTGAAGTAATGTATAAGATTATTTTTATGAGCACCACATGCTTCTTGAGAAAGGATATATTGCCACTGATACAAGAATATTTAGCCAAGTCATGGGTCATTCATTTTCTTTTTCATCAGATTTAGACTGTGAAATAGTTGGAGCATGAAGAACAAAAGAAATAGAAGAATAGGAGTTACTTTTATATTTTCTGATATGTGAAGACATCAAAGACAATTACTTCAACATTGCTGTTACAAAGTTAAAAATCTCATTTGTAATCTAGTTGATTTCATTGGTAAAGCTCAGACTGTATTTCCTTCTGATAGAGAAAGCTGACTAGGGGGATTATTAGAAATCTTTTCCCTACATATGCAAAAACTGAATATGACAGGGTAAATATGATGAGCAGAATTTTACTACACCTATGTTTATAACTATCCAAATCGTTGTAGTTTAATGGTAAAAAGGAGCACATGAAAAGAATGAGTTTAATTAGGAGAGTGAGAGTCTCTGCAATGGTCCTTTACCGGGTTTTGTTCTTGAAGTAGGAAGAAGAGATATAGTATCATAGGTAGTTCCATGGGGCCTTGAAAAAGACAGAGATGGAGACAGAGGAAGAAGAGAGAGAGAGGCACAGAGAGAAACAGAGAATGTAACAAAAATAACATCTTCATATTCTTTCTTCCAATTCTTAAAAGTTTAATCTATAGAAGAAATGCATTTTTAAGTAAAAAGCAAAATGAGAATTACAATACAAATCCTTATAGCGGCTTTACCTCTCTAAAGAAGTTGTAAATATCCATACATTTATCAAAACTATGTACACCCCATGTATTCCCACCAATAGTTTAGAATTATTAGAAATTTCAAACAGTATTGTTAAGTTCATTCCTCCTTGCCTTTCTCCTCTCTCAAACATGACAAATATTCCAGAGCTTAATGACTGCTGTGCTATTCATGATGTGGGGGCTATTTCTCCTAATGCAGTCCCTCCTGATTGGAAGCAAGAATGAAAAGAATGTGACTATGTTTTTATTTCAAATATTCATGAAGAAGAAGAGAACAAAAATTAAATTTCTTCTGTGTATTTCCTAAGGTGTCAATACGCTATGCCCTCTACTTTTAATCATGCTTTCTACTTGTTTTATAACTAGAATTTAATGAATATAACCACATCTGGAATCTGTCTATTGTTTTCTGCTGCTTCTTAGCTATACTAGGGTTGAAATGCTCAGTGGCTTACAATCTGTGAAAGATTTGCTGCATTTCTCTTTACAAATCAAAAGTGCTGTTTTTCTAGGATATTTGTTTCTGCTCAGTTCATAAAGACCGAATAATAAATGAAAGCCTCACAGCTGTAAGATTTAAGTGTTTTTGTAGCCCTCACCTCTGACACCCACACCCACATGTATGTCTGCATTAGGATGTGGAGGTTAGCAATGAGGGTTCAGGTACACAATTAAGAATAATGTTCTTGCACAGTGTTGAGAGGACCAGATGGCTCCTTCAGATAAGTGTGCAGAAAGTGAGAAAATGTCTCCTGTCAACCAGGGCACTGAACACTGACTCTGCTTGCCTGTGTCTTTATATTACCAGCGAGAACCTCTAAAATACAAGGAGCAATCTACTTTGTCTGCACACCACTATTTTCAAGATATTTTGATATAGCAGACACAATATTGAGATACTTGCATTAATAGTTTCATAAACTTACTTTGCATGATTAATCTGAAATACAACATTTTATCTCAAGAGCCAATATTGATATGCTGATATGACTGCCTACAGTGGGTTAACAACCAATCTGAGGATAAAACCTGCTTAAATAATGAAAACAAATGTCTTAATTCTTTATGTCATCATTTTAAAAATGCAGATCTTTGGTGAGTAGTTGAAGCTTTGCATACACAGATCATTCAAAGGGGATGTCTCAAAAGTTGTTACACATAGTTGAAGCTATACAAAACCTTTTGTTAGTGGAGACATGTGGAGAGTATATCCCTGATGATAGTCTAAAACAAATATTAAAAACTTCTGGAAATTCTATAGTGAATAAATAGGAGGTAGTAGCAGGCATTAGGCAAATCTACACCCATAATATGCACTGGACCGATGCTCATGCTTATAAGTATGTATTGTATGCATGTATGATATATATATCACAGCATCTGCTGTAGATCACAAGAAACAAATTTCTCTAGAGAAACAGTGACCACAGATAGATAAGATAGATAGATAGATTGATAGATAGACAGACAGACAGCTAGATGTCTATATAGATAGATGAGACAGGCAGACAAATATGACCTTACTATTTTATGTAGAGAAGATTCCTCTCTACATTTATGAGAGATATTAACAAGATAGCATTTATGAGATGTATGGTTTGTGATGAATGTTTAGATATCAGGTAAAAAGACTGAATATCATATAGTTTCCTCTAAATGTATCTAATGAAGATTATGATGAATATCTATGTTAATGAATTGGTTAGAAAAAATGAACTCACAATTTCATGACAGGTTATAAATTACCGACTTTGACTGAGGACCTGTCTAGGTGGCCTTTGCTTTTATTTATTTATTTATCTATTTATCTATTTATTTATCTATTTATTTATCTATTTATTTATTTATTTATTTTTCTTGATAACTCTACTGGCGGGTTTTGTGTCAACTTGACACAAGCTGGAGTTAATCACAGAGAAAGGAGCCTCCCTTGAGGAAATGCCTCCATGAAATCCAGCTGTAAGGCATTTTCTCAACTAGTGATCAAGGAGGGAGGGCCCAGCCTATTGTGGGTGGTGCCATCCCTGGGCTGGTAGACCTGGGTTCTATAAGAAAGCAGGCTGAGCAGACCATGGGAATCAAGCCAGTAAGTAACATCTCTCCATGGCCTCTGCATCAGCTCTGGCTTCCTGACCTTCTTGAGTTCCAGTCCTGACTTCCTTTGGTGATGAACAGTGATATGGAAGTGTAAGCTGCATAAACCATTTCCTCCCCAACTTGCTTCTTGGTCATGATGTTTGTGCCAGAATAGAAACCTTGACTAAGACAATAACTTATAATCGTATTAGTCCTGGCCCGATGTGAGCTGATGCTCGATCGCCCACTGGAGCATGAGAAACTTTCCAGTGGCCACATCCTCAAAAGAAGACTGATTTCCCACCCCAACAGCTATTACTGCCAACCACTCTTCAATAAGGGGGCAGGGCCTAGACATCATTTATAGCTGTGCCAGAACTTTGCTAGGCGGCCTTTGTTTCCTTCTCATCCATAAATGCTCAGGATAAAGGCAATATTTTTTTGATGATTACATTTTAAAGAGATGAACTTATATATAAAAATACAATCCAGAAACAATATAAATATAAACACATTAATTAAAGTGGTGAATGCAAAATCATCATTTTGTAAGGTTGTATTTGTATGTAAGAACATTAGCGTATCCTAAAAATAAACAAATTTAAAAAATACCACTTATAAATATTATCAAAAGAATGAAGTACAGTGTAATATTTTTAAATGCACATTATATTATGATATGAACAATTTGTGCCAATTAATATATAAAGTCTATCTTTGGCAGAGGGAGTTTTGTTGAATATATGCGATTTTGTCTTTTGAGAACATCATACATGTATATAATATGGTTTGATCAAATCCACCCACTCACTTATTTCCCCAAACTTTTTACTCTGAGTGAGCATTTTTAAAGTTTATATTTACTCACTTGAAATTCCAGAAGATCAAAACTATTAACCCATTATAATAACTGTGAAGACATAGTAAGAGTCTGCAAAATGAAATCACCATGGCACAGAAAGAGATTTGCCCAAATGTTTCAAGTTCTTCTTGAGCATTAGTATTGGAGCGACATTTAAACAATTATGTTTATTTGGTAATTATTCTGAAAAGAGTCATAACTATAAAATTAATTTTAAATCATAAGGCAATTTTCGTAACCAATAATTGCAAAGGAATGATGTAACTAAATAATTCTTGTCAACTAAAATAATTATATTATGCTCATTTGAAAGTATGCTAATAATTTCAAAAATTGTATCTTGGTGACTTAGTCTCTTCATTCTGTCTCAGGGTTCCTAGTTTTATTGGATAATATTTTTGAGCCTGGATTTCTTCTATTTTCTTTATATATATTATACTTCAATTTGTTTTTTTCTTAGAGAACCAAATATGTTGGACTTTCTTTTTTTTTGGGCAGGGGTCGGGTATTGATTTTAGTTTATTTATCTACTAATTTATTTTTATATTTAACATTCTCAGGTATCCATTTCTTTCATGTATCCATTTTATCTTTAATGCCTGAGATTCTCTTCCATCTCCTTTTTTCTATAGGTGACTCTTGTCTCTCTAGTTCCTTTTAAAATTCTTCAATTTTTTATTTCTAGAATTGCTTCAGTCTATGTTTTCTTTATTGCTTCTGTTTTCATTGTCAGGTGTTTAACAGTTGTACTTTTCTTAAACTATTTTATTTTCTTGGCTTTCCTTAAGAAATTTATCCATTTCCTCTAATTCTTTGAGTTTTCTTGGATTTTTTAAGTCATTTTCTTTCATTTCCGCTTTTTCCTTTTCATGACCTTCATATAATTGTTTCTAAGGCCTTTTTCTTGTGCTTCAGCTATGTTGAAATATTTAGGGTTTATTATAGTAAATCAGAGGATGGCTGGCTTCTGACAGAAATATATTGCTCAGGCTGTCATAGATTATGTTATTATACTGGTATCTATGCATGTGAATTTGGGATGGTTAGAGATCTAGGTGCTGATTTCTGGGTGTATATTTGCTCATGGATTGGAAGAATTAACATAATAAATATAGTCATTCTATTAAAACAGTCTACAGATTCAATGCAATTTCAATGTAATTCTTTACCAACTTTCTAAGCTTTATATCAGAACATCATAGCAATCACAACATCAATATCATTGACAAGAAATAGAAAAAATACAGATAAGACCATCATAAACAATAAAAGAATTGCTAAACACCCCACTATTCTTTTTTTTTTTTCTCTTACAACTTTATTTTTAAAAAAGCAGGATACATACACAGATTTTAAAAGGTGTTTTGGCATAGTAACATATAAATATTTTTTGTCAGTACTTAATTCTTTTAGAGGTTTGATGGCATGATTACTTAGCTAAAGAAATAAAATATGCATGGTATTGGCATAAAAATAGACAGGTTGATCAATGGAATTAAATGGAAGGCCCAGCTATAAACCCGTACTCCTATGGACACCTGGTTTTTGGTAAACTATCCAAAACCACCTACTAGAAAAATATGGCTTCTTCAATAAATGATGCTGGTCAATGTGGACAGCTGCATGTAGAAGAATGCAAATAGATCCACATTGTGAATAACTCAAGTTCAAGTAAATCAATGATTTCGACATAAAACTACATACACCGATCCTGACATAAGGCAAAGTTGAAAATAATCTTAAAAGCATTGGCACAGGGGATTGCATTCTGCACACAACACTGATAACACAGGTACTAATATCAACAACAAATACATGGCATCTCATAGAACTGAAGAGCTTTCTGCATGGCAAGGGAAAGTTAAGCAGACAAAATGTCAGCTTTCAAAACAAAATAGATTTTTATGCACTCCACATTTGATAGACGACTAACACCTGAAATATGTAAAGAACTCAAGAAACTACATAAGTAATCCAATTTAAAAATGGGAACAGATCTAAATAGAGAATTCTATTAAGAAAAAAAAATCATTGTTTCTGGTGGCTGAGTAGTATTCCATTGTGTAAATGTACCACAATTTTTGTATCCATTCATCTTCTGAAGGACATCTGGGTTCTTTCCAGCTTCTGGCTATTATAAATAGAGCTGCTATGAACATTGTGGTGCATATATCTTGTTGTGTATTAAAGTGTCTCTGGGGTATATGCCCAGAAGTGGAATAGCTGGGTCTTCAGGAGTACTATATCCAATTTTCTGAGGTATCACCAGACTGATTTCCAGAGTGGTTGTATTAGTTTGTAAACCCACCAACAGTGGAGAAGTTTTCCTCTTTCTCCGCAGCCTTGCCAGCATCTGCTGTCATCTGAGTTTTGGATCTTGGCCAATCTGATTGGTGTGAGGTGGAATCTCAGGGTTGTTTTGATTTGCATTTCCCTGATGGCTTAACCAAATTCTTAAGAAAATGGCTGCATCTAGAGAATATCATCCTGAGTGAGATAACCCAGTCACAAAAGAACAGACATAATATGCAGTCACTGATATTGGGATGCTAACCCCAGAGGCTTGCACTCCCCCAGAAACAACTCACAGACTGTATGAAGTCCAAGAAATAAAGAAAAAAATATATTTACAAAACAAGCAGACTTTGACTATTTCCATGTTGCGTTTTGTTTTGCATGTACTTTACGCTCATTGTAACTATTAGGTTTTCAATGCATACTGTCAAGCCTTTGAAAAAAATCAAGTACTGACTAAAAAATATATTCATATAGTTTTATGTAAAAATTATTTTAAAATCTGAAAAAACAGTACTGACAAAAATGTATAATTTTAAGCAAAAAATGTTTAAAATCTGTACATTTATCTTTGTTTTGTAAAATAAAATTGTTTCAAAAAAAAAAGAAAAAAAATCAAATGGCCGAGGAAGTTAAAGATGTTCAATATCCTCAGGGATTATAGAAATATGAATTAAAACTACCTTGAGATTTCACCTTACAGCTATTAGAATGGTTAAGATCAATGCCACAGCTGACAGCTCATGACAGTGAGTGTGTGGATCAAAGGAAACACTCCTCCATTGCTGATGGATGTGCAACTATACACAGCTACTATGGAAATCAATAGGGTAGTTACTCAGATAATTGAGAATCTGTCTACCTCAAGTACAGCTACATCATTCTTGAACCTATACAAAAAGGATGCCCTACTTTACCACAGGGACACCGCTCTATTGTGTTCACTGTTACTCTCATTGTAATATCCAGAAACTTGAAACAACTTAGATCTACCTTTACAGAAGAATGGGTAAATGAGAAGGATGGATAAATGTGGTACATTTACACAAAAGAGTATTGAACAGATTAAAAAAAAAGTGACACCATGAAATTTAGAGGCAAATGAATAAAATATCCTTAGTAAGAGTGAGATAACCTTAACCCAGAAAGACAATTATAGTATATATTCACTTGTGAGTATTAGCTATAAAGTAAATGATATTCAAACTAGTGTCCAAAAACCCAGAGAGGTTAGGAAAGAGGGATAGGGGAATACATAGATATCCCTAGGAAGCTAAATAGAATAGATTGTATGGGTGAACTTGGGATGACTGGGGTTGGGAGCAAGGAGGAATCAAGTAGGGATGGTTTGGATGAAGGGGTTGAATGAGGAGAGATCCTACTACAACTGGTGAAGGAATTTGGGGAATAGTGTGGAAACCTAGTTCAGTGGAAACTTCCTGCAATATTTGAAAGTGATCTTGATGAGAACTCCTAGTAATATGGGTTATTGAGTCTCAACTGTCCATATCTTACAGCCAGGCTGGCCTTCCAATGAGCCTTCATTCTTATATCCTAGTTTCTTTTGTGCAGACTCTGCAGGTTACTGAAAGAATAAAGTAGACACCAACCCGCAAACCTTTTAAGCTACAGTCTGTCTTGCCTGCAAACCATGCAGGAGCACATGGTGTCACAGAACTGTTGAGAATATCCAATCTATATTGGAATTAAAATAAGGCACACCCCATGAGAAGTGACTCATATCTGACAGTGCTTGAATAATCAAAACCACTATTCCTAATGATATTCTGCTATATTTCTAGATCAGTGTCTTTCTCAGTCATCACCAGAGAGGTTTCATTTGGTAGCAGATCTGAACAGATGCAGAGACCCCCCCAGACAGACATTATGAGGAGAGAGTCTCCATTGGCAGTGCTATCATATTCCTCCCCTCAGAGGTCAGAGAATCCTGTCAAAGAAAAGAAAAAAAAATATGAGTCAGAGGGAGGGGACGAAAGACACCAGGAAAACAAAATTCTCTAAATCAACTAAGCCAGGCACATATGAGGTAATAGAAACTGAAGCATCAATCCCATTGCTGACACAGGTCTATACCAAGTCTCTTTAATCTATATTATAGTTATTAGATTAGTATTTTTAAGGAAAATGATCATGACAGCTAATGTGTCTCTGATCCTTATGCCCACTATTGGGCTTCTTTTCCTCCTGTTGGGTTACTGTGTCCAGCTTCAAGAATGTTTTCCCTTATTATGTCTCATTTTGTCTTGTTTGGTACCTATCTCTTAGAGCCTGTTGCTTTTGAATGAGAAGTTAAAAATGAGTAGGTCATGAGGGAAGGGAAGTTGGGAAGGATATGTTATGTGTATGAAATTTGCTTTCAATTTCAAAAATCCAAACTCATACACATAGGAACAAATTTATTTTATTTTTACACTCCAGACTTTATTCCCCTCCTGGTCCACTCTCTGAGTGTTTAACATCCCATACCTCCTCCTCTCCACCCCATATCTACAAGGATGTCCACCCAGACTCTGCACATCTCACCAGATCTCTAAACTCCTTGGGGTCTCCAGTCTCTTCAGGGTTAGATGCATCTTCTCTGACTGAACACAGACCTGAGAGTCCTCTGCTGTATATATGTTGGGGTCCTCATATCAGCTGGTGTATGCTGCCTGGTTGGTGATCCAGTATTTGAGAGATCTCAGGGGTCCACATTAATTGAAAAGGCTGGTCCTCTTACAGGGTTTCCCTGTTCAGCTTCCTTCAGCTTTTCCCTGATTCAACCACAGGGATCAGCAGCTTCTGTTGATTTGTTAGGTGCAAATATCTGCATCTGACTCAGCTGCTTGTTGAGTCTTTCAGAGTGCAGTCATGATAGGTCCCTTCGTGTGCCCTCCATAGCTTAAGTAATGGTGTGAGGCCTTGGGACATGCCCTTGAGCTGGATCCCCTTTTGGGAATGTTGCTGGACCTTCTTTTCCTTGGGCTCTTCTCTGTTTTTATCCTAGCAGTTCTTTCAGATAGGAACAATTATGGGTCAGAGTTTTGACTGTGGTATAGCAACCCCATCCCTCAATCGATGTCTTGGCTTTCTTCTGGAATTGGGCTCTACAAATACCCTTTTCCCACTGTAGGGCATTTCATCTAGAGTCCCCATGTCCTTTAGGTCCTGAAGGTCTCTCACCTCCCAGATCTCTGGTGCATTCTAGAGGCTCCTCCCAACCTCCTATCTTGCAAAGTTGCCTGTTTCAATTTTTTCTGCTGATTCTCAGGGTTTCAGTCCTATTTCCCCATCCAATACCATGTGATGTTCCCCTCTCACTAACAAGGATAAACATCACCTCAGGAGAAAAGGATGAGAAAAGTTATTTCAAGTTAATGTAAGCAAGAACCAAGCAGGTATAGTTATTTTAATATGTGACAAAACAGTCTTCAAACCAAAACTAATAGGAAGGGACACTACATACTGATGAATCTACCAAACTTATATTAAAACCCTAAACAGGTAAGTATCCAAGTTCGTAAAATAACAGCAAACAAACATTACTTCAGCTAAAATCACATATTGAACTTAACTTCAATTCCCTAGTCCCACCAATAGACAGGTCATTCACACAATATCTAAACAAATAAAATATTCAAAATAAGACTATCACCTTTTCATCATGTGTCCATCAGTTGATGGACATCTAGGCTACTGCCAGTTTCTGGTTGTTATGAGTAAAACACAATGAATATAAATAAGCAAGTAACTCTGTAGTAAGTTAAAGAGATCAGTGGACCTTTATGCCAAGAATGGTGTAGTCACATCTTGGGGCAGATAAATTTTTAGTTCCTTGAAGAAACTCCACACTGGTTTCTCAGCTGTTATGGAAGATGAAATTTACAGGAGACTAGATGGATCTTGTAGCAAAAATTCTGAGTGAAATAATCTAGACCACTATACACAAATTTGCACATTTTCTCTTGTATGTGGAAGTTAACTTTTAAGCATTTTGTGTGTATGTTTCCTCACAAGAAATCACAGAGATTAGGCAGAAGTAAGGAACAATGTGAAAAGATGAGATTGTCTAAAGATGAAGAAATGACATTTGAAGTTTGGTGTTCTAAAGAGATAAAGGAGACTATAGAATAAGAGACTATTTGGCAGAAGGGATGGATGTGTAGGATAAAAGAGGATATATGGCACATAATATTAAAGGTCTTTCGAAAAGCCATATCAAACCTACAACTGTAGATTGTGCATGTGTGTGCATGTGTGTGTGTGTGTGTGTGTGTGTGTGTGTGAGAGAGAGAGAGAGAGGGGGGGGAGGGAGGGAGGGAGAGAGAGAGAGAGAGAGAGAGAGAGAGAGAGAGAGAGAGAGAGAGAATGTGTTTATTTACTTGTGGAAAATTATTAGAAGCCTTACTTCTACTGACTAGCATCCACTTTGAGTGTTGCAACACTACAAAAAAATAGTAATCTAGCTTCAAATCTTGTTACCAACAACAGCATCCTACATGGAAAATATATTGGTAAACTAGTAGCACAATTGTTATGAAAATAACCACTGCATTTAGATTGCACTTAAAGCTCACTCCTTGATAGACCTCACACTCAGAACTGCTAAAATCTCCCAAAATCAAAAAAATAAAAGAACACAAAAATCCTAAGATAGGTGAAGCCTAGGGGGAAATGTACTGCCATTATTTTGCCAGAGAGACATAGAAATAGCATGATATCTAATAACTAAACCCATAGATCAGAGCATTTCTACTGTGCAAAAATTGTAAGAATAAAAACCAAATATTTATTAATGGTTTCCTTTTCATGGTGGAATTGTGGGCATGACTTTCCCTCTCTCACTTGTTTATGTTCTTTCAAATTTCCATAAAGAATATGCAATTTGTATAGAAAGTAAATCTTTATTTGGAAAAGAAGAGCCCTATACTCTTTGCTTCTTGCCTTCTGAGCTCTTTGCTCCTCAAAAGATTAGCCAATGTTTACCACTGTGGCACAAAGGGATGCAAATATTTACTTGCTAAACAGTAGGAAGGGTTTTCAAGGCATTTGTTGGTTGTAGCCCTTGTACAGTTAGTTGATTAAGATTTGTATACCCCTAAAAAGTGTGGAGATTAAAGGAGAGGTCTGAAAATGTATTCATAATTAGAGAGGGGACCATGGTTGTGTTTGGAACATGATTAACTGGTAATCAGTGAAGAACAAACTGATTATTAGCTGTTCAATTCTTGTTGGTCTTAGGGGATTCCACTCAGTGCCCTAATTAAAGTGAGCTTGAAGTCTTCATATCTCCATTCAGTGGCAATTTCATTATAATATTCAGTTCTTTGCATGAGATCTGCCTTCCCCCTCTTTAATCATATGTTTTGCATTTGTGTAACACCTTCCTTGATTAGTTTCTCTACAGGATTAGCTCTTGATAACTGCATGGTTTATGAAAGCAAATGTCACATATAAGACAATCTGGATTTTGAGGTTTATTGTCAGCCTTGGAATTTTTTAAGAAAAGAAATCAAACAAAAGGCACGTACTTGTTTTAATTAAAATGCCTTTCTTTGTTTTCTGAATAGTTTGCTTAGCGTTGGAATATTTTCATAAATATGGTTTTAGAGAAAATGAGCATCTCAGTGACGCAGACAAATAAAAAAATATTTTGCATTTTCATCTTAGACTCAGGGGATTTTTATTAATTGCATTATTCCCAGTGTGTAGGTCACTGCTGGAAAGCAGTCGGGTCTATTTGGCTCTGGGTTGCTGCTTAGATTAAAAATATTCTCAGTGCTTTGAAACATGCAGCACAGGGTCTCCAAATGTGTGTCTTTGTAGTTCTATACAAAATAGTGATTTAGCAATTTCCCTATTATTTTGATCAGGGTTGACAGCTAAACTGGTGCTTTCTTGAATAATGTATCCCTTTGCATGAATTTTTGGCTACAAAGCATCTGGGCTAGCTATATAATTCACTGATAAATGGACTCAGTTAAAAATTCCCAAGTTCATCATGCCCAATATAAGCTTTAGACAAAATTTAGTCCATCCTAAATATGTGGAACTAGAGCAGTTTCATAATTAGAATATAACTAATATGCAAGCACTGGCTCTTAGATATTTTGATACTAATACATTGTGTGATTAACAATAAAATATTCTAATATTTTCAGTGCTTGACCTATGTTACAATCTTTACCCTTAAACAAGCATTCTATTTTCAAAAAATAGCATGCCCTGGCAACCTTCTCTATAAACAATTAATTAGGTTATTAGGGATTAAATACAAAACAACACCTAAAATTGTTTGTTTTTTCAGCAAGCTAGTATCATGTAGAGTTGCTCATTAACAATTGCTACGCATACTTTCTTACTTGCAATGAATAATTCTAAAAATTTTCACTTGACCAGATGATAATCTTATTTTGGATATTTTAACAAAGACAGGAATGTCTTTCATATGGTATACACTATTATAATAATTTAAAAGTTTAAATATATGTGGAAGTCTATATTTTCAGTATAACATACCAATATAAAAGTGATCATAGAAATATCTTTTTAACAATTTTGAGGTAATTTCCATATTGATGGTGGGTTATTATTACAAAAATATTTGTACAGATACACAGGGCTTTAATTCCAACTATTTTGGAGTTTATAAGAATTAGTCTACTCAGGAGAAATTTATTCAATAAATTCTAAATTAAGGTGAATCTTTTTTAGGTTTGTTTATTTATCTATTTTATTGGATATATTTTATTTACATTTCTAATGTTATCCCCTTTCCTAGATTCCTTCCATATCCCCTATCTCATGCCCTGCCCCCCTGCTTCCTTGAGGGTTTTCATCCACCCACCCACTCCCTCTCACTTCTCCTCCCTTACATTACTCTACACTGTGGCATTGAGCCTTGGTAGGACCAAAGACTTCTTTTTCCACTGATGACCACCAAGGCCACCCTCTGCTACATATGCAGCTGGAGCCATGGGTTTGTCCATGTGTTTAATAAACCACTTTAAATAGTGGCTTATTCCCTGGGAGCTCTGGTTGGTATTGTTGTTCTTATGGTGTTGAAAACCCCTTCAACTCCTATAAATCTTTCGCCATCTCCTCCCACATGAAATACTTAGGCAAATGGATGGATCCAGAAAATATCATCTTAAGTGTGGTTACCTAATCGTAAAAAACACACAGGGTATGCACTCACTAATAAGTGAATATCAGCCCTAAAGCTCTGAATACCGAAGACAGAATTCACAGACCACATGAAGCTCAAGAAGGATGACCAAAGTACAGATGCTTCAGTCCTTCTTAGAAGGGGGAACACAAATATTCTGAGGAGGAAATATGCAGACAAAGTTTGGAGCAGAGGCTGAAGGAAAGGCCATCCAGACACTGCCCCACCTGGGGATCCAGCCCATATACATCCACCAAACCCAGATAATGTTGTAGATACCAAAAGTGCATGCAGACAGGAACCTGATATAGCTGTCTCCTGAGCCTGCCAGAGCCTGACATAAACAGAGGCAGATGCTCATAGCCAACCATTGAATTGAGATCGAGGTCCTTAATGGAGGGGTAAGAGAATTAAGGTGAACTTTAATGATAGAGACCGCATATAACAAACTGACTAATATTTTCATGAGGAAAATTGGTTTTTATTTTTCAGTCTTTCCCTAGTGAATATTTCTAACTGTTGGTATAAAGATTACAGAGGAGAATCTTGGAAATTTTTAATTGAATTAAACACTTAATGTCATGAGCCATGAAATTAAAAACTCTGAATACTATTCAGCCCTCTTTGGGTTCCTTCTTTCGTTTTGTTGATATATGGAATGAATAAAGGACAGTTCCACCATCCTCAGGATCATAGAAACTGTTGTCTTATTGTTGTTACTGATAGTTTTATTAAAATTTAAACTTTAAAGTCAAATGCATATCTACCAGTCCATGTCAGATATTCTAAAGGTTTTTCTTTTCTAGTTGTCCAATAGAATGTGATCTTAATTATTAAATTATTCTTACAATGGTCGTTTAACATTAAAGATTTTCACTTATTTGGTCATAGCGAACCTTGTATTAGTGGTGACAACTGTAAATCTTTGTATGAATTTTTTGGGCCTAATTCAGGAATGCATGAAGGTTTTTGAACCTTCTTTAGCATTAGTCTCTGTAATACTGAGCCTTATTAAATGCAGTGATCGCTGAGAATTCCTGAGATCCTAAGTGATCTGTTAAATGTGTCTATGCAGAGTGCATAGCTCATTCTCTAGATGTCTCTAGAATACAGGTGACAGAATGCTAGTGAGAGCTTGGAATGACTGCTTCATATACGTTTCTATTTAATTATAAAAATAATGTCTCAATTTGACTCAACAGATGGGCTATTTCTCTTGATACTAGATTTAATTTTATAATCTATCTTGAGATAATGTAATGATGTTATATTTAAACTAACATATAAATACCTCTCAATTCTTTGTATTAACATTTCAAATTTTTCAATATGTTAAATTTACTAAACTATATTGCAGTAGTTTGAGTTTAATAGTTCATTTCCTTTTCTTCCTTACACTTTAAATTGTTTAATTTTTATGTCCAATTCATATAGATTCATATTTCATTGTGAAATCTATGAAACAACAAATAAAGTGTGCATTTATCTCTCTCTTTCTCTCTATACCCTCTCCCTACCTCCCTCTCTTTCTCTCTCCCTCTCCCTCCCTCCATCCCTTCCTCCATACCTCCTTCCCCCCCTGCTCTCTCTGTGTGTAGAATTGTGTATATCTATTCTTGTGTCTAGAAATATATATGTAGAATCCAGAGGACATGAGATGTACTCCTGTACTTGTATACTAAGCATTCTTCTCTACTGAGGCATCCCAAAGCCTTTCAACTAAGTTACCCACCAATCCCATATCCCTCTCCATCCCATTGCCTCCATGAGAGTACTCCCTCTCACAAACTCCCTCTCCTACTCAGCACCTTGGCATTCCCCTACATTGGGAACAAAATTATCAACTAACTAAACCCACTCTAGCTCCCAGGGACTAAAACACCAATCAAATACAATTCGAATTTAGATAATTTAGAGACTTTAATGGTTTTTTTTTTTTTTTTTGTATTTGAGTCCTTCTGTACAATTTATAATTCAGCATAATGTTTTATTTATCCATTAAATTGCTTCCATCATAAATATTGTGTTCATTCATATTTCATTTTACCCTTTACGTTCATTTGAAAACTATCCCCTCTGAAAGGGCTTCTCTCTCAACACTTTGACATGACTTTCTCTGTCATATGTGTATTATGTTCAGAACCTGTGTAAATATACAATGGTAACCTAAGTGGAATTTCACATTGGTTTGTTTAACTTCAAATAATCATCAGGGGCCGTTACTTACATGTAGTATTTGCTTAAAAGTGACATTTTGCTGAAACTGTGCCAACCTTTAGAAAACAGAATTTATCTATGATTTCTCCAACCTGAACCCCTATAGCTGGGTCATTATCTTTGAAATTTTGAGCTGGTAACAGGTTAGTCATGGTGGTGGGGGTTATTCTGTTTATACTTCAATTCTAGCAAGTATCCAGACATAAGCATTGAAACAATATATACATATTTTTTCTAGGCATTTCTTTAATTCCATTTTCCCTAAAATAAGTGTAAGATGGAGTAATTGTCCTGAGAAAAAAAAATATATATCTCAGATTTTATCAGCTCATATGTTTGAATAATGATCAGGCATTGTTTTTATTTCTTTTTTTTAATTGAACAACTTTATTTTAAAAAAACAAAGATAAATGTAGAGATTTTAAGCATTTTGCATAAAAGTATAGTAATACATTTTTGTCAGTACTTGGTTTTTAAGGGTTTGACAGTGTGCATTAAGATCTTACTAGTTACAATGAACATAAAGTACATGAAAAACAAGATGTAACCTGGAATAGGTCAAAGTTTTCATGGTGTGTAAAGATTAAGCATAATGGTTTTTTATTTACTTTTCTTTCTTTTTTTTTTGGCCTTTGTTTTTGCATGAACTTCACATAGTCTGTGAGTTGTTTTGGGATGTTCAGAGCTTTCTGGGGTTAGTATCCAATGATCAGTAACTGCATATTATGTCTGTTCTTTTGTGACTGGGTTATCTCACTCAGGATGATATTCTCTAGATGCATCCATTTTCTTAAGAATTTCATAAAGTCATTGTTTCTGATAGCTGAGTAGTACTCCATTGTGTAAATATACCAAAATTTCTGTATTCATTCATCTACTGAAGGACATCTTGGTTATTTTTAGCTGCTGGCTATTATAATTAGGGCTGGTATGAACATGGTGGTGCAAGTGCCTTTGTTGTATGTTGGAGCTTCTCTGGGGCATATGCCAAGAAGTGGAATAATTGGGTGATCAGGTAGTACTATGTCCAATTTTCTGAGGAAAAGCCAGACTGAATGCCAGAGTGTTTGTACCAGTTTACAACAACAACAAGAGTGGAGAAGGGTTCCTCTTTCTCAGCATCCTTGCCAGCATCTGCTGTCATCTGATATTTGATCTCATCCATTCTGAATGGTGTGAGGTAGAATCTCAGCATTGTTTTGATTTGCATTTTCCAGATGGTTGATGATGTTGAACACTTTTTTAGATGCTTCTCAGCCATTCAATATTCCTCAATTAAGAAAATTTTGTTTAGCTTTGTATCCCATTTTTTAATAGGGTATCCCATTTTGCTGGATACAGGAAATTTACATCAGACACAAAGACAGACACTATCTCAGAATAAAAGGTTGGTTAAAATCCTTCCAAGCAAATGGCCCCAAGAAGCAAGCTGGAGTGGACATTCTAATATCGAATAAAGTAGATTTCCAACCAAAAGTTGTTAAAAGATAAAAAAGGACACTTTTTACTCATTTCAGAGGAAATCTGTCAGGAGGAACTTCAATCCTTAACATATAAGCTTCAAATACAAAAGCAATCACATTCATAAAAGAAACCCTACTAATGCTCAAAAAATACATTTTGCTCCACACAATAATAGTGGGAGACTTTAATACCCCACTCTGACCAATGGACAGATCATGGAAACAGAAAATAAGGACACTGTAAAACTAGCAGAGACTATGAACCAACTGGAATTAATAGATATCTACAGAACATATCATCCTGAAGTAAAAGAATACAACTTCTCAGCACCTCATGGCACATTCTCGAAAATAGACCACATAATTGGACACAGAATGAGCCTCAATCGATATAAGAAGATTGAAATACTCCTTCGCATCCTCTCAGAACACTATGTTCTAAGGCTGGTCTTTAACAACAACAAAGACAACAAAAAGCCCACATACACATAGAAACTAAACAATGCTCTGTTAAACAATTGCAGGCTCAAAGAAGAAATAAAGAAAGAAATTAAGGATTTTCTAGAATTCAACGAAAACGAAAACACAACATACCCAAACCTATGGGATGCAATGAAAGCAGTACTGAGAGGAAAACTCATAGCTCTGAGCGCTTCCAAAAAGAAACTGGAGAGAGCATACATCAGCAACTTGATGGTACACCTAAAAGCTTTAGAACCAAAGGAAGCAGATACACCCAAGAGGAGTAAATGGCAAGAAATAAGCAAACTTAGGGCAGAAATGGAAACAAAATGGACCAAATGGAAACAAAAAGAACCATTGAAAGAATCAACAAAACCAAGAGCTGGTTCTTTGAGAAAATCAATAGGATTGATAAACCCCTACCCAGATTAACTGGAGGGCAAAGAGAGAGTATACAAATTAACAAAATCAGAAAGGAAAGAGGAGACATAACAACTGAAACTGAGGAAATTCAAGAAATCATCAGATCCTACTACAAAAGTCTATACCCACAAAGTTGGAAAATCTGGAGGAAATGGGATGAATTTCTAACACATACAAGATGAAAAAGTTAAACCAGGACCAGGTAAACCATCTAACTAACCCTATAACACCAAAAAAAAAAAAAAAAAAAAAAAAAAAATAGAAGAATTTATCAAAAGCCTCCCAACCAAAAAAAGTACAGGTCCAAATGGGTTCAGTGCAGAGTTTTATCAGACATTTATTGACGACATAATACCAATACTCTCCAAAATATCCCACCAGATAGAATCGGAGGGCACACTACCTAATGCATTTTTGAGGCTACAATAACCCTCGTTCCTAAACCACACAAAGACCCTGGAAAGAAAGAGAACCTAAGACCAATCTCACTTATGAACATTGATGCAAAAATACTCAACAAAATTCTCGCAAACCAAAACCAAGAACACATCAAAACGATAATTCACCATGACCAAGTAGGCTTCATCCCTGGGATGCAGGGATGGTTTTATATAAGGAAATCCATCAATATAATCCACCATATAAACAAACTCAAAGAACAAAATCACATGGTCATCTCACTAGATGCTGAGAAAGCATTTGACAAAATCCAACACCCCTTCATGTTAAAAGTCCTGGAAAGAACAGAAATCCAAGGTCCATACCTAAACATAATAAAAGCAATATAGAGCAAACCAACAGCCAACATCAAACTTAACAGCGGGAAACTTGAAGCAATCCCACTAAAATCAGGGACTTGACAAGGTTGCCCACTCTCTTAATCCCTATTCAACATAGTACTGGAAGGTCTGGCTGGAGCAATTAGACAGCAAAAGGAAATCAAAGGGATACAAATCAGAAAGGAAGAAGCAAAAAAATCACTCTTTGCAGATGACATGATAATGTCCTTAAGTGACCCTACAAATTCCACCAGAGAACTCCTACAACTGATAAACAAGTTCAGCAACCCAACAGCCAACATCAAACTTATCAGTGGAAAATTAGATGCAATCCACTAAAATCAGGGACTCGACAAGGTTGCCCACTCTTCCCCTACCTATTAAACATAGTACTGGAAGTCCTGACTGGAGCAATTAGACAGCAAAATGAAATCAAAGGGATACAAATTGGAAAGGAAGAAGTAAAAACATCACTCTTTGCAGATGACATAATAGTGTACTTAAGCGACCCCACAATGTCGACCAGAGAACTCCTACAGCCTATAAACAAGTCCAGCAAAAGTGTCTGGATATAAAATTAACTCAAACAAATCAGTAGCCTTCCTATATTCTAAGGACTAACATGTGGAGAAAGAAATTAGGGAAAAGATACCCTTCACAATCATCATAAAAACTATGAAATACTTTGGTGTGACTCTAAATAAGTAAGTGAAGGACCTGTATGACAAGAATTTCAAACCTCTAAAGAAGAAAATCGAGGAAGATCTCAAAAAATGGAAAGATCTCCCATGCTCATGGATTGGAAGGATCAATATTTTAAAAATGGCCATACTACCAAAAGCAATCTACAGATTCAATGCAATCCCCATTAAAATTCCAACCCAGTACTTCATTGAGTTGGAAAGATCAATGCGCAATTTCATCTGGAATAACAAAGGACCTAGAATAGCAAAATCTATCATCAACAAGAAGAAAACATCTGCGGGAATCACTATCCCTGACCTCAAGCTATATTCCAAGGCAATTGTGTTGAAAACTGCATGGTACTGGTACAGAAATAGGCACGTGGATAAATGGAATAGAATAGAAGATTCAGAAATGGGCCCTCACATATATGGTCACCTGATTTTTGACATAGGAGCTGTAAACATTCAATGGAAAAAGGACAGCATATTTAACAAATGGTGCTGTTCCAACTGGCACTCAGCATGCAGAAGAATGAAAATAGACCCTTTCTCATCTCTTTGTACAAAGCTCAAGTGCAAGTGGGTCAAAGATCTCCACATTAAACTAGATACACTGAAACTATTAGAAGAGAAAGTAGGGAAAACCTTAGAACACAGGCACAGGAGAAAATTTTCTGAACAAAACACCAATGGCTCAAGCTCTAAGGTCAAAGATTAACAAATGGTACTTAATGAAATTGCAAAGTTTCTGCAAGGTTAAAGACATTGTCAGGAAAACAAAATGGCAGCCAACAGAATGGGAAAGATCTTTAACTACCCCACATCAGAGAGAGGCCTAATATCCAAGGTATACAAAGGACTCAAAAAGCTAGACACCTGAAAATCAAACAACCCTATTAAAAATGGGGTGCAGAGCTAAACAAAACGTTCTCAATTGAGGAATATGGAATGGCTGAGGAACATCTAAGGAAGTGCTTAACATCCTTAGCCATCAGGGAAATGCAAAACAAAACAACCCTGAGATTCCACCTCACACCAGTCAGAAAGGCTAAGATCAAAAATTCAGATTACACTGATGCTGTTGAGGTCGTGGAGAAAGAGGTACAGTTCTCCACTGTTGGTGGGGTTGTAAACTGATACAACCACTCTGGAAATCACTCTGCCAATTCCTCAGAAAATTGGACATAATACTACCTGAAGATTCAGCTATTCCACTTCTGGGCATATACCCCAGAGACACCCCAATATACAACCAAGATACATGCACCACAATGTTCATCACAGCTCTATTTATAATAGCCAGAAGCTGGAAAGAACCCAGATGTCCTTCAGCAGATGAATGGATACAAAAATTGTGGTACATTTACACAATGGAGTACTATTCAGTTCTGAGAAACAATGACTTAACCAAATTCTTAAGAAAATGGTTTCATCTAGAGAATATAATCTTGAATGAGATAACCCAGTCACAAAAGAACAGACATAATATGCAGTCACTGATATTGGGATGCTAACCCCAGAGGCTCGTACTGCCCCAGAAACAACTCATAGACTGTGTGAAGCTCAAGAAAAAAAGAAAAGATAACAAAACAAACAAAAAATAACATTATGCTCAATCCTTACACACCAAGAAAATGTTGACTAATTCCAGGTTACATCCTGTTTTACATGTACTTTTTGCTCATTGTAACTAGTAAGACCTTAATGCAGAGTATCAAACCTAAAAAAAAAAGCCAAGCACTGACAAAAATGTATTTGTATCCATTAATGCGCAAATGTTTAAAATTTTTTCTTTTTTCTTTGTGTTTTAAAATAAAGTTTAAAAAAAGAAAAAAAAAGATGTAAAACAATATATATATATATATATATATATATCCAACTTATTCTTATATATTTTTTAAAACCATGGATAGAATAGATCAGTGCTAGAGAAACAGCTCACTTTTTAGTACTTTATTCTAATGGGAGACAGAAGTGGCATGGCAGAGACAGAGAATCATACAGAGATAGAGAGAGAAGGGATCTGAGTATAACAAATAAAGAGCTAATGCTTTGCTTCCTGAATTATAATATCTGAACAGAAAATATATTATGGAGGCTGGTTTGTTCTTTGCTTGAACTTGAACTCTGAATTTGGAAAGTTTGTGAAAGAGAAAAAGAGATAAATGTTTTATATGTGTATTGTCTTGCAGCATAGTGTGGCATTGATGTCCAGAAGAAGAGATAACTCACTGAACTGCTCTGATTACTATCAAAATTTCCACCAATTCTTCTATAATTTCCTCAAGCTTTCTTTTTCTGTTTAAATGATGTTGCGATTTAAACTTTATTATTCATGCATATTTACAAATCCTTCACTTACTTGTTATTGTAATTGTTTCATTTCCCCCTTCTCTTCTTCCCTCCAAATCTTACATAACAACATTTTTTTCTTTTAATTAGATTAACTCGTTTCCATTAGTCTTACGTGTGTGTGTAAACATATTCACAAAATAAATATATTTATATATAAATTAATATGTATGTTTTATACACATACATATATTTAGATATGTCTATGTATATATATTCCTGAATATAAACATAAAACTTATTTAGTTTGTATAATATTACTGTCATGAATATATTCAGGACTGAGTATTTGGTATTAGATAACCAGTTTATGTGATGCTTTCTGGAGAATACTGCTGCCACTCTCAACATTCCTAAATTGCCTGGAGTTTTCATCTAGGGTGGAGGTAATCTCTTTCTATGATAGAATGGCTACTGTTATTTTCTTTGTTCAGTTTATATTTAGACAAAAATAGTGGTGACACTTTATTGATTGTCCCTCTATTCGACTGGCTCTTACAACCTACAAAGACAGTAAAATCCCTCTCCACAATGATTCCTCAGCCTTAGGTTCAGAGTATGTCACTTTACTACACCAACACAACTCCTAACCGCATTCTAAATATTCATCCATACAACCACAGCTGCGTGCAATTCTTACTCTTGTCAAAGGACCTTCTTTTGTTAAAGTTCATTAAAGGAATATTCCTATTAATTAAAATGCATATAAAATAAAATACTAATAATTAAAACACAGTTTTGGAGTACGGTTACAATTGATACATATATTTATATTTGTTTTAACTTGAAAGAATTTAAACTCCTTTATACCCATTACTGACCAGGATAAGTTTTTCTCAAATTCCCCTTTCATCCTCCTTTCACAGGTGTGAGAAACATAATTCTCTCACTTTTAAATTTATATCATCACGAACCAGTTTGAAAAATCTTGTTTTTTTATTCAAGAGAAATGATTAAATGGTTATTATAATATGTGTACTATTAATGTCATTGTAACCAACAATTTTTACTTCCTGTTAGATGGCATTATATGAACACATTCTAGGACTGTGAAGTTTGTAAAATGTTACAGATATGATCATGCAGTGAGATTATTGGTGTGCCAATAAGAATCAAAATAAAATATTTATATGAAAATGTTTTCAGTTTATTTATGTTATGGTTTTAATCACAGGAAATACTTAACATTTCTTTGTGAGTAAGAGGACATGTCATAGTCTCATTTAAATGAGAAAAACAATATTCCATGGAAAACCTTTTATAGGTATTTTAAATTTTATTTGTTTAGACGAATTCTAATTTAAAATAAATTATTCATATTTTAAATGTTGCTAATTCCCTTATACTAATTTTTCAAGAATGCTTATGGGTTTGAGCTCTAGTCTTCTTAATAAAGAGAAAATTGACTCTTATGTCATCAGCTTCATTAACATTTAGACGAACAACTGTGATGATTATTCACAATTCAATATTGATGTGTGTATTTCTTAAATATACCGTATTACCTGAGATACTGCCTCACCCGATTTTCTAAGCACCTTAATGTTCACAAGTGCTTTCTAATTTTAAAAATAGATAATAAAGAATATTTTAAAGATGCTTCCTTTAGGAGTTTTTATGATTTATTATACATACATGCAATTAAAATTAAAGCTATTTTTCAGCCCACTAATGACAGCAAAAGGGGAATACAGCAAGGCTTGCTGCTGCTTTTTCAAGTCCCATGTTGGTGTTTGAACAATGTTTTATTCTTGCTCCTAGACCATGAAATATAAATAATAAATGGCAACAGTTTTGGTCTCATAAGTAGAGCACGTGTTTTGGTCCTATAAGTAGAGAAAGTTGTTGAGAATAAAAGGCAGATGAATACTCATTGCTAATGAAGACTTAGGTAAGGTTCAAGGAACATCACATTATGGAAAAGGGTATGGAAGGAATGCAAAAACCAAAAGATGTCAAGGGAGACTGTGAAAAGAGCCTCTTCTAGAATAGATGTAGCCCTTGGAATCAAGAAATCCTGTCTGATGTGAATACCTATGATGGGTCTGCCCAAGACCTAACTCTTCAGTAATCAGGTATGGATGGAGGAGAGATTTAGGGGGTCCCTATCACTTATTGCTGAACTATTTGATAGACTCAATAAGAAGATTAGTCCATGCCTGACACTTTCTGGATGGCCAGATGTAGAGGTTGAATGGCTCAGAGACTTGGATAAAACCAAGCACAACTAAATTCAATAAATAAATAAACAAATAAACAATAAATATTGGCTAAACACTCAGACCATTTGAGACCAGGAACAGCAGAGATCTAGGAAGGCAGGCCAGGGACATGGGAGAGACAGGAACAAATCAGACAAAAGACCGATTATAATCACAGATAACAGGTAAGAGGAAAGCGAAAGTACTTACCCTATGAAAAACAAGACAATCTGTGAACATCAGAACCCACCTCTCCCATCTCAGCAAAGAGAGGAAGATCTTAGAAAATTGAAAGATCTCCCATGCTAATGGATTGGAAGGATCAACATTGTTAAAATGGCCATCTTACCAAAAGCAATATACAGATTCAATGCAATCCCCATCAAAATTCCAACCCAATACTTCATAGAGTTGGAAAGAGCAATGTGCAATTCCATCTGGAATAACAAAAGACCTAGAATAGGGAAATCCATCCTCAACAAAAAAAAAAAAAAAACACCCTCGAGAATCACCATCACTGACCACAAGCTATATTACAATGCAATTGTGTTAAAAACGGCATAATACTGGTAGAGAGATAGGCGTGTGGATCAATGGAATAGAAGAGAAGATCCAGAAATGAGCCCTCAGATATATGGTCACTTGATTTTTAACAAAGGAGCCTTAAACAGTCAACAGAAAAAGGACAGCCTCTTCAACAAATGGTGTTGGTCCAACTGGCACTCAGCATGCAGAAGAATTAAAATAGACCCATTCTTATCTCCTTGTACAAATCTCAAGTGCAAGTGAATCAAAGATCTCCACATTAAACCAGGTACACTGAAACCATTAGAAGAGAAATTAGGGAAAACCTTAGAACACATAGTCACAGGAGAATTTTTCTTGAACAGAGCAGCAATGGCTCCTGCTCTAAAATCAAATATGGACAAATGGGACTTAATGAGGTTGCAAAGTTTCTGTAAGGCCAAGGACACTGTCAAGAAAACAAAATGGCAGCCAACAGATTGAGAAAAGATTTTTACCAACCCCACATCTGATAGAGGCCTAATATCCAAGGTATACAAAGAACTCAAGAAGTTAGACACCAGAGAATCAAATAATCCTATTAAAAACGGGTAAAGAGCTAAAATAAAAAGTTCTCAATTGAGGGCTATCGAGTGGCTGAGAAGCATCTAAGGAAGTGCTCAACATCCTTAGTCATCATGGAATTGCAAATCAAAACAACCCTGAGATTCCACCTCACACCAGTCAGATTGGCCAAGATCCAAATTTCAAATGACACCCGAAGCTGGTGAGGATGTGAAGAAAGAGGAACACTTCTCCACTGTTGGTAGGGTTGTAAACTGGTACAACCACTCTGGAAATCAGGTTGGCAGATCCTACAAAAATTGGACATAGTACTACATGAAGACTCAGTTATTCCACTTCTGGTCTTATACTTCAGAGAATTTCTAACATACAACAAAGACACATGCACTACAATGTTCATAGCAGTCCTATTTATAATAGCCAGAAGCTGGAAATAACCCAGATGTCCTTCAGTAGGTGAAAGGATACAATAATTGTGGTATATTCACACAATGGAGTACTACTCATCTATCAGAAACAATGACTTTATGAAATTCTTAAGAAAATGGATGCATGTAGAGAATATCATCCTGAGTGAGAAAACCCAGTCACAAAAGAACAGACATAATATGCAGTCACTGATCATTAGATACTAACCCCAGAAAGCTCTGAACACCCCAGAAACAACTCATAGAGTATATGAAGTTCAAGAAAAACAAAGGCCAAACAAAAAATATATGAAAAATCATTATACTTAATCTTATAGACCAAGAAAACTTTGACTATTTCCAGGTTACATCTTGTTTTACATGTACTTATGCTCATTGTAACTAATAAGATTTTAAGTCATACTATCAAACCTTTAAAAAAATCATGTACTGACAAAAATGTATCCATATACTTCTTTGCAAAAATGTTTTTAAAATCTGTACATTTATTTGTTTTTTAAAATAAAATTGTTAAAAAATAAATAAAGATTAAAAAACAATTAAGTGATTCCTAATGATATTTTTCCATATCCTCAGATCAGTGTCCATCCCAATTTTAATTAGAGAAGTGTCCTACAGCAGTTCATGGGAGCAAATACAGAGACCACACCCAAACATTAGTCAGACCTCCTGATCCCTGAAAAGAAGTCGAAGGATTATAGGCATCTGATAGGTAGAACAAAACAGAAGAACACAGCCTATAGAATCAATTATGTAAGCCTCATAGTGGCGCCGAGAGGCTGAAGCAGAAACCAGGGAGCCTGTGGAGTATACTCTAGGCCTTTTGCATCCATACTGTGGTTGTTTAGCTTGGAGGTTTTGTTGGACTCACAGCAATATGAGAGAAGGTGTCTCTGACACTTTTACCTGCTCATGGAATTATTTTCCAACCCTAATTGGCTGCCTCATTCAGCTTTAATATTGTTGTTTATACCTGGTCTTACTGCATTTTTATATACTTAATTTTATTGGTGGTCCTTGGAGACCTGTACCTTTTGGAAGGGAAATGGAGCAGTGGATCTAGAGTGACTAGAGAAGTGGCTTGGACTGGATTACTGGAGGAAGGATGAGGAAGCATTTGGGATATAGTATATGAGAGAATAATAAAAAAATGAGAGGTGAGGATCAAATCATTTGAAACAAACATTGGTTAAATCAAATGTTCTACAAAAGAAACCAAAGTCATAATCTGGAAAAGAAATTGCTAGAGATGTGGTGTTTGGTAAACATGACAGGACAAGAAGAGAACATGAGGAATGAGAGTTATTACAGCCTCCTAGTCTGAATCTGCACCCAGAGCTAGAGATATCCCACTGCCATGGAACCAACAACCTGCTCACAGAAAGCTGAGCACCCAGGAGGGCTCTAACTCCTAAGTCCACAGGTGGGACCCCACTTATCTCCACTGACTGTACAAAGAGAGACCACCAGGAACTCACAAGACACAGGAATCTAAGTGAATTGGAGACTGGACCCTTCAAGAGGAGTAGACAGTGAGAAATAATAAAAGTCAGAGCTGAAATCAACTAAGTAGAAACAAAAAGAACTACACAAAAAATCACCAAATCCAGGTTTTGGTCCTTTGAGAAAATCAACAGGATACATAAACCTTTAGCCAGACTAACCAGAGGGCGCAGAGACAGTATTCAAATTAACAAAATCAGAAATGAAAAGGGAGACATAAGAACAGAAACTGAGGAAATTAAAAAAAAAAACTATCAGAACTTACTACAAATGCCTATACTCAACAAAACCAGAGAATCTGGATAAAATGGGCAATTTTCTAGACAGATACAAGGTACAAAAGTTAAATCAGGATCAGATAAACCATCTAAATAGTCCCATAACCCCTAAAGAAACAGAACCAGTCATCAGAAGTGTCCTAACCATAAAAATCCCAGGATCAGATGGAGTTAGTGTAAAATAGTGTCAGACCTTCATGTGAGATCTGAGACCAATACTCTCCAAACTATTCCACAAAATAGAAACATAAGAAACACTAAGCAATTCATTCTTTGAAGGCACAAGTACATCCATAACTTAACCACACAGACCCTACAAAGAAAGAAGTTCAAACTAATTTTCCTCATAAACGTCAATGCAGAAATACCCAATAAAATTCTTGCAAACCAAATCCAAGGACACATCAAAACAATTATTCAAAATGAGCAAGTAGGCTTTATCCCAAGGATGAAGGGATGGTTCAATATACAGAAAACCATCAATGTCATCTACTATATAAAAAATCTCAAATAAAAAAATCCACATAATCATCTCATTAGATGCTAAGAAAGCATCTTACAAACTTCAACATCCTTTCATTTTAAAAGTCTTGGAGAGATTAGAAATTCAAGGCCCATACTGAAACATAATAAAGTCATTATACAGCAAACCAACAGCCAACATCAAACTAAATGGAGAGAAACTTGAAGCAATCCCACTAAAGTCAGGGACTAGACCAAACTGCCCACTCTCTCCCTACTTACTCAATGTAGTAGTTGAAGTCTAACCAGAGCAATTAGACAACAAAAGGATGTCAAGGGGATTCAAATTGGAAAGGAAAAAGTCAAAATATCACTACTTGCAGATGATATGATAGTATACTTAAGTGATCCCTCAAAAATCTACCAGACAACTCTTACAGCTGGCAAACAACCTCAGCAAAGTGGGTGGATATAAAATCCTCTTCCTCTACTCAAAAGATAAACAGGCTGAGAAAAACAGGGGGGGGGATTGACACCCTTTGCAACAGTGACAAAGAACAGAAAATGCCTTAGTGTGACCCTAACTAAGTGAAAGATCTGTATGACAAGAACTACAAGTCTCTGAAGATAAAAACTGAAGATCTCAGAAGATGGAAAGATCTCCCATTCTCATGGATTAGCAGGAATAATATAGTAAAAATGGCCATCTTGCTGAAATCAATCTACATATGCAATGTACAGAGCTAAACAGAGAATTCTTAACCGAGGAATGTCAAGTGGCAGAGAAACACCTAAAGACATGTTCAATATCCTTAGTCATCAAGGAACTGTAAATCAAAACTACCCTGAGACACCACCTCACACCAGTCAAATTGCTAACATCAAAATACCAGGTGATAGAAGATGCTGGTGAGGATGTGGAGAAAAAGGAACACTCCTCCATTGTTGTTGGGATTGCAAGCTTGTACAACCACTCTGCAAATCAGTCTGATGGCTCCTCAGAAAATTGAACATAGTACTCCCTGAGCACCCAGCTATACCACTCCTGAGACAATACCCAAAAGATACTCCAACATATAACAGTGACACATACTCCACCATGTTCATAGCAGTCTTATTTTTTTTAATAGCCAGAAGCTGAAAAGAACCCAGATGTCCTTCAGCAGAGTAACGGATTCAGAAATTGTGGTACATTTACACAATGGGGTACCACTCAGTTATTCAAAAAATGGTTTCATGAAAATTTTAGGCAAATAGAACTAGAAACTATCATTCTTAGTGAGGTAACCCAAGTACAAAGGAACACACATGGTATGCACACACTAATAAGTAGATACTACCCCATAAACCTGAGAATACTGGAGAAACAATTCACAGACTTTATGAAGCTCAAAAAGAGTGAAGGCCAGAATGTGACCTCTGTCTTTCTTAGAAAGGAGAATAAAATAATCACAGGAGGAAATACAGGGAGAAATAGAAGAGCATGGACTGAAGAAAAGATCATCCAGAGACTGACTCACTTGGTGATCCATCCCACATGCAAGCGCCAAACCCTGTAACTGTTGCTGATATGCTTCCTGGTGGGAGCTTGATATGGATGCCTACTCACAAGCTCTGCCAGAGCCATACTGATTCATATTAGGATGCTTATACATAAGTATCAGACTGAGCACAGGGACTCTAGTCGAGGTGCTAGAAAAAGGACAAAGAAGCCAAAAGAGATTGTAACCCTATGGGAAGAACAACAATATGAACCAACCAAGCACTCCAAAGGTCCCATGGACTAAAACACCAACCAATGAGCACACATGGAGAGACTCATGGCTCCAGAAACATATGTAGCTGATGACAGCATTGTCTGGCATCAATGAGGGGAGAGGCCTTTGGCACAGTGAAGGCTCATTTTTAATTTAATTTAATTTTAGGGGAATACCAAGGTTCTAAGGTGGGAGTTGGTGGTTTTGTGTGCGAGTATCTTCTTCATGGAAGTGAAGTGAGAGGGGATGAAATAGAAAGGAAAAAGCAAACAAACAAGCAAAACAAACAAACAAACAAACAAACAAAACAAGCAAGCAAACAAACAAAAGAAACAGGCAATACCATAATCTAACTAGGGTACCATATTCCATCCTCATCAAACAGCAGAATTCATGGTGATTAAGAAGAGATCAGCGTCACCGAGATGAATTCTTTTGGGATGTGTTTTCTGAGAATACAAAGAATCTGTGTTCCAGAGATAGCTAATGCTATGGCTCATGGTGCTGCAGCTGAGCTTGTTAATGTTTAAGATTCACCCAGGTGGTACTACTTTTGAAGGTATGAAGGGGTCACGGAGAGCAGGTGAGGAGGTCATGTGTTATTGTGGGAGGTCGTGGCAGGTCATTGGTGAAGGTCTACTGAAGTTGGAATTGACAGTGTAGAATTGATGTGGTCCTGAAAAGAAATTGAGGCTTGGCACCATGAAGAGAACCTGTGCAATGCTATATTGGTGAACCCTAGTTGCAGTGGAAGGCCTAGGTATATTGCAGATGCCAGTACTATGGGATGACCACCAAGAACAGCAGTATCAGTGTAGTTGCTCAACCTGAGCTTAGAGTGTTACAGAGGGTAAAGCTGAAGAAATTGTGCTAGGCCTTTGAAGGGGCCCAGAAGATCCTGTGTGGATTACAGACATTGAAACAAGAAACTGTAACACTGAAGTTGCCTTGGAAATCCCAAGGTTCCAGAGCTGTGAGCTATCTGTTGAGGAAAGCTTCTAATGGAGTGGAACAAGTCCAGGAGAAAGAAGTTTGTTGCAGTCAAGATATATAAAAAAGGAGTTGGAGATCTGAAGACAGCTTTGACATCAGACATGGAGATGTAGAGTTTGGAGTTTCCCACCTGGTTTGCTGTCTTGCTTTGTGGATTACAGTTAAGTGATTGGCTAAATCTCTGTAGAGGCTGTGAATATTGGACTTTTAATCTTGTTGAGACTGCTATAGACTATGGGGGCTTCTGAAGTTGGACTAAATATTATTTGCATTATCCTATGTTTAGGTATACTCCCCCCTACAGACTCATATGTTTGAATAAGCCTATGGGAGCCAGGGAGTAGAATGTGATGTTTTGTACATGCTTGATCCTGGGAGGGGCACTACTAGAAGTTGTGGCCCTACTGGAGCAGCTGGGGCCTCATTGGAGTAGGTGTGTCACAGTGGGTTTGGGCTTTAAGACCCTCATTCCAGCTGCCTGAAAGCCAGTATTCTGTTAACAGCCTTCAGATGAAGATATAGAACTCTCAGCTCCTCCTCCACCATACCTGCCTGAAATGCTGCCATAATCCTGCCTTGATGATAATGGAATGAATCTCTGAACCTGTAAGCCAGGCCTAATTAAATGCTGCCCTTATTAAAAGTAAAAGAGAGTTATTAGAATGAATTTTGCTAAAGTGTGAATTGTCAGTTAACAAAATTAACCAAGAACATACAGCTACTTGAAGAGGATCTATACAGGATCAAATGATTAATGCTCCCAGCATAGATGGTGTAGATAATCTCCAGGCCTACTGCTTACTAAGTAGCTATTGGCAGTCAATAGTTGCTGGGAGAGGGAACTTCATTTCTTCCTTCCTTTCTCCTTTCCTTCCTTCCTTCCTTCCCTCCTTCCTTCCTTTCTTCCCTCCTTCCTTCCTTCCTTCCTTCCTTCCTTCCTTCCTTCCTTCTTTCCTTCCTTTCTTACTTATTTCCTTCCTTCCTCCCTTTTTTCCTCCCCCCTCTCTTTCTCTCTCTCTTTCTTTCTTTCTTCTTTTCTTATTTTGAAAATAGTTTCAAATCTCATACTCACATAAGCAGTACTCACTATATTTAAGACGTTATCAAAAAAATTCAATCTGGAGGGAGCATTTTGGAGGGGACTCTAGGAGAAACTCAGAGGAAAGAATGAGAGCAGACATGATCATATTTCTTTTTATACATGCACCCCCCCAACACTTGCATGTTCTCTTCTATCAAAGAAGCCTATTTGTTATAATAATACTGATTTCACATTGACTTCTTCATCATCACATAAATCTTTTTATTACATAAGGATTAAGATTGTGTAATGAATTTGGCCAAATATTTACTGTCATACCAAATAACTTCACTGCCCGAATTCTCCTTGCATACATCGGCCATCTTCCTTCTTAATGCTTAAAACTACTACTCTTCATTCTATCTTTACAGATATTTTGCTTCCAGAATACCACATACACAAAATAGAACAGGAATGCTTTAACATCAGTTACCTTTTTACATTGATATGCATGTGAGCAATACTCTAAATTAGGGAGTATAAGCAAAGAATAACCGAGGGCACATATGTCCCACATAGCCAGTCACTATTCCCTTTGGGAGTCCCTTTAAGTTGGTTGACCATGGAGTACAGTTGAACATCTAAGCCACTGGCTATCTTTCTATGATACAAGGAGCAAAAAGGGCCTGGACCCTCTCTGTGTCTCAGTTTCTTCACCTGTGGAATAAGATCACTGATCTTTCTCTTCATGCACTAAGGCTTATTCTTATCATATCAGGACAGAGCCAGAAGCTTAATCTGGGTTCATACAATGCCTTTTTGTCTCTCTGTCTGTATTTCTGTCTCTCTGTCTGTCTGTGTGAAGTATTGAATACCAATGTCACATCCTCTCTCATGGAGTGAAAATCCTTGAACTCTTGGCCCTTTGGTTGGGCCATGGGTTGGACTAGCTATCCTCCTGTCTGTAAGCAACTCTACCAAATAATCATGTTAAATCTATTTCTGTTGAGAAACCTGACTACAACGATGTAGCAGCGATTTCCAATTCTGACAATCTGAGGTGAATTCAATTATTTCAATTCATTTGACTAAGGACCAAAAAATAGGATTTCTGGGTTGCATGTAAAATGAATGTTTAGAAAAAACTGCCCAACTGCTTTACAGGTCATCTGAGGAAGGCTTACCACTTTGTGCTGTCACAATCAATGCATGTGTGTTTCTGCTGCCTTTCTCTTGAACACATTTCATAGTGTCAGTGTTTTGGCTTTACTTTGCAATCCTCCTACATTTGATGTTGAGCATTTTAAATGTGCCTTTGCCATTTGGAAATCTTCTCTGATGATTTTTTCTTTGTTCAAATGTTTCACTTTCTTATTGCTTTCTCTTGAGAATTCTTTGAATCATTTTATTAACAGTCCTTTAACAGATAAGACTTTGGTAAATATGTTGCCACGCTACATAGTCTTTACCCATTCCTTTAAAAGCTTAAACAATCTTTAATTAATAGTCTGTGACACAAGTCAAAATACATAGAAGTAGCCAATGTAGGGTAACATGTACATCTCTTATCAGTTTATGCTTTAGGTGCGTCTCCACAAACTGTACATCTTTCCTCACCTTAATGGATTATTTTGAAAAAAAATGTTGATCTTAACTTCATGCTATTTATAAAGATTTCAAAATAAATCTCTAAATAAAAGACGTTTTTATTTAATCAAGATGTTATAGATAAAGATCAATGATGTCAGGTTAAGTACTGCATGATTGTTACCCAACATTATGGATATGGAAACACTTCTTTCAATACTTTGAAGCCAGCCAGAGATACAGGCCAATTCTGTCTCTAGAAGATGACTGAAGTCTTTGTTTTGTCAAATATTCTGTATATTTTCTATACATTTTGTTGTTTCGAGTCAGTTATTTCAAATTCAAATATGAACATGGTTTTGACAAGAAATATCCTCAGGTTATAATTTTCTAGTATCTTACATTAATTGTGCACAATACAAATTTATCATTACATTTCCATGTGATCATAAAATGTTTCACCAGTCAAGTAAGGTTTATTGTATTGTTTCGTTTAGAGTTTTAGAGTATTGGTGTTAGACCTGAACGAGTTACTTTGGGCAAAGCTGAGCATCACTTGCTTGCTTTGTGCTCTGAAAGATTTTTAGATTTCCTGTATCTGAAGTTAGAGTGGCTTTGAACTTTCTTGTCAGTTTTGGGCCTTAAATCCAATTCACAGTAACTGGTTACTCTAACAACATTACACCACTATTGTACTAGTGAGCAAGTCTTCAGCCTGTTCCTTATCGTAGATTACAGGGATCATAGCTGTGTCAGAATGGAGATTACTTTTCTATTTCATTTTGTATTTCATTTACATTTCAAATGTTATCCAGTTTTCCACTTTCTCCTTCAAAAATGATATTGTCCTATCCCATCTCCTCTCCCCTGCTTCTATGAGGGTGCTCCCCAACTTACCCAACCACCCCTTCTTTCCTCATTTCTCTGGCATTCCCCTACACTGGGGTGTCTGAGCCTTGGCATAACCAAGGGCTTCACCTCCCATTGATGCCCAAGGCCATCCTCTGCTACATATGGAGCAGGAGCCATAGGACCATCCATGTGTACTCTTTGGATAGTGGTTTAGTCTGTGGGAGCTCTGGATGGTTGGTATTGTTGTTCTTACAACATTGAAAACCCCTTCAGCTCCTTCAATCCTTTCTCTTACTCCTCCACTGGGGACCCTGTTCTCAGTTCAATATAGGCTGTGAGCATCTAGCTCTGTATTTGTCATGATCTGGCAGAGCCTCTCAGGGGACAATTATATCAGACTCAGCAAAGGCCATCCTGAGAGTTTACTTTTCTATTCCAGTAGCATGTATAGTACCTTCCACCATGTTGTGAAGGTAATAACAATGAAACTTCGGGTGAGTGCCATATTGATTTCCTCATGTTTGATGACTCAAGTATGTTGTGTTTTGAGCAGTAAGGTACCTCCATGTTTTAGAGGATAATCATTATCAGTGGCCATAGTCTGTAGTATTTAAGGGTCTATAGTACTTCAATTGCTGAAAATTAATTTTAAAAATCTGTAATTCTTGTCCCTTGGCTTTTTATCTGTTAGTTTGTGGTTATCAGTAGGGCATTGTTGCCCCATTATAGATAACTATGTTAAATTATTTTTTATGTTTATATGCATATATTTTAGGAAGCAATATAACATTAGATTTTCATATGAAACTTTAAAATATGTTTTTAGTCCTAGTTATTTATCTTCATATTTTCCCTGGCCTTCCCATCACACAGGTTATCTAGCACTTTCTGCTTCATTCTTTGCTTTTAACTTTCATGTGTCTGTAAGCATTCCTTTCAAACACTAAAATGTGACATGGCGTAATGCCTTTTTGTTCAACAAGATTCTTGTAACTTCTAGGTATCCTATGAGGGTTTCAGTTTTGGTTGTTCACCATAGAAAAACACAATTATAACTGGAAGGTATCACTTTGTTTTACCTTTTAGCTAGAGAACAGCAATGTATTGTTTTCCTCAGTCATTTTCCTATATTGATAGATGTGATGGCTTGTTTATTGTGAATGTTTAAAGAAGGATTGGGTAGTTTCTTTACACCATAAAATCAATATATTATTTGGTTTAGATAATGATATTAAAATCATATCTGTCATGTGATTTGTATTCTGTATAGTGATTTTCTCAAACAATAGTGATTGTTTTTTTTTTAGAATTGATATTTGCAAATTGACTCCAGTAAATTTATAATCATTTAAATTCTGATTCAATATATACCAAGCATATAAACTCCACCTTGTTCATAGCAGCCTTATTTATAATAGCCAGAAGCTGGAAAGAACCCAGATGTCCTTCAACAGAGGAAAGGATAGAGAAAATGTGGGACATTTACACCAAAGAATACTACTCAGCTATTAGAAACAATGGCTTCATGAAATTCTTAGGAAGTGAAGGACCTGTATGACAAGAACTTCAAACCTCTAAAGAAAGAAATTGAGGAGGACCTCAGAAAATGGAAAGATCTCCCATGCTCATGGATTGGAAGGATCAACATTTTAAAAATGGCCATCCTACCAAAAGCAATCTACAGATTCAATGCAATCCCCATCAAAATTCCAACCCAGTTCTTCATTGAGTTGAAAAGATCAATGTGCAATTTCATATGGAATAACAAAAGACCTAGAATAGCAAAATCCATCCTCAACAACAAGAAAACATCTCCGGGAATCACTATCCCTGACATCAAGCTATATTACAAGGCAATTGTGCTGAAAACTGCATGGTACTGGTACAGAAATAGGCATGTGGATAAATGGAATAGAATAGAAGACCCAGAAATGAGCCCTCATGTATATGGTCACCTGATTTTTGACAAAGGAGCCATAAACATTCAATGGAGAAAGGACAGCCTATTCAACAAATGGTGCTGTTCCAACTGGCACTCAGCATGCAGAAGAATGAAAATAGACCCTTTCTTATCTCCTTGTACAAAGCTCAAGTGTAAGTGGATCAAATTTCTCCACATTAAACCAGATACACTGAAACTATTAGAGGAGAAAGTAGGGAAAACCTTAGAACACATAGGCACAGGAGAAAATTTTCTGAACAAAATACCAATGGCTCAAGCTCTAAGGTCAAAGATTAACAAATGGGACTTAATGAGATTGCAAAGTTTCTGTGAGGCTAAGGCCATTGTCAAGAAAACAAAACGGCAGCCAACAGAATGGGAAAAGATCTTTACCAACTCCACATCATATAGAGGCCTAATATCCAAGGTATACAAAGAACTCAAAAAGCTAGACACCAGAGAATCAAACACCCCTGTTAAAAAATGGGTACAGAGCTAAACAAAACGTTCCCAATTGAGGAATATCGAATGGCTGAGAAACATCTGAGGAAGTGCTCGACATCCTTAGCCATCAGTGAAATGCAAATCAAAACAACCATGAGAGTCCACCTCACACCAGTCAGACTGGCCAAGATCCAAAACACAGATGACAACAGATGCTGGCAAGGTTGCGGAGAAAGAGGAACACTTCTCTACTGTTGGTGGGGTTGTAAACTGATACAACCACTCTGGAAATCAGTCTGGCAATACCTCAGAAAATTGGATATAGTACTACCTGAAGACCCAGCTATTCCACTTCTGGGCATATACCCCAGAGACACCCCAATATACAACAAAGATACATGCACCACAATGTTCATAGCAGCTCTATTTATAATAGCCAGAAGCTGGAAAGAACCCAGATGTTCTTCAGTAGATGAATGGATACAAAAATTGTGGTACATTTACACAATGGAGTACTACTCAGTTCTGAGAAACAATGACTTAACCAAATTCTTAAGAAAATGACTGCATCTAAAGAATATCATCCTGAGTGAAATAACCCAGTCACAAAAGAACAGACATAATGGGCAGTCACTGATAGTGGGATGCTAACCCCAGAGGCTCGCACTGCCCCAGAAACAATTCACAGACTGTGTGAAGTTCAAGAAAAAAAGAAAACAAAACAAACAAAAAAAATGTCATGCTCAATCCTTACCCATCAAGAACACATTGACAAATTTCAGGTTACTCCTTGTATTCCATGTACTGTTTGCTCATTGTGAAAAGAAAAAAAAAAATTCTTAGGCAAATGGATGGAACTGGAAAATATCTGATACATATGAGGAGGTATTTAGCTAACCATTAGACTTGAGCATGGGGAACTTAATGGACGAGCTAGAGAAAGGACTGAAGGATCTGAAAGGGTTTGCAACACCATAGGAAGAAAGAACAACCTTATCAACCAACAAAATTCTCCAGAGCTCCCAGACTAAAACACCAAGCAATGAGCACACATGGAGAGACCTATGGCTCCAGTTACATATGTATCAGAGAATAGTATAATCTGGCATCAATGGGAGAAGAACCCTTTGTTCCAGTGTAGACATGTTTCACCAAGGCACTTAAGTAGGAGAAGGTAGCTCGGAGGAGTACCTTCATGGAAGCAAAAGGAGGGAAAAAAGGGATGGCAGTGGGAGAAAAGTGGATAACATTTGAAATGTATATACAGAGAATATCCAATAAAAATGAAAAATAAAAGCATGAAAAAAAAATAAATTCAGACTCAATTTCCTTGTTTATTTTATTTTTCATTGTTTTCCCTGAACAGTTTATTTTTAATTATTATTTTATTATTGCAATTATTGTGATATAGTGCAATAGTCTAATAAGTGTATACACTGTATAAAGACTATATAAGGGTAATTAACATTGCATTGCTTTGTTTATTTTTTGTTTAATGTGAAGTACATTTATATAGTATTTTGTGGGATATTTTAATATACAAGTAAATGCTGTAATTAATGATCCTTATCCATCCTTGTCTGGATCCATCTGACAGAACCTCTGAGGAGGCATCAATATCAGGGTCTTGTCAGTAAGCACTTCTTGGCATCAGCAAGAGTAACTGGGTTTGGTGGCAGCAAATGAGATGGATCCCCAGGTGAGGCAGTCACTGGATGATCCTTTATTCAGTCCCTGATCCTCTATTTGTCTCTGTATTTCCTTCCTTGAGTACTTTGTTCTTCCTTATAAGAAAAACTGAAGCATCCGTATTCAATACTCCTTCTTTTTGAGTTTCATAAGGTCTCTGAATTGTTTCTTGGATATTCTGAGCTTTTTAGGCTAGCATGCACTTATTAGCGAGTGCATGGCTTTTTTTCCCTTGTGAATGAGTTTCCTTACTCAGGATGATAGCTTCTAGTTCCATCCATTTGCCTAAGAATTTTGTGAAGTCATTGTTATTAATACCTGAGTAGTACTGCATTGTGGAAATGTACCACAAGTTTTATATCCATTCCTCTGTTGAAGGACATCTAGGTTCTTTCCAGGTTATGGTTATTATAAATAAGGCTGCTATGAACATAGTGGAGCATGTGTCCTTGTCATATGTTGAACCTCTTCTGGACATATGCCCAGGAGTAGTATAGCTGGGTTTTCAGGAAGAACTATGTCCAATTTTATGAGGAACCACTGGACTGATTTCCAGAGTGTACCAGCTTAAAATCCCACCAATAATGGAGGAGTGTTCCTCTTTCTTCACATCCCTGATAGCATTTACTGTCATCGAAGTTTTTGATCTTAGCAATTTCGACTGACAGACACAAAGATAAGACAGACAGACTGAGATAGATGACAGCCATTGAGAAAGAGAATTGAAGACATTTAAATATAATTTCTTCATTTGAGAGAAAACATTCAATGCTTCAGCCTTCTCTCTACCCCATTTACTATCCTATTCCATTCTTCTCTCTTCTTTTAAACTAGATCATTTGAGTCATGTTGTATGAAAAAAGATCAAGCTGTTTCTATGGCTTGTAGCTGAAGGCTGGTGCTATTCCCTTCTAATTTGTCAATACTAAAAAGAGAAATTTTACCTTCAAAGACAAACCAGTCCCTCCTTTAAAAAATGGCACTTGATTAAATTAGGCCTATCCAGGATAAAATCCCATCTGATTGACCTAAATATCTAATTATATCTGAAAATCCCTTTTGTCTTTATTCTATTATATCTGTAGAAGTCTGCCAACAGGTTCACATATATTTATGGGAAGAAGATTATTTATATTTTTAACACAAAGCAAAGGAGGTCATGCGGTCACGGTAAGATTCTGTCTGTATCTGAGATATTGCTATTAAAATAATATTGTTATTACAATAAATTATTCATAAAAAGTAGAAGTATCATTATTTCATGTCTGATAAATATTAGGCCCTGCATAGGGAAGAATAAGATAAGACTGATGTCAAGTGTCTAGAATTAAAGGAACTTATTCATTTACACTTCTGCAACTTGAGTCAATGTTAAGAGCATTGTAGGAAAGAGTTACAAGATATATGATCATGGACATTTGTAGCCCTTTGTAGATTGAATAGAATCATCCATAGAGGAAGTGAGAAGGCTCAGTAAAAAAATGTTACTATGAAGATCATAGAGGATAATAAAAAATTGTAATATGTGGGAAAAACTCAGAGATTTTTTAACCACGTCTTCATAATTAGAAAATATATAAAACTTGACAAGTAAAAGGTATACCTAATCTGTAGAGAATGAAAGTCAAAGGTCAAATTCTCACTGTTAAAGCTAGAGAAAGGTGAACACTGAGAGTCAGTGAGTGCCACGGTATAAGGTATGAATGTAGTTAATCATATGCCATCTGCCTTTCTTTCCTCTATGACAACGTAACCCCATCCTGATTCTGACCAACATTAAACTTCTACTGGCCTTTCCTCTTCTCTCCTTGTTCAGGTGGTTTGCAATTGACTCTAGGCTACCTATGTTTGCGGTGTTCCTCCGACTCTGACCAACATTTATTTTTCCTGGTAGAATGCTTTCTGCACTGACATGCACTGACATTTCTCTCTGTTTCAATCTCTGGTAATCCCCAATGCTTCATCAAGGGCTTGTACACATCATGTTAGAAAGAACACATCATTAGAGTCATGTGAACTGGTATGTCTGAGATACCCAAGGAAAAGAACAAACAACTGATATGTGCTTTTCTCCTTTGCTTTAGCCATGTCTTGAAGGATTTGATAACTATATTATGATGAGGCTAACTCATGGAATTGTATGAAACTTTCAAGATAATCTAGATTCAAGATTAATAAGGTTCTAGCTAAATACATTTCCTTAATGTCAATAGTGTTGATAAAATTAAAAAAAATAAGGACAGGTAATTAAACACACGATTGCATGTTTTATGGAAGATGGATTGTCCTGGTCTCTAGTCACAGGTATCTGAATGACCAAGAGATAAACAATGTAAGAAACATTGTATTACATGTACTTAATGCTCATTGTAACTAGTAAGATCTTAATGCACACTATCAAACCTTTAAAAAAACCCAAACACTGACAAAAATGTATTCGTATACTTTTATTCAAAAATGCTTCAAATCTGTACATTTATCTTTGTTTTTTAAAATAAAGTTGTTTAATTAATAAAAAAAGAAACAAAATGGATTGAGGGCTTCTTTGGCTTTGGGTACTAACATCAACCGCGTATATTCACCTCAGTTTCTTGTGACCAGAGTAAATGCTGAGTGAAAACAGGCTGAGAATTTAGAAGTTGAGCCCTGATGTCACACACAGCCACCACAATATTGCTGTGCAAACTGTGATATACCTTTTCTTTATTCCTTTAAACCTTGCTTATAGTACATGTGGACACTTCCTAATTTAGAAAATGTAATTATCCATAAAATTCCAGGACATTATTTTCTAAAACCAAAGAACAAAATTGTGCTGTATACTTTGACCAAGAGATGTAAAACTTCTGATCTAATCCCACAGAGATGTTTGAAAAAAATATGTTTGTTATTGAAATGAAAGAGACAACTCTGGGAATCCAGCCAGGCTCAGCATCCAGACAGGGAATTGGATCTGTAAATTAGCATAAAGAGGGATAAGTATTCTCTGTCAGAAGGTAAAGGATATGAGTTAGATAGATTGCCTGCCTCCTCTCCACTATGGCCTGTGAATCAGGACCTTTCTTTAGCATCTGTGTTTCAAAGAAGAAAGGGAAATGCAGAAAGCTCAGTAAGTTCATAGAATTCAAGAGGAATGCAAGGGAGGATAAGTACTATTTAATGTTCAGACTGTATAACGGGAAAGAAACTAGATGAGTAAACAAACAATACTGTGCTAATTATACCCTTTAATTTTGGATAATTCAAGACTCACATTGAGGTGCAGGGAGTATTCTAAAGTGTCTTTCAATCCTTTATTAAATTTCCACCAATGAAATAATGTAGCACCTCATAAGCTGTGGAATACCATAGCACTCCTCAACACAGCCATTCATCCTCAGATGGACTAAATTCATCATCACACGTGTCGTTATGGTTCATAAAATATTTTGATATTTTAATAAAATATACCATTTGTACTTCCTTCTCTTCCCTCCAAATACTTCCATGTACCTCCTAATACCACATCCCACCAATTGCATTTATTTTTAATGCTAGGAACAACCATCTATTGTCATATATATACATATATATGAGTTTTATATGAATTGAATTATGTACTACATATCATTTTAGTCAAATTACATTATTCATCTAAACACTCTGGAAATTTCCAAACTTAGTTTGTACTGTAACATTCTTTTGAAATTTTTATTTCTGAGTTGTATTCCATGGCATACATACCACTTCTTCCATAAACCTTTCCAAAGCCAACTGTTTCTCAGTGTTTGGATCTTACATAAAAATTTTTTTCTATGGGATTTGTGAATAAAATTTTATATCATTATTAATTTTCGTATCCTGAGATAAGTACCCAAGAACGTGATAACTAGGTTATGTAACAGGTTTGTGTTGACTTTACAAAGAAATAGTCACACAGCTTTCTAGTGCACTCTGACTATTTCACATCTCCAACAGTGACAAAGTGATGGAATTTTGTGATTGTACTTTGATTTTTCTGAAACTCTTTCCCTACTGGTCTGCCACATAGAAACTTTTCTATTCTTCTTGGTACCTTTCTTATTCCCAGGTAGACCCTTCTTTACTTTCAAGTTATTTGTATTCCATAATCCCCTCTTGCTTCCTTTTTGATGCCCTGTTCTTTTTCCTCATTGTCTATTTTGAACTTTCAGCAGACACACAGACACACAGACACATAGACACACAGACGCTCACAATCTACAATCTGAATAGGACAAACTGTACATTACATGTTATGCAGAGTGTGACATTTTTCATTTAACATAATGGTCTGTAATTGCATCCACGTTTTTCTGCAAGCAATCATGATTTACATCCTTTTTATATATTCTTTAGAATTCAGTGGTTTTTATGTTTCACATTTTTATCCTCTTCTCTGATGATATAAGCCTATGTTCGTTCAATTTCATAGACACTGCAAGCACATGGGTATGGAAGACTCAAGAATGTTCTCTCATAGAGGCCTTGGGTAAGCACACAGAGCTCACAGAGCTGAGTTTATGCTCGTCTTCTTTTGATGACTTTTAAGGATAACTCCATTGACTTCAAGAGTGGATGCTTTAGTTTATATTTTCACCAGATATGGACAAGAGTTCCTCTTCCCCATGTTCTTACCAGCATATTTTGCCTTCTGTAGCATTCAGGATTGGTATTCAAGTTGAGGTGAGATGGAATATCAAAGCATTTTGAGTTTGAATTCCCCTGATATCCAAGGTCAGTCACTTGCTTTCAAATATTTAGTATCCACTTGTCTTTCTTCAGTTAAGAACTTTACATTAAGGATATTACACCATTTATTGATTTGATATTTTTGATCTATAACTCTTTCAGCTCTTGATCTATTAGTGATCTTGACTCCTTTCTTAATTATTGTATAATTTATAAAGATCATATTTAATTCATTCTGTATGCTCTGCTCTCTTTTCTGTTTCTTTGCTGTAAAAAAGATTTTTGTTTTAACTTCTATTTATTTATTTTTTCCTGTACTATGATTGTGTCAATTGTAAATACTGCTAAGAATAACTTACTAAATAGTCAACAGCAATCTCATCCACCCAAAAGTAACATAGACCTGTTAAATTGCCTAAGGGGAATCATAGAGCAGTCAAACTGCTGGGAAGATGCTTAGAATAATTGAGCCATCAGCAAAGGATATTTTGAAACCTGTTGAGCACTCTGCAAGTTGTGCAGCGTGCTCCAGGTTTCTCTATTTTGAGAGATGTCACAGGTCCTGGAATAAGCCTTGGGAATGCTGCTGTCTTTGAATCCTTGTAAGTCTGAACTTATAAGTAGCCTTGCATATCTGTGCTGATCACTCCAATAAGTCACAAAGGTTTGCAAGTTTTTCAGTAGTATCCATTTTCTGGGGTGAATTTAAAACACAAATGTTTGCAAGTTTTTCATTAGTATCCATAATTACTTTTTGATACACTCTTTTTCTGGGGTGAATTGCTGTGTGTTACCTCTCTCAAGAAAGTCTCTAACACAGAGTAACTGCACAAATTTCTTTCCTTAGATACAAAATTTTTATTCCAACTAATACACATTAACATTCCAACAAATTTAACATTTCTAGAAAAGCAAATACTAAAAATTACTAACAGTCATTTAATATATGATGTAATATCAAGCAAGAAAATATTCATCTGACCTCATAATATTCCTCCTTGTGTTTATTGCTACTTAGAAGGTAGTCCTAATCCTTATCTATTTATTGTTAGCATTTGTTAGTTTTATATAAAATGCATCTCATTATGACATTTCATACCGGTACATAATGTATTTTTTTCCAGTCACCCATTATAATCTCTTTTCTCCTCCCATGCATGATAATTACTTTTCTCTCCCAACCAGGATCCAGTTCTTTTTCCAAGTTTTTTCATTCTTATATCTAACCCTGGATAAAGCAAGGATACATTGCTTTTCTGTAGTATCTTTGTTCAGAGAGTGCTTTTTTGTTTTCACTGCTCAGTAACTCAGTTAATTCTAGTTGTTCTTATCTTCATTATCACTTCCTCCATTGGGAAGGTTCCTATTATAATGTTATATTGGGTGAGTTCTTTTGTTTCTTGACTCTGGAGTAGCACCAATTTAAGGTATTTTATTGAAATCAAAATTTTATACCTTTAAATTTTAATGTGCTCAAATATATATGTTTAATTAAAAATCATGCATTAGATGGAGGAGACATCAGAACATTTATACTACTTCTTTTTCAAACAGTTTTCAGGACAAAGAACCTTTTCCACATGCAAATATACCTCATTACATTGGCTTAAACGTACTTCAAGGTAAATTGGATACTGACAAGAATGAAACTCTTGTATTTAAGCACACAAATAAGAACTCATGTCATATTTTTGTTATGGACACCCTGTTTCTATCAGTCTATAATTAAGAATAAATACTAAAGCATTGTATACTATTAAAAATCATCCTTTGATAGTCCTGTTTCTTGTCTGAGAAGTTGTACCTATACAAATATTTCACAAGGATGTGTATCTCTACACCTGTGCCTAGTAAGATGACGTTTAGGCAGATGAGCAAGACACAGCAGATTAGATATAGACAGTGTAAAAGGTTGTTTCAAACTCTGTGGGATATTTTTGCTACGCAATATTAGCATATCGGTAACTTGAAAATCTCGATGCAGTTTTATCTTTGCATCCATCAGAGTTAAGATGGTGGGAAATGTTCTGAACAGAAGGAAAGGAAGTGGAAGTTCATAGTGTGCCAGTGGGTGATGTCATAGCACTATAAACAGAAGGGAGAGGAAGGAGAATACCAATTCAATAAAATAAAGCAAACATCACTTAATATCTATATTATTTAGAGATTTATGAAGACTTTTAAGTGTCCTGCTTTAAGGACATTTTTCCCCGTTAATGACAACACTGACTGCTGATCATGTAATGAATTCACAGACTATGAGTAAGTCTAGTTTCACACAATACTAAAATAGCAAAGGGGAGAACATTCCAGTGTTTGAGACGCAACTTCATTTTGCTCTTCATTTTTTTATTATAGAGTATTGTATCAATAAAACTAGTAAAAAACTGTCAAACCCCACTGAGATGGTTTCAAATGGTAAGCACAGTTTCTCTCTGAGAGCTGCAAGAACAGATGTACACTTTAGCTGTGACACAAAAATTACAGGTTCCTGGGCTAAAAATAGTTCCCTTAATATGCATGTGCTGTATCATCACTGCCATTCTTCCTAAAAGGATGAGACTGGCATGTGTTATTAATAAGCACATTGATTGTAGGTATCGTTTACACTACACTAAGATCTTAGACCTTTGGCAGTCTTTCAGAGAAGAAAGGTCCACATTTATGTCATTGTTAGTTTTGTCTTTTATGACAAGGTCTTATATATAGCTATGACTTGTATCATCTAGATAAGTTAGCTTGTGATGACTGTGGCTTTTACCACCCCCTCCCCATTTACTGGATAGCTTATGTATTTACATTTCAAATGTTATTCCATTTCCCAGTCCCCCACCCCTCTTCCATTCCTACTACACCTGCTTCTTTGAGGATGCTACCTCTCCCACCAACCCACTCCTACCTCAACATCCTGGCATTCTCCTAAACTGGAGTGTCAAGCCTTCACAGGACCAATGGCTTTTCCTTCTATTGATGCCAAACAATGCTATTCTGTGCTACATTAGGTGGTTCGAGTCATGGGTCTCTTCATGAGTACACTTTGGTTGGTGGATTAGTCCCTGGGAATTCTGGGTGTGGGGCAGGGGGATGGTTGGTTGACATGTATGTTTTTCCTATTGGGTTGCAAATCCCTTCTGCTCTTTCAGTCCTTTTCTTAACTCCTCCATTGGGATCCATATATTCTCTTTGAGGATAGCTGCAGGCATCCTCATCTGTATCAGTAAGGTTCTGTCAGAGCCTCTCAGGAGATATTTATATCAGGCTCCTGTCAGCAAGCACTTCATGGTATTAGCAATAGGGACTGGATTTGGTGGCTGACTTTTATCCTTGAGTTTCAGACTGGCATGCACAGAACCTAGTTTTGTGTTCCATCATATATAGCTATAAAATTTTATTATAAGAATGATTGTATCCTTTCTTCTTTTACCTATTTTCTTTCTTTCTTTTTTAAATTTATTTTTTATTGCATGTTCTTTGTATTTACAATTTGGGTGTTATCCCCTTTTCACCAATGCCCCCCTCCCCCGCCATACCCATTGCCTCCATGAAAGTAGACCAGAAAAAGGCAGAAAGATTGTAAATGCCAGAGGCTCTATGTTTCTACTGAGGAAAAGTCTCTCCATTACCACCACTACCACCAATACCACCACAAGCAACTTAAAGCCAATCAAACTAAGAAGAAAAAATTCAAACAAACAAAAGGGAGGACAAGGTGAATCTGGGAGAAGCAGGTGTCAAAAAAATCAAGTTATATGAAATTAGCATATAATTAATAAAATATTACATTATTTAAAAATAATAAGGTTTTTAAAAATCATTCTTTTTTACTTTTTATAAGAGAATAAAAATGTCACCCTGGTAAAATTTTGTTCAATTCAGAAGTCTAAATTTCTACAGAAGGAAAGAAATGAGGTTGTGTTCCTTTAAGGTAAGTTTTTATGGTTTCATCAAGCTATTTTTTTTTTCCAGAATGTGGTCCCAACTCCAGCCTTTTTCTTAATGCAAATAAGCTATTTTCTTTCGTGAGCTGTGTAGATTTTTCTGCTAACCCATCTGCTTTCGAAGCACCAGCTTGAATTTTAACGAAGCAATATTATTTACTGTACTTGTTCCAGCAAATTTTCTAGTGTTTTACTGTCTCGATAATTCTTTCTGAGAATGGGTCAAATTACCTCTGGAGAAGTTGGCAATAAGTGTTGGAGCTTGATTAGTCAATGTGAAAGTGCAAGGTCTATAAATTTAAGCTGTTAAAATGGAGACTTTGAACAAGGAATCAAATTGAAGGGGTCACCAATAGATCCCGGAGATAGTAAAATGAGCGTTAGTTCTTACATAGAGAGGGGAAGAAGTATGTTAAATGACACCTGTGTAACTTTTGAAGAGTTCATTCACATCCACCATGGGAAAATCATAATTATATCCATCAATAATACTCTTACTCTGAAGTGGGCTTCATTTGTGGACATTAGCTGAATTAATTTCTTTACAGAACTATCTAGATAATATCTGTTGACTGTAGATAACATCAGAATAAAATCGTAGGATCAACATTTAAGGTCAAGTTTTCCTTGAGAAGTAATGAATGGAGGATATTTTTTGTCTTATACAAATGTCAACAATTTTTATTACATTTGCTTTCTCTTAGTGACAAAAAGCTCAATCTCATTCTCTCATCAGAGAGCTTGGGAAGTTTCATATGGGTGCCCACACTTTCATTTCTCCTGGGAAAACTCTTCTGCAAATGAGTGACCACACAAAGTCCAAGTCATTAAATAAAAAGAATGAATTTAGAGACAGTATAGATTTTCAGCGGTCTTAATTAAAGTTCACAGAACTTTAGAAAATTGAGAAATGCCCTCTCTTGACACTTTGTCTACTCTGTTTGGTTTCTGAAATGCAGTCTAGAGAGTTATTCCTAGTATGCAATAGCCTAGAGCGAGCTAAGCTGAATGCTTCTTGCGTGGGAGATGCCTTATCGTTTTTTGGGGTTTAGTTGATGTACTGACTGGTTTTGTGTCAACTTGACACAAGCTGGAGTTAATCACAGAGAAAGGAGCCTTAGTTGGGAAAATGCTTCCATGAAATCCAGCCATAAGGCATTTTCTCAACTAGTGATAGAGGGGGAAGGGCCCAGCCTACTGTGGGTGGTACCATCTCTGGGCTGGTAGACCTGGGTTCTATAAGAAAGCAAGCTGAGCAAGTCAGGGGAAGCAAGCCAGTAAGTGACATCCCTCTGTGGCCTCTACACCAGCTCCAGCTTCCTGACCTGTTTGAGTTCCAGTACTGACTTTCTCTGGTGATGAACAGCAATATGGAAGTGTAAGCTGAATACATTCTTTCCTCCCCAACTTGCTTCTTGGTCATGATATTTTTGTGCAGGAGTAGAAACCCTGACAAGGACAGTTGAGAAGGCAGTTATGTGTTCCTGCTCACGATGCTGCATTATTTGAAGTGTTCCCTGAGTTGAGCATGCTTACAGCTAACCAACAGACTGAAGTTGGGAACCCGGATGGGGGTGCTAAAGCAAGTACCTAAGGAGCTGAAAGGGGTTGCAGCCTCATGGGAAGAACAACATTAGCAAGCAACCAAATACTCCAGAACTCTCATGGAGTAAAACACCAACTTTGTGCACACATTGAGAGACCTATTGATTCAGTTGTATATGCTGCTAAAGATAGCAGTGTAAGAAGATGCTTTTGTTCCAGGGAGGGTATGTTTTCCCAGTGTAGGGAAATGCCAAGGCAATGGGGTGCAGAGGGTGATTAGGAGGGAGTGTACCTTTGTGAAGGTAAATGGAGGGGGAGGAGGGATGGGAGCAGGGTGGGGGAAAGAGATAATATCTCAAATGTAAATACAGAGTATCTAATAAAACAAAATGTTCTGTGAGAGAGCAGAACAAGAAATGCCGAGTGACTTCCGGGAGTGACAGCACAGTGGCACAAGAGTACATTTGTGTGCTCATATGCAATATATGAAGATTTGAGCATTTCAAGGATTATAAATTTCTACCAGGTACTAAGAGTAAGGGCTGGTGGTGACCTAGTAGAGATACTGGGGACTTCAAGTCATGTGTATCTGGGTTCTGCCAGCTGTCTCTGGTTGAGTAGAGCTCCTCTGGAAAGGCTCAGGGTGTCTCTCTCATTGAAATGGAACTTTAAGCTTATTTGCTGTTAGGAAACTGTCCTCCCACAACCCAGTGTATTTGAAAATATTTCAAGAAGGAGGACTTAGCTAAGGGACACAAACAAACACCATCATGTTTCCTTAATAAGCTCCTTGGTTGCAAACAGATCCTATTTCATAATATAGGGTTAAAAGTCTAGAAACATTTTTCATCGAACCTTGCACTATTCTTTGAAATTGAGGCTGCTCTTTGAGGCATGCAATGTAAAGGTGGCATTTTGGATCAATAATATTCCATCTCCTAGAAAATAGCTCATATAGTGAACTGTTCCTGTGGGGAAAGATTACTTTGGGGCTTAAATTTGCGGCTTGGATTTGCTGTTTTATTTTCCCAAGAATTCCCTTTCTCTTTGACTTGTAGTCTATTGGCTTGTGCCTTGAAATCTGGCAATTAAAGTCCTGGCTTGTGAGCTCAACATAGTTTGAAAAGTCATAGGTGAATGGATAAATTCAGAACTGTGCCTAACAAATGCTCAGTCCTATGAGCAGCAGAAGTAAAGTTTCTTCACCTTCTCTGTGTCAACAGTCTGTTCTCTGGCAATTTTAAAGTTTGAGGAAGACTGGAATAATTAGTAGGCAAATAGAAAAACAATGGACTTAAAATTGCTAAAATAAACTCACTGTTATGTAGACATATCTCAGGTTCAAACTTTTAGAGAATTATCATAGTACAATTATAAATTCCACATAGGAAATATTGCTTAACCTTGCACTGACTGTAATGCAAATGGTTTGTCTCAAATAGTGAGCCATGAACACTGGAAAAGGAATGCTAAAATACTTCTTGATCTTACTCTCAACTACCATGCAGAATACAAAGTTTAGTTCATTACAGGAATTTTTTTTTAGGAAGGGAAAACTTTGGGGAGATGTAAGGCATATCATTTAAAAAGAAGAATGGCATCATAGTATGTATTTCTGGTTCTCTGTCTCTTTCTCTGTCTCTCTGTCTCTCTGTTTCTCTGTCTCTGTCTTTCTCTCTCTCCTATTAGTAATTTTATTTGTTTACATCTCAATGATATCCCACTTTCTGGTTACCTTTTCACAAGTCCCCCCATCCCATAACCTCCTAACTCCCCTTTGCCCTATGAGGGTGCTTTCCCACCCACTCACCCTCTCCCATCCCACCTCTCTAGTTTCCCCCTATGTTGGGGCATCAGACCATTACAGAACCAAGGGCCTTCCATCCCACTGATTTCAGACAAGGCCATTCTCAGCTACCTATGTCAATGGATCCATGGATTGCTTGCTGTTCCCTGTCCACTGCTTGGTTTGTGATCTAGCTCCTAGGAGCGCTGGGTGGTCCAGCCAGCTGATGTTGTTCTTCCAATGGGGTTTCAAACCACCTCAGCTCCTCCAGTCCTTCTGGCAGCCCTCCAGACTGGGTCTCTGAGCTCATCCTGATGGTTGGCTCCAAGCATATATTTCTGCATTGGTCAGTTTTTTATTTTCTGGTTCTTAAGTGTGGTTTCTTATTAAAATTAAAGGACACTCAAAGCTTTAATAGTTACTGATGAGAACAGATATTGGAAAAATAATATCGATCTGAATAAAGAGTAATGGACCTAAATTCATCATGTGACTATAAACATTTCGATTTGAGAATACATGAAACTTTTTCTGAGAATTTGTTCTTTATTAATTCATGTTCTAGGCAAATAAGCATGTTACTTGTTTTCCTTTTTTATGGCATAATGTAAATCACTGGACAATAGAAGAGAGCCTGGATGTGTAGGAACTTAGTCTCAAGATTTCATAATGACTAAACCATGTGAAAATGTGTCAAAAATTTTAAATACAATCAATTTTATATATAAACCAAAAGTAGTATAATGTAAATCTGAGCTCTTATTTTGATTCATGCAGAAAACAAGTAATGGCATCATAATTGCAACAACTCAAATTCTAAATTTAAATTCTATTGACTTTATAGTCATGGCTTAAAGGAATTGCTTGATTCTCTAATACTTCATGATGACTGTACTTTCCCCTGTACTCTTACAGACACCTGTGGAACAAATCCAGACACCCCTGTACCATGCCTACAACTCCAGCAGCTGGGAGACAAGGTGTCAAACACAAATTAAAGTTGAGTAATTTCTCATAGTGAATGTTGAGAGTTCGGTTTTATTTATTAAAACATCTATGCCATGCTGAGTAACTCTGGGAGAAAACTGCTGTATTGTTTGGTAATGGAAATAATATCATTTCACTGCCCTACAAATTAATAAAAATCTACTATGTTATTGTTCTTTTGTTTTTACATAATTGTTTTTACTTCCTAGAAGACAATTTTTAAAATTGATTCAGTAGCTTTTTTTGCCTTACAATCTTGCTGGAGAGCAGGGATACACTACTAATATCTAATACGTTCATCCAGCAAAATCTGAAAAAAAAAGTCATTTTATAAAAAGTAACTGAAGAGAAAGTGATACTTTAAACACTGTAGGACCTAAGCAAGAATTTCTCTTGAATCTCAGATAGGTTTATTTCAGTTACATCTCCCAAGAACAAAGAAAATCCTTTGTTTTAGATAACCCACAACAGGACTGATAGAAAATGTCATTACCACTAATTGGAATAAATGCCTACCTTTCCTGTTGTAAGTCAGTGCCGCTCAAGATTTTTGTCTGATAATGTGGCAAGAGTAGCCTCACTTTCATCTATTAATGTCATCTCTTGTGTGCCTGCAAAATTTGCCAGAACTGATTAGAGCAGATATTAAATGATAATTGGACATTTAGTGCTCATCAAACAGAAAGTGACAGATGGGGCACTAATTAAATTATAGTTCTGACATTATTCACAATGGTTTATGACCCTTCAGTGACGACCTTCATGCATCTCTTCTTCAGTCCCCCCACCCCCCCCTTGGTGAAGAAAGAGGGATTGCAGTTTGAGTAGCAGACAAAAATTCTTTAAAAAACACAAAGAAAAGCCAGAGAAGTTGAAACTCCTACTTTGTTGTGCCAATCCATCAAGATAAAACATTACTGGATGGTGAAATGAATAATCACACAACAAAGAGAACACCTTCCTATGAAGCTAATGAAGTGGGAAGAAAATACCTATGGAGTCTGGAGGAATGCAGGAAGACAGATTGCAATGACCTTATTTCTGAGAGTGGTAAAGACTTTTGTTCTGATTTGAATAAAAATGTAATTCGGATATTGGAAGTGAAGATGCAGTGCCTTTTCCATCATGTCTTAGGTTTGTCCGCTCAAACTTACCTTACTGCTCATCTCCACTGGTTAAATGGGGAGCAGTTCTGAAAAAAAGGAAAGCAGGGAACTTTAAAAGACACCCTAAGCAATGTTGCTGACCAAGCACTGCACTTTCTCTTTCAATTAAACAGAGAAAACTCCGTGCTGATTAGTTTTACCAATTTCGATGGGTTTGATGTTTCTTCTTAGGCTCCTTTAGTGAACACCTCTCTGTTAGTGAACAGTTTACATTTTTATATAAATCATTGTATTGCTAACTGTTTTCTACAGTGACACAGACACACAGGCATATTTAGTGATGAGACTTGGATTAATGACTAATCAGAATCAATGTTGTTCCCCTTCCTGCATTAGAATGAATGAAATAGAGGGGCCAGTTGCTCCTTTGTAACCAGGAGTAATTGTAGTAATCTCTTCAGTATGTAGTGAGACAAAAAGTGGTGTATAAAGTATAATTTGTGTAGTTGATTTTAATAAATATTTTCTGTTGTGTACGTATAAAAATTGGCTGGCATATCAGATGTAAGACATTATACATAGATCCCATAACTGCCTAGCTAGTCATTAATTTAGAGACAATTTTCACTTGGAAGAATCATCATTTCAATATTGGTAAAATTATATACCTATAATAAATAGTTTTAAAGTCTTTTTCACAGTGTAAAAAGTTTGGATGACTGTCATGTTTTTGGTCAGTGGAATTAATGTATGTCAAAAGCAGTTTATTTCTAAAAATGTATTATGCTAACAATAATAAAATGGGTCAAATAAATGTAAATGTATTCAAGTACTGCTACTGAACAATGGTGTTCAGAAAAATTTTTCCTCAATAGCTGGGTATTCAACTGGTACTTTTCCTGTGTTTGTTGTTCAATAATAAATGGATACTATTCAAGGTGCAATTGAGCTGGTCAGGATTGTTTTCATATATTTATATTGGCTTTTTTGTATCAAGCATTCATTTGGTGTTAAGGTGTTTCTCTATTATATTGCTCAATAAAAGCAACATTATCTTCTTTGTTTTTCTGTTCTGTTAACTCCACTGATGGAAAATATGTAGTTACTAGACTATGACTCATTCTTGAGAAAGTTATACACGATGGTTTTATTTATTCTTTCCTAGGTTCAAGCAAATACATTTTATTCTCATAATCACATCTTTTAATTTTGATGTTGATTAAAAAATTCCTTTAACATGTTTAGTTACTAGTATACATCTATAATATTTAGTACTCTCCTGTTTTCTCTTTCAAAATCACAGCATTAACCCATTGTGACATTTATTGTTTTTGTGACTAAAGAGAAAGCATGGTTAACATTTTCAATATTTACTCCAGTCTCTTGGAAAGAACTAACTGGAGACTTGTGTTTTAGTGTCCTGGTTATTGTACCTGCTTTGATTTCAACCATGTATATTCTCTTCTCAGTTTATACAAAAGTCTTTGAAAAATCCAGGAAGTATCATAGCAGGCACACTCTTTTGCTTTTTCTGTTCATAAAATATATTTGATTTAAAAGACTTAGGGATTCTCTTTTCATATTTGCCACATTTATTCTACTAAGTAATACTTTAATTATTTGTACTACTTTTGAGTCTACTAAAGCTGTGTGGTTCTGGCTGATGCAAAGCTGGTGTGAACATCTAAAGCGACTTCCAATGTTAATACATGAAACCTATATATTTCATTTAGAACCATGTTTTAGTAAATCGTGGAGATGCTGGAGGCATAGGACATTGGTAAGATTAGCGTGTTATTTTAAATTGAGCTAATTATAGAATATTCAACTTTTATGTTATACCTTTATCTAATTGACACTGTAACTTCACTAAATAATTTAAATGTCAATATTTTGCATTATGTATTTAGAAATACATTATTAAATACCAAATACTTTAGGAGCAAGCATAAGACTATTGTAAGAAAAACAAATGTAATATCTACTTTCATTAGAGAACTACATGTTTTACTCCATACATGTTCATGATAGAATAATTCCAATGAGTTATTTAACATAATTTCTTCAATTTGAGGATGCTAAGAATCATACATGATAAAACTTCTCAGTTACCGCCATTGGTGAATGGTATATTTGATTTTAAAACAAACACCCAAGCAAACTGTCTCTGAAGTTTGATTGTTGCAAACTTTTGGTTGTAACACAGCCACAAGACATACTTACTCCAAACCAATTGCACGTAACAAATTTATTTGCAGGATCACAGATAGTAATTAGTATTGGTTTCCATGGTCATATGGACTCTTGCAAATACTCAAGACTGTAGCATAGACTCAATGTTAAGAAAGTGAGAATGAGGGAAGCAGCCTCGGTGATTTACAATCTTTCCTGTTTTATAAGAAAAGGAACAGGATGCCAGCTTTGCAGATCAGAAGATAGATGAGCTGCCCATCACCACCGAATGAACTGTTTCACCTACTCCTTGAATATAAACACGCCCCATTCGAGAGGGGGCTGTGGTAGACAGGAGAACGTGTCCTGGCAGAGTAGGGTCCACAGGAGGGTGAGCCACAGCCTGGAGCTTGCACTCTGACTCAGCTTCCAAACATGCTGCCCCAGCCATGTGATAGCCCTAGCGCTGAGCAAGAATGGGATGTCCAAGACAAAGAATGGTTCATTCTCTGGTCAGACCTCCTAGAAAGATCTCTAAAAACAGATGCTGCTCCAGAGGCCACTTTGGTATCCATGACCCGCTGTCCCAGGCCATGTTGAAACTGGAGATTCACATGGATGTCCGTGATCCTATAGCAGCTGAGAGCTGTGTTGATGATCCTGGCCTGAGTTACCATTGATGGCCATATAGATTCCCATAAGCCGTGCTTCCAGGGGGCCATGTTGATGTGAGTATCCTGTGCAGCCACCATGTTACAGTCCATGATGTCTGGGTCTGTGGTTCTACTACATACAGCAGTCTGTACTGGTGTCTGCAATCTGTACTACCACTGGAGGACATGCTGTGGTTTGCGGCAGGTGCTGTCACCAGAAACCACGTATAAGTCTATGATTCGGGGTCCCTGTTTTTGCCATGGTATTGATGACTACAGACTTACTGTTGAGAGAGACATAGACAACCTTCTGTGACAACCCCTAACCTCCCAGCCCCTGCCCCACCCCCGTCAAGTGACAGCGCAGTTAGAAAGTCAGTTGAACAGAACTCTTAAAAATTGTGATATGGATGGCAAGCTGTAGTTGTCCGCAGTGGTGGGGGTGGGGAGAATGGTCACTGGGAATTTGACAATGCTCCGGTGAATATGTTTTTGCTCCTCCTTCGCCACCTCCTCTTCCTCCTCCTTTCCTTTTTCTGCAGGAGTCAAACTGGGAGTGGCCTGGGTGGACTAGGAAGTGAGTATGCTGGGGTTCATAATGTGAAATTCCCAAATAATCAATAAAATTGTTATGAAAAACCACAAAAATAAGAAAGTGAGAATGAAGTATTGCAATACTATCCCAATCAAAACCACACAGAATTCTTTACAGAAATATATCAACAATCTTAAAATTCATATAGAATTGCACAGCTGAAGAAATATTGTGCTAAAACTACTCAGGAATGATCACCAGAGCAGATTTAAAACCATATTAGATAACTATAGTAATAAAAACAGTGTAGTATTGCCTTAAAAGCCTGAACATAGATCAATAGAGCAAAATTAAAACACTAAATATCAGTGCACCTAATTACAAGCTACCTGTGACTTGACAGAAATGCCAAAAATACACACTAGAAGAATGGTTTCTCATTAAACAGATTGGGCAACAAAAACTGGATGTTTTCATGTAGAAAAAGGAAATTAGATGAACACCAGTTCCCCTGCATGAAATAGCACCTCCAAGAGGCCAAAAGGCACAGAGTGGGATTTGAAATGATGCAGCTGTTAGAGACATTCAGAGGCAACACCTTAAAAGATACAGGTATAGGGAACAATTTTCTGATTAGGACTCAATCAACTCAGGAATTATGGCCAACCATTGACAAATTAAAAAAAAAAGTCTATAAGGGTTCAGTAAAAGTCTTCTGTAATGTAAGCAAACATTGCAGTTGAGATGAAGCATATAGAGTAGAAAAGACACCTTGTCATAGTGTATAAACCAGAAAAAAACATCTGGAGTATACAAAAAACTCAAAACCTAAACACCCAACACATTACAAAAGCTAACTGACTCCAGGAAAACAATGAGCTAGGTGTCTGAACAAAAAGTTTTCTTCCACCTCTTATCAAAGAAATCTGTTTCTTACAGAAAATGGACAGTATCAGTGGAAACCATGACTGAACATGAGGCAGAGAACAAATATTGGGGAGCCAAGCACCAGTGTATATTTCAACATCACATCTCCTACAGTTGTAGATTTGTGCACATTGTGGAAGAGGTGGAAGAAAGATTACATTCGTGTGGTTATAAAAGAACACTCTGTTATATCCAAAATCATCAGATTGTCTGTCATCGTTAGACTCAATTTTCAGTTTACCGTCATTACTCAGTGTTACAAGAAAAGAGTTTAATCTTCTTTCCATATTTTTATTTGGTTTATGTTTCTCCTTCAAGGTTATTGACCTTTACTATAGTTTCCCAAAAAAAAAAATTCTTTCTCTACCTCTTTTTTTTTTTTGCACTTAGCTATTGATACTAAAGACTCTCTGGAGCCAAAACATAGCCATTTAAGACCATGTTGCAAAAATCTCATTATAGTGTTCTTTCCAGTTTCTTCCACTATTTAGCCCCTGGGAATTCCTTTAAATTTCTTGAAAGCACTAATACATATTTAAGTAATGCTTGCTTGTAGTGAAATTTCAGCTTCCTAGATAGTTTTGAATAGAAGTAATGTTGGGGTTAACTAGGTTGGAATATTGTAGGCCATACAAGTCTGCATATCATGTTTATAGCAGCATTTCATCTTACACGAATATGGAAAACTGCAATGAACATAGTGGGCTGCTCTAAATGGACGACATTATCCTTATGGGTAAAAGACATATGGCTGCTTTAGAGTACCACAGGGGACAAATTATATTTTGCTTTTAGTTGCTTGAATTGGTTTTCTTGTAGTACTAGTAACTATTGAATACTGTTGCTCAATTATGTGGTCTGTTACTGAGTTTGCAAAAATTAAAACAAAACAATGTGTTTGCAAAATAAGCCTTCTGTGCTCAAGCTAGAGAGAGATTTAACTGTTCTTGGAGTCTATCACAGACTGATAGTTATGTAATCTAAGATCAAAAGTAAAATATCGCAGTCAGATGAAAAAAGTTGTTATACTTCTTGCCATGGAAAAGTTCAGTGGTGAACAGATGAATTTCTTTACTTATAGAGCCAGTGGTGATCCCATATTTCAGCAGGAATTGTTTGTTTTGCATGTTTTCCAATTTTGTTCCACCTGTTTCCTTCTCCTTTGCTAGCATCTGGTGTATCTCTTAAATCTCATTGCTCTCCTTTCTTTAAACACTTCATTTCATGCAATATCAATTATAGATGTGGTTAATGCCACGATATGAAGCAAATATTATGAATGATATTATCGAAGGCACTTGGGATTGACGTTACAGCCTGCACCTGAAAGGACTGCAAACAAAGACAGTTCTAAGTAGGGACAAGGAATATTTCTGACACTAAGATGGGAATAGGAATCAAACCCAACAACACGATTGGAGTGACATAACAGAAAGGAAGGAAAACGGAGCTAAAGAGGAAACAGTTTCTCTTGTTCAAGAAATACAAGACATATTATATTTTTATTACTTTCCAATGTATTATTGTAGATTTCGTTCTTCCAATTAATCTGAGGAATACAATGTTCAAACATAGAAACTGATAAAGGTGTATAAATGCTGAAGACCATTTAGTCAAGTTTGACCTCAGTAGTCCAGTTCTAATGTTATAAGTTTATAGGTAGAAACATTCATGAATACTCTTCTCTTGTTTTTTGAATACATTGTAATGAGTCGGCTTTTCTTCAGTGTTCACAACCTTATGATACATGAGCTGTGAAATGGGTTATATTTATTTCTACCCCTCTGTACATCTCTAATTCATGTAATACTGATTGTAAGACCTTCACAGATGATTCAATTTCTGCCTGAAATACATTTTCATTATTTCACACCTTATAGCTTACTTGAGTTGTATTGATCTTATTTAAACTAACAATTCTCCAGAAAGCATTTTCTTAAGCAAATTTCCTGAAGTACTTTTCTTAGTCAGGGTTTCCATTTCTGCACAAAATATCATGACCAAGAAGCAAGTTGGGGAGGAAAGGGTTTATTCAGCTTACACTTCCATATTTCGGTTCTTCACCAGAGGAAGTCAGGACTGGAACTCAAGCAGGTCAGGAAGCAGGAGCTGATACAGAGGCCATGGAGGGATGTCCCTTACTGGCTTGCTTCCCCTGGCTTGCTCAGCCTGCTTTCTTATAGAACCCAGGTCTACCAGTCCATGGATGTCACCAGCCACAATGGGCTAGGCCCTGCCCCCTTGATCACTAGTTGAGAAAATGCCTTACAGCTGGATCTCATGGAGGTATTTCCTTAAGGGATGCTCCCTTTTATGTGATAACGCCAGCTTGTGTAGAGTTGACACAAAACAAGCCAATACAGTACTGCTCTCAGTTTTCACAAACAGTTAGTCAATGCACCCATTATTTGCTTTTTTTTAAATACTGGTCAACAGGTAGTGAAAGATTGTGATTAATAAAACGAAGAATCAAATATTATTAATTGAATACTAGCTTTCCCAAGCCAGCTTTCAGAGAAAAATTTTTAGTCATCAGAACACAGAACTGAAAGTCATTCAGAATGTAGTTAAGCTTTTGAGATCCTAAGAAGGTTGTTGGGAAGTTGGGACAATTGGGATTCGAGGGGACTACAACGTTATCAATAGAGCTTTCTGTGGTGTGAGTGGTTTTGTGTGTGTGTGTGTGTGTGTGTGTGTGTGTGTGTGTTTGTGTGTGTGTTTGTGTGTGTGTTGTATGTGTGTGTGGTTTTGTGTGTGTGTGTTTTTAGTCTCCATAGAAATTACCTAGTTCTGAATTTTAGAAAAAAAAAACAAACAAACACAGGGCAAGCACTGTGTAAACAAATGAACATAAGGTGAGTGGCTCACGGCTCCAATATTAAAAAATAAAAAAAAAACCCTCCAATTTTACCTTCAAAACATAAAAAAATTCTTTCAGTGTTTTTGTGAATAATTTAATTTTGTCTTGAAACCAAATAAAGTAGGATTGATAATTACATGAGTGTATATGGACTTGAAATAAATAAAATTACAATGAGTCAGAAAAAAAAAGCCAACAAACCTCAGGTAGTTAAAAAAAGAAAAGCAGGGACTTACAAATGTAAGAGAGAAAGTATCATGTGATCACAGTTAAACACTCATACACATGCACACACAAAAGAAAAGGGAAAAAAAGTCAGAGAATTAGACAAAAGATCGGCCAATACTGATATTGAAACTATTGCCCATATGCCTAGGAGCACAGCAGAAAAATAGAGAATATAGAACCAAAGAAAATGTACTTAATTCTAATTAGAATTCTAGAAATATTAAATGATATACCAGGGGAAAAAGTCCTATAGGAATTACTGAAATTTAGGCAGTGGAAAAGGAAAGAGAGTAGTCATTGTCAAGGCCCAAAAGGTTAGAAACAAAAATGTGAAGAAATCCACAAAATGTCACTGGCTATTAGACAACTTTAAGCAGCCTAATAAGGTGTAAATGAGTCCTCAATGGAGAGGAAATAGAATAGTAAGAAGACACAAAACTGTAATTAGAGAAAAGAAGGGAAGACACATTTCAGCTTAGCTGAGAACTGTTAACTCACTGATCTGTGAATCCATTGTAACCTGAGCTGAAGAAATAAAAATGCAAGGATAAGAGGAAAACAGCTAAAGAGAAATATAAATTATAAAACAAGCAATTTACAGAAAGTCAATAGCCAACATCAAATTAAATGAAGAGAAACTCAAAGCAATTCCACTAAAATCAGGAACAAGACAAGATTGCCCACACTCTCTATGTGTATCCAATACAGTACTTGAAGTTTTAGCTACAGAGGTAAAACAGCTAAAGGAGATCAAAGAATACAAATTGGAGAGACAAAAGTTAAAGTTTCACCATTCCCAGATAATATGGAAATATACATAAGCAACCCCAAAATTTCTACCGAGGAACAGATACACTCAAAAACACTTGCAGTAATATGAATGGATTCAAGATTAATAAAATAATAAATTGGTAGGCCTCATATATAGAAATGATAAACAAGCTAAGAGGGAAATTGATGAAATGATATGAAAACAATGCCCTTCATATTAGTCACAAAATCATAAAATATCTTGGAGTAAATCTAATCAAGGAAGTGAAAATCTGTATGACAAGAACTTCAAGTCTTTGAAGAAAGAAATTGATGAAGATTTCAGGAGATGGAAAGATCTGCCATGCTCATGGATCACTAAGATTAACATAGTATAAGTGGCCAGTTTGCCAAAGTTGATCTACACATTGAATATAATTCTCATCACATTTTCACAGAAACTCTTTAGAGACCTGCAAAGAACAATATTTAACCTCATTTGGAAAAACAAAACAATCCTATGCAATAAAAGAACTTCTATACATATCATCATCCCTAATCCCAGATTGTACTACAGAGCTATAGTAATAAAAATGAATATTAGCATATTAGCATAAAAACAGACACATTGATATCTAATCTAAGAACTAGATATAAGTCCAAACACCTATGCACACCTGATTTTTGAAAAAGATGTCAGAATCATAAAAGGAGAAAAAGAAAACAGCTTCAACTAATGTTGCTGGTCTAACTGGATGTTGGCATGTGGAAGAATGCAAATAGTTCTATATCTATCACCCCGTACAAAACTCAAGTTCAAGTGGATCAAAGACAAACCCAGATACACTGATAGAAGAGAATGTGGCAAATAAAGGCTTTGGCATACGAGACAAAGTCCTGAACATAACACCAATAGAGCAGGCGCTAAGATCAACAATTAATAATCAGGACCTCATGAAACAGAAACTCTTCTGTAAGGCAAAGGCACCATCAAAGGGACAAAACATGAACCTACAGAATGGCAAATGGTTTTCTAAAACTCCATGTCTGACAGAGGGCTAATCTGCAAAATATAGAAACAGCGAAAAATAGATAGCAACAAACTAAGTGATACAATTAAAAGTTGAATACAGGTCTAAACAGAATTCTCAACAGAATAATCTCAGATGGCTGAGAAGCACTTAAAGAAAATTTTAACATTTATAGCCATTGGGGACATGCAAATCAAACCACCATTGACAGCTCATCTTACTCCTGTCAGAATAGTTAAGATCAATTACACAAGTGACAGCTCACGCTGGCAAGGATGTAAAACATGAGGAAGCAGCTTCCATTGATGGTTGAAGTGCAAACTTGAGAAATCCCTATGACGGTTTCTCAGAAAAGTAAGAATTGATCTATCTTAAGACCCAGCTATATCACTTGGGATCTACTCAAAGGATGTTTGATCCTACCACAAGGACACTTTGTCAGCCAAGTTCTTCACAGCTTTATTCATAGTAGCCAGAAACTGGAAGCAACCTAGCTGTCTATCAACTGAAAAATGGGTAAAGCAAATGTGGCATATTTATACAATGGAATATTATTCACCTGTTTAATACAATGACATCAAAATATTCGCAAGCAAATGGATGGAACTAGAAAAGATCATTCTGAGTAAGGTAACTCGAAGAAAGACAAACATGATTTGGACTCACTTATAAGTAGACAGTAGCTGTAAGTAAGGGTTATCATGCCACACAATTTACAGATACAAAACAGGAGGGCTCAATAGGGTGACACATGAATCTCCTTGGGAATGGAAAATAAAATAGATACCATAGATAGACTGGGGGCAGGTGGGGACAGGAACTGAAGACTTCATGTTTAGGGAGGATTAAGAAAGATTGTTCTAGGAGAGGCAACTGGAATTGGGGGCATTTCAACAGTAAGGTAGAAACCTAATGCAATGGAATCTATCATGGTAACCCTAACCAAGACTCCCAGTAATATGGGATATGGAGCCTGAACAAGCCATCTTCTGTAAGCAGGCAAGAATTCCAGTGATGAGCCTAGGAGATCAACTCATTTCCAAAACCATTGACTTACAATTTTTCTGCTGGTTAAGATGTGCTGGAGTAAAGGTAGCACAGAAGTTGAGGGAGTGACTAACCAATGACTGGTTCACCTAAAGAGTTGTGCCATCACAGAACCAATGGCCACTCCTCTCCTTGATACCTGATAAGGCCATCCTCTGCTACATATGTGGCTGGAATCATAGGCCCCAGTGTAGGGGAATGCACAAAGGTGGGAGGGAGTAGGTGAGTGGGGGAGCACTCTCATAGAGGTAGAGTGAGGGGAGATGGGATAAGGGGATTCCAAGGGAGAAACTTGGAAAGGGCATAACATTTAAAATGTAAGTAAAAAATCCAATAGATAGATATGTAGATAGATAAATAAATAAATAAATAAATAAATAAATAAATAAATAAATAAATAAATAAATGAGTTGTGCCATGACCCAAGAGAAAGCCTTTCCTTGACAATGCCCAGAGTATCAGAAACCAAAGGCTGGTGATTCATATACCAGACTAAAATTAAACACAGCTGTCACACACACACACACACACACACACACACACACACACACACACACACACACACACACACACAAACACACACACACATCAATGAAGGATTTTAAATTATATTCTGCTATACTCATCAGTTGGTGCCTAGCTCAATTGTCATCAGAGACTCTTCTATCCAGCATTTGATGGAACAGATGCAAAGTCCCACGGGTGGATTTTGTGGAATCCTTTGGAAGAGCACAAGGAAGGAGTATAGAAGCTAGAGGGGTCATGGGCACCACAAGAAAACCTATAAAATCAACTAACATAGGCTCAGAAAGGCTCACAGACTACATGGGAATGACCTAGGGCCACTGCTTCTGTGTTATAGTTATATAGAATGATTTTCTTTTCTTGGACTTTTAACAGTAGGAGTGATGGTTGTCTCTGACTATTTTGCCTGCTTTGGGGACCCCTCTTCCTTCAACTGGGCAGTCTCAAACTTAATATTGAGAGAAGGTGCCTGGTCTTATTCTAACCCAATATATCATATTTGGTTGATATCTTGAGAGACCTGCCCTTTTCTGAGAGAAATGAAAAAGGAACAGATCTGGGCTGGAAGGAAGTTTGACTGAGGGACTGAGAGAAGAGGGAGGGGGAACACATTGAGGATATAATATTTGCTAGGATAAACAAATAGGAAAAAATTAAATTCCTGGATTCAAATAAAATTAAACCCAACTGCTTAGCACGTGTGGGGATAACAGTGAATTCATGAGAGGTAAGTCACTTCTAAGTGTTCACACTGATAATCAGTGAGATCACAATCAACCAAAGTTGTTCTTAGTGAAGAAACAGTAGGTCAGGCAAAATAAGTATAAGGACATGATCAAGTTGGTTTCTTACAAGGAATGTAAGGGTATTTTAACAAGAATCAGCAAATATTATTCAGCCTATTAATTGAAATATCAATGAAAGGCATGAGCATTTCACTAAATGTAGAAAAAATGTTTGACAAAATTAAACACTGAAGAACAAGTTACTGAAGGATCATAGTCTATTGATGCATATATAAAAATGGAGCCAGGATCATTTTTATTAGATATATTTTATTCATATTTCAAATGTTATGACCTTTCCTGGATTCCCTTCCATATCTCCATTCCACCCCCCCCCCGCTCCTGCTTGTATGAGGGTGTTCACCCACCCACCTTCCTCCTCCCACCTCCTGCCTTAACATTCCCCTATGCTCGGGCATCTAGCGTTAGCAGGACGAAGGGGTCTCTTCTCATTGTTGCCCAACAAGGCCATCATTTGCTACATATGCAGCTAGAGCTATTGGTCCATCCATGTGTACTCTTTGAATAGTGGTTTAGTCCTTGGATCCCTGGATGGTTTGTATTGTTGTTCTTATGGGGTTGCAAACCACTTCAGCTCCTTCAATTCTTTCTTTATCTCCTCCATTAAGGATCCTGTTCTCAGTTCAATGGTTGGCTGTGAGTATTCATCTCTGTATTTGTCATTCTCAGAGCCTCTCAAGAGACAGATATATCAGGCTTTTATCAGCATGCACTTCTATGCATCATCAATATTGTTTGGGTTTGGTGGCTACATATGGGCTGGATTTCCAGGTGGGGCAGTTTCTGGATGGCTGTTCCTTCAGTTTTTGCCCCAAACTTTGTCTCTGTATTTCCTCCTGAGAATATTTTTGTTCTTTCTTCTAAGAAGCACTGAGGCATCTGCACTTGGGTCATCCTTCTTCTTGAGCTTCATGTGGTCTTTGATTTTATCTTGGGTATTCAAGATTTTGGGCTAATATCCACTTATTAGTGAGTACATACTATAGATGTTTATATGTGACTGGGTTAAGTCATTCAGGATATTTTCTAGATCCCTCCATTTACCTAAGAATTTCATGTAGTCATTGTTTTTTAATAGCTGAGTAGTACTTGATTGTGTAAATGTACCACATTTTCTGTATCCATTCCTCTGTTGAAGGACATCTGGTTTCTTTATAGCCTCTGGCTATTATAAATAAGGTTGATATAAACATAGTGGAGCATGTGTCCTTTTGGTTGTTAGAGCATCTTTTGGGTATATGCCCAGGAGTGGTATAGCTGGGTCCTCAAGTGGTACTGTGTCTAATTTTCTGAGGAACCACTAGACTGATTTCCAGCGTGGTTGTACCAGCTTGCAATCTCACCAAGAATAAAGGAGTGTTCCTATTTCATGGAGCCAGGATCCTACAGCATGCAAAATTCTAAAAGCATTTTCTCTAAAAATCATAAGTGAAAGAAAGATGTTCATTCTTATTACAATTCTTCCCAATGTTTAAAAATGTAGAGCAATAAATATGGACCAGAAAATGGAAAATATGTACAAAATAAGTATGTAAATAATGTACATTTATAAATGAATTCTATTAAAAATAATTGAAAAGTAATCATATGGGAAGTCAATGTATGTTTTGATGTAGTGAAAGTGATTTGGTTTAACATTATTAATGGCAATGTTCGTGAATTAAATGCATGTACATGAAATATGAGGTAAAACATATTTTTGCCCAGAATCATATCTAGTGAGCTATCAAAGATTAAGTCATACAAAAATACTCAAGACAGTGTAATACCTGCTTAAAGACAGACATCTTCAGAGGTGACTGCTGCCTTGTGTGTCACTGATGGAGCTCTGGTAGCGGTGGACCATGTGACTGACATGTGTGTACAGACAGAAACAGTGCTGCTACAGGCCATTGCTGAGTGCATCAAGCCTGTGCTGCTGATGAATAAGATGCATTAGGGCCTGCGTGAGCTGCAGCAGGAGACCGAGGAGCTCCCTGTCACTGCACAGAAGTACCGCTGCGAGCTGCTGTACGAGGGGCCACCTGATGACGAGGCCACCATAAGAGCTGAGACCCCAAAGGCCTCCTTATGACGTATATTTCCAAGATGGTGCCAACCTCTGACAAAGGCTTCTTCTTCTTCTTCTTCTTCTTCTTCTTTTTGTTAGCAGTTATAGAACTTTAATCAACTAAAAACAGTGTATAATAGCAGTTATAGAACTGGGTCTAAGTCTTGCATTCCCGAATATATTATATAAGTATAATACCTATATGAAAGAAACAATACTAATATCGATTTTAAATCAATTAGAAATTAAACCAATAAAAACCTAAATATGTATCAAATTCTATACCAATGTAAAAATTATAACTTCAACCATGAATCAATTACAAAAGTTCATACCGAGGAAAGATATGACTTTAGCTTAGTTACCAAATGAGATTATGGCTGTACAAATCAATTTAGTTATTTCTCCCTGTTAAATTATGACCATTTCTAAAGCTTAAGAATGCTGAATTGGCCTGCTTGGATTCCAGGTCTCAGGGACTTTCAGCCAGATCCAGTCAAGACACACATCAGAGTTCACGATAATCCTTGGGTGGTATTCTTAAGGCCATTTAACTTCCCCATTTTCCCTACCCCCTCAAGGATATCTCAACACCCATATACAGGTTGAAGACATCAATGAAGATTCATCACCCTAATTCCCTGGACATTGGTGGCAGGTGCTGAAGATGGTTACTCTATAGATGTTTTTTACAAGGAATTTAGAAATGGCAGTTTCTATTCTTTTGGTAGAGTGTTCTCTGGGGTCGTGTCCACAGGCCTGAAGGTCTGGATCATGGGCGCCATCTACACACGTGGGAAGAAAGAGGACCATTTGGATGATGGGCCGCTATGTGGAACCAACTGAGGATGTGCCTTTGGAAACATTGCGGGGTTGGTCAGAGTAGACCAGTTCCTTGCGAAGACCAGGACCATCACCACCTTTGAGCACTTTCACAATACGCGCTTGATGAAGTTCAGCATCAGCCCTGTTGTCAGGGTGGAAGTGGAGGCTAAGAACCCAGCTGACTTACCCAAGCTGGTGGAGGGGCTGAAGCAGCTATGTCTGACCCTCTGCTGCAGTGCATTAGTGAGGAGTCTGGAGAGCACATCATTGCTGGCAATGGTGAGCTGCACCCCGAGATCTGACTGGCAGGCTGTGGGGTGGGCAGGGACTGACTGTTAACATTTTCAGAGGGAAACACACAGATGTCTAGAAGTCTGAATAAATGCATTCAGAGGCTTATGTGATCCATGGCCAAGTGGAGGTCCCCCAGAAGGTGAGGAGGGGTAAAGGCCTCCAGGAAGGAAGACAGCCTGCCTTAGACTTGCAACCGGGCTGTGCAAATCATTGCAGTAACAAACCCTTCTGTGGTTGAAAAAAAAAACTAATTTAATTAATCAAGCCATAAACATTAACATAAAATATCTTTGCATATTCAGCAAATATTCTTTGCGGCTCCCTACCAATTACGTAGTCATTTTTCATCTGTCCTTTACGACATGTTCTAATCCTCATATGGAATTTGCTTTAAAACTTCTTGATTTAAAACATTACAACTCATTTCCGGTGAATTTAAAGTCTAGCAGAAGCTTACTGCTGCTCCACTAATCTGAAAGCTAGGAAATTGAAATCATGGGAAGATCATCAGTTAAATAGCTAATGGCGGACCTGAGTGTTGACTGGGGTGATGAGCAGACAAGCACCTTTGCCCTTTGCAGGTTGCTGCCTGGCTTTCTTCCCGCACTGTTCATGATTTCTGTAAGATAGCTCAGCAACCCGGTCACTTTATATGACACCCCCCAGAATTCCTACCCTAGTGCTTAGACAGAATTTTACTTTTCAACACAAATCACTTAATCTGACCCACATTAGGCTTCTCCACTTAATGGGAAGAGAAATTGTAGACATGTTTGAAACATCTAACTAAAGTGATAATTTATGCTTATATATTAACTTTTGCATTAATTTTCCATTACTTCATTAGTCTAAATAGTTCAAGGGTAGATAATTTCATGTGAAGTAGAGTTAATTAATTGAATAATTTATAGAGGAGATTATTTTAATTGGAGATTTTTTTTTTTTTTCATTTTCTAGTAATGAAGATAACCTGGATACTCAACTCCATGAAGCCCATAGCTACATGTGCCTAAACTCCTTGTTTTTGCTTGGGATCAAAGCAAAGTTATAGCTGATTCCATCTATTGTAAAAAGCCAGTCTCTACTGAAGACAGGTGATTGATTGCTAAATGCTGTAAAATATTTACTCAGAATGGATTGATTAGAAATTAGATGATGCGCATGAAACATAAGCGACAGAGTACCAAATCTATTTTTTATTGTCACCGAATGTCCTCTGCATTTCCTAATTAACATTTTCAAGCAAAATGGTAATATTTTCAATCTGTTGAGCACGAGAGACCCATTTGTTCAGTTTCTTAGAAAATGAAGGGTGATTCTGGAGTGAAGTGGGATAGTCAGATCTGAATGTATAATTGAAAATTAATTGCTTCAGGACTAGCAGCATAATGAAAAGCCTTTTCAAACAGTTCCCACAACATTATTGAAATTTAAATGTATTGATTCAAGTGTTTACATGCCACACTTCATAAATACAGGCGATGGAATGTTTTTCCTCACCCTATCTTACTGTCTCTTTAAATGTAGAAAAATATTAACAATTAATATCCAATAATTAACTTTGGATACTATCACTTTTAATAATGATTAAGAGTTAGAAATAATGTTCATCTGAAATTATAGTTTTAAACTATTTTTTGGTATTTTATTCATTCTATAAATCTGGATAATTTACAGCTATTGGTGTATCTAGTCGGTCTTTAAAACTACACAATGGAAGAACTAAACTCTTCTTAAAGTGTTTTTTTTAGCTCTCGCTGTTACCTAATAAGTGTCATTCTACTTTTTCATTAATATTTTATATTAGTTATATTTTGTATTAATAAAATAATACAATGAAATAAAAGCCAATAAATACTACATATATTTTTTCACAATTCTTAGCAATATAAAGAACATATCAGTAAAGTTTTCCCCATCTGATTTTACTTGGGTGTCTTTGTTGTCATTGTACAGCCTGTGTTGTGTTTTGATGGTCAGGTTGTTGAGACCTAGTCATACCTTTTGATGTTACCTGGAGATGAAAGTCCTATAGCTAACTGCCTGATGCTCTGCTTTTAGCATCTCTCTACTTTCCATTCTGAAATGTCTGAGTCTTGGGTGTCGGAGTGTTTGGTAGTCCTGCCCATTATAATGGACTCCACAACTTTCAAACAGTCTTCAATAAACATTCATTCTTTTTACACAGTGGTTATTTTTGTTTAATTTGAGATGAAACTTGCATTAAAACATCAGCCTCCTAATTATTTACTATTTCTATTCTTTATCCCTCCTTTTCAGATGTTTAACCTGTTTTCAAATACATTTTGGGGTTTTCATGTGAGAGAGTAACATTTTTGCTGAAATATAAATCTTACTTGTGTGTTAATAGAGTATAAAAGAAATTTCTTATGAGTCTTAAATGTACTTTCTTCTTATTTTTAAATCTTTACTTAATTTATATCTGAGAATTTTCTTCTGTTATATAATTAAAGGTCAAATATATTAGAAACTTAGAATGTAAACCCTTGCATTTTCAGTGATGCTTTTTGTCTTTCTTCCTTATGAAAATATAATTTATTATTCATTTTTGCTTGCTAGAGGCGCACTATACTACATATTATTCAAGTCATGTTGGTAGTAGTTCAAAGATTGCACAGGGATTTCTAGTGTCTAGTCATGTAACTTTTCCCATGTTATTCTGCAGCATTTCAAAACAGTTCCTCTGACTGTGGAATAAGCTAAAACATGAGCCTGAGCAGATAGCTCATGGTTAAGTCACAATTCCCAGCTTAGAGAGTCACTCCTGCTTGCCCTGTTTCCATATGCACTAAAACTCACCTTTCTTGTGCCCAAAAGTGTTGTTGCTCCCTCTCTCTCCCTCCCTCTCTCCCTCTCTCTCTCTCTCCCCCTCCCTCCCTCCCTCCCTTCCTCCCTTCTTCCTCCCTCCTTCTCCTCCCCTCTTTCTGTAGATCACACTGTAAAATTTTAGGGAAAATTCCACCTGTTTACAAAATTTTTATTTGAGTCCTATAATGTTCAAAATTCACAAGGCTGAAAATGACAATTATGGAAGGAATGTAAAGTTTTTAATTAGGTAAAACACATAAAATGTAAAAACAATTGGTAACACTTTCCCTGACAAATACAGCAATAGTCATTAGGCTTCAGAGCACAGCTAGAGTATTTATCTGACATTTATTAAACAGAGTTTGATGGCAGTGACATTTTAATCTAATTTATCAATTTAATAGTTTTCATGAGAATGCTTCATTTACTTAGGCACTTTATGTATCTTTTCTAATCTCACTAATCATTTTTTGTCCATTTGCTATTGAATCCGGTTGTCTTCAAATAGAGTTTAAGAAACAGAAGAATACAGCTTCATAAAACACTATCATTAAAAACTATCTAGATTAAGAAGTCGTAAGTAATTATCATTTTACAGTATTATTTTTCCATTTGTTTCCATGACATGAAATCATTAAACCTGAGAAGCCATTGGAATGGATCTATAGATGTAAGCCAGAGGTCGTCTTTGAAAACATCATTATACATTATGTTGAAATCCCAATTTATAATAGTTTTTCTACTTAAAAAAATCTTTAGTAGTAATCTTTTCTAATGAACATGATAAATTTGATAATCACGAAAGGAGTTTAGCTTCAAAAATTTTGCTAAATCAGTAGAACACTTAAGGTGAAATAATAAGTAACAAATGATGTTGATCAATACCTTGGGGAAGATATTTTGTATCTAATATATTCCTGTAGCTGACCTTACAGTTTCAAGTATGTATATTTGTAAATAACCAATCAGTAAGGTCCTAGAACTTTGAAGCTTTGGGCCCAAAACAATTTTAGTTCTTTCTGACTATATTTCCACAGCTGGTACATAGAGTAATTAAAGATATGAATCTGTGTTTTCTTAGCAAGCTGAGTTACTGATCAGTGGCTATCCAGAGGATAGACAGTTGCTAAATAGCCAGTGAACTAATAGGACAATTACAGGGTAGAAGAGGTTTTGTATTATTAATATCTGGTAACTTTATGCAAAGTTTCTTAGTAGAGTTGTCTGCTTGATGAGGTTTTATGGTGTAATCATCCTGGAAGGATGACTTGTGAAACAGTTGTGTACTGGAGTTAAAAGGCTGAGAGAAGACTAGCAGATTATGTAATGAAGATTTCAATTAGTCTTCACAATAGGGTTAAATGCAGCAGATAGATTTTAAATCTCTTCTTGTCTCTTGAGTTCCTGATTATCATACTTTTGTGGACTGCTCCATCACCCTATAGCTTCCTAAAAAGTTTATTTTAATTGCCTTGAAGAAAAAAATTACAATAATTTCTAGTGCTTTTCAATTTCTATTATGTATGTATGAGCTAAATAGTCAAGTTCTACCGACAAATAATATTGCTTAAACACACACACACACACACACACACACACATATTTTGATAATTCAGTATCATTTGTGTCAACACATCATTGCAAACCCTACTTATAGACACTAATGTCTATGCCTACCACTAATGGAAAACTATCATTTGTGGGGGTTATTCATTTTGTATGTTCAGTATTAATAACTTTAATCTAAAATCTTCGGAGGCAAAGGAAGATGTATCAAGCTTACCCTCATCCACTGAGAGAGTTTTTGGACAGTCAGTGCTGCACAGAGCAACTCAGCCTCAAAAAGCCAAAAACAAAACAAACAAACAACTAAACATTTTATTTGGCATAGTATCCTTTGTGTACATATAGATTAACATTTGTAACAGTTTGAAAGTAATACTTGGGAGCTGAAAAAACAAAATTATATCAATGTTGAATAAATAATTAAAATTATTACCTACAAAATGAAATGCGTGCATTGGCTCATCGGGAGTTTATCTGGACATAACATACCTTCTCAACATTTGGATTCATATTAAAGAACTAGATACTTCCTTCTCCTCATAGTTATGTATTTGGCTGTCTTTGAGGGAAGCCACTGATAAACTCAAAGCTTTGCAAGAAGGTAATATCACTAAAGAAACATATATGAGATATTTTCAAATGTCATATTTCTGAGTACCCTTGTTTCTTTACAGAAATACAGGATAATATGACATAATATTTAGGAATTATGTACTTCCAGAACAAATTCTATATGAATGTCCAAAGTAATAAAAATATCTCAAAGTAGATTGATAAAGGGTAAAGAGATCTTTTTGAATCATGATTGCTCATTGTTTTGATTTTCTGAAAATAAGGAAGAAGATGATTATCATGAATAGATTATAATGAAGCTAATGATAAAGTAGACACTTTATGATAACTATGTACTAGTCATTATTTAAGTGCATCTTAATATCCTAAATAGTTTGGGGTGAACATTCTCAGGTGCATATACTTTTAAGCCAAATTTTTCAGTATTAAAATCGGAGGCTTAGTACCCATCAGTTAATTTTCTCACTGAGGAGTGGCATAACTGAATAGAGAATTTTCTCACTGAGGAGTGGCATAACTGATTTTGCTCAAGGTTAGTTCACTGAAATTCTTGCCAAAAGAGGACTACCACAATCAGGTAAAATTGGTAGGAAGTCTGTGCTTTTGCTATAATCAGATAGATCAAAATACATAGATAGGAAGACAAATGATTTCTGGCATAAACATGTACCATAAAGAGCTAGACTGGAAGAGATAATCTTTAAAAATTTTATGAGTTTGGATGGTAAGTGTGTGTGTGTGTGTGTGTGTGTGTGTGTGTGTGTGTGTGTGTACACAAAAATAGGTGTAGTGCTCATGTACACATGAATATACACTCAAAATGGACTGGTATCATTAGACTGTGTTTCAATAAGTTAGGTACTAAGTGTAAAAGGAAGAGAAAACCCAAAAGAATAAGAGAACCAAATAGTAGACGCTTGAGTCATTTAGTAATTTTATAACCCAATTTTCACCATTAGTCTTTGTTAGAAATATTAAAATGCTTACACATCTATAATTCTAAGATAGATCCTGCATTCAGCATATTATTTCAATTTAAATTCGGAGTTAGACTGAGACCTTTTCTTACTTTTTTATGTATTACTAGTGTTTTCCATTTTTGTGTATATAGGTATTTTTCCTGCATTTGTGTCTGTGTAGTACATACACGTCATGCCTGTGGAGGCTGGGAGAGGTAAAAGTGGTGTTGTGTATATTTGCTAGACATCATATCTATCTATGCTGGTAGCTGAACCCCAGCCCTCTGGATGATCAATTAGTACACTTATCCTTTGAGGCAACTCTGCAGATCTCAGAGTATTCTTTTGAAAATATCAGTCTTGGGCCTAGTAAGACAGTCCACTTAAGGCTTTTTCTGCCAGCATGTGAGCTGAGTACTATCTTCAGAACCGTGTTAAAAAAAAAAGAGGGTGATGACATACGTTTGTTACGGTACTAGCAATGAACATAGAGGAAGATCCTGGGCTTAGTTACTAGCCAGTTCAGCAAGTTCTTAGCCAAAAATAAATCTGTCTCAAAAAACATGATGTGATGCTCTTGGAAATGAAACTGGGGTTTGGCCTCTGACTCTATATCGGTTCCTATGAACAAATTTGTGTATTTGTGCATATATAAGTATACACATATCACAGAATTAAATGTGAACCCATTTCTTTTCTTAGGATCTGTGTATTGCCTGTCATAGAAAGGTTCAGTTGCAACAAGACATACCTTAGAGGACAGGACTACATTTGAGGGATTTCCTCTTTCAGGTTGTCTTGGAATATCTGTGAGAGATTTTCTAATTTGTTAATAGAGGCATGAGGTCTATGGCCATTCTAAGTGTATCATGCCTAGAAATGGTGTAAGAAAGGAGGCTGAAAAAAAAAAAAAAAAAAAAAAAAAAAAAAAAAAAAAAAAAAAAAAAAAAACTAAAACCAAAGGAAGAAAGCAAGTAAGTGTAGGCTTAGACTTTTCCAAACCTACTTAATTTATGGTTATTCAATGCCCCAATCTCACTTCTAATCTGCCACCCACCAGAGCTAGAAGAAAAGAAAGATTAGTAGAGAATGGAGGTTGTAAGACTGTTTAGAAATAGTTCCTTGGGGTGATTCCGAACTTCATTGTAAGCAGTCAAGTACATGAGCACCATACCAACACAGATTAACAGCAGCAGTTCAGTCCACTTGGCAAACACCAAACACAAATAAGCAGCAATGGGTTCTTCCAGAAGAAACAGCAAAGATTTGCAGATTGGCATTATTTCCCAGAAGCAGCAAGAAGCAGCTGGACCACCACCAGAATGTCTTTTGTGTGTGTCTTTCTACAAAGCCATGAAAAGAAAGCAAGGTTTATTAATGTAAGAGTGTCATCAGTAAAACCCAACCTCAGTAAACCCCAACACTGACCAGCAAGAGTAGCAATATGATCCAAAGCAAGAACACCATTGTCAACGGCCTGTTAGTTAATACTAATACTCTGACCAAACATTAGGAGCCTTCGAAGCATCTGCTCCAGCAAAGCATCACATGCACAGTCACCAGGCAACGTACAAACAGCATGTGTCTGTTCTCAGCAAATTATCTTCTCAAGTCCCTGCTTCAGCAAAACATCCTCTCATAAGACAATTTCCAGAAAACCATCATATGACATAACTGAGTCTTACAGTGAAACCAGTAATTCCCACTTCAAAACAGCATTGCTTCTTGGTTTTTGCTTTCAAGCTTCTGCCCTGAGTTTCTGCCAGAAATTCCCTAAAGGATGGACTATAAAATGCAAATAAAATAATTTTTTTTCTAGAGTTGGCCTTAGTTAATGTTGTATTGTAGCATGAGAAAGCAAAGTAAAACTTAACCTTACACATACCAGGCTGGGTTCCAACATTGCAAAGTTCTAGAATTGTTTGCATACCCTTTCAAATATTATAATCATAAGTGCCCATTTGTATTAAGAAGAGTGATGCAAGTTAAAAGATAGGAAATTCCACAAATAGCAGATGTTACGTTTACTAAATTATTAATGTACCTGCTGATAATTGCTTTGGAGCCTCTCTTGTGGATTCAATACAGAAAAAGATAAGCAGTAGTCATGTGTTGTTCTGCCAGCATTTTTCTGTTGTTCACTATCTGCTAATGGGACACTCACCATATAATGCTCCCTTGCATTTCATTTAATGATGGGTATGTAGATATGTTTAAGTCTGTATTGTTAGAAATAACTTCTGTGGGTAAAAGCATGGGGAGAAAATTATGACGTCATGTCTAATATTACATTGCATCATACATGTGTTATTTTTCAACTGCAACTCAATAGTCACTACTTACTGCTTTATTTTTTACATATGTATGTATAAATACATAAAAGTAACTGCATATAAGACATTTATATATTGATTTATACACATCTAAAGTAGAGAATAGCTCTTCACTGTTTTACTAATCTTCCTATCCTTTTGCAGTTTTAAGCTCACTCATAGTAACTTCTGAATTGCTCAATAATATTTAAATTGTTTGTGATGTTTGTAAATTCAACAAGCAAACTAAATTTCTGGAATATCTGGAGTTTCTAGTTCTTAAAAATAATAGAGAGAGAGAGTGTTTTGTCAATGAGAGAAAATGGGTGAAGGAAGTTCAATATATTGCTGTACAAGGACCGCATGGTAAAATAAGATTTAAATAGATTGAAGTGTATTGTATTTCTTGATGTTTCTTTCCACACACTTCTTTTATGTGGGATAATGCCGCTTTTGGATAGTGGAGGCAAAGAAGGCCACTGAATAGGTAATGGTGCTAATTTACCTCATCCGGGAACTGTGAAGACCTGTCCTTCTCTCTTTACCACGTTAAAAGGGGAGAGTGATGTGGAAGTCGGCTTTAGAAATACATGGTAAAAGGGAAATTGATCGCTGCCTGTGTTTGTCCTCTTTTGTTGATATGGGAACAATATTGAATGGCTTCTGGCAACTGCTAATCAATTGCTATCTTCCTCCCAACAATCTTTTCTGTCGTTGTTTGATATTCTTTTATCTCTTTCCCCAGAACATCCTATATTAGTGCTATTCATTCCCTCAAACATTTATTGAGTGCTTACCTGTGGTCCAAACTGTACGAGGTGTTCCAGGGAGTAAATGTAAGTACAGAGGGAAAAATGTTTCCTGCCTTTAAAAGTAGATCAGTTCTTCTCTATTTAACAAAATAACCCGAAATACATTTTAACGTGGATATACTGTATCAAGACAGAAACACATATCACATTCTTATACCAATACATGTTCCATCATTTCCCAGCCTTCTGAGAGTTTCTATTTTTTTTAATTAAAACAATAAAATTTAACATTCCTTAAGACCTTGTAACATTTTATTATGTCAATTCCCCTTTTATCATTTTTTAGCATAAAGTGTTATTTAAATTAAATAGGACGAATCCTGTAAGAAAACCTTGTCTGCTTTTAATATTGCCACTTATTGTTATAAAGAGGGAAAAGTAGCATTTACTTCTGTTATATCCAGACTTAAGGTGATTTTTATGAGTTTCTATCTGGCTAGTAAGTTAGTTTTTTGTTACTAATGAGGTTGCAAGGGAGTCTGAAGTAACCTCTGGCACTGATCAAATGTTACAATGAACCAAACTGTTAGGAAAGAACAGAAGGAAATATAACACCTATTTGTCAGATTTTAAGTGGAAGAGTTTACCAAGTGGGAACACTAGGAATAGGAGAAAGATATCTCAAGGCATGTGTTTAACAAAAAGGAAATGTAGGTAGGACAAACTACAAGCTTGTTTAGGAAGTTGTACTCTACTCTGATTATTCTGCAATTCACTCTCACATTTTAAAGCGATAAGGAAACAAAGTCACATTTAAGCTACTTTTCTGTGAAGTCATAGGAACCTTGGTATGATCGGATACAGTGCCGATGACCATGTATGAAAATTATTTGGAAAGAAGAGGATGTTAGAGAAGGAGTTTGCATCTTGTGCTGTTGGACACTGCGTTGGACAGACTTGTTAATGGACCCAGAGCCTAGTCCAAGCCAGTATTTAGTGCTTATTAGCTATGGAGTTTCCTCAACACAAGGCTCTTCAATTCATGAATAATGATTTGTGTTGATCAAGACAATCTGGGTCAAGCATTTGAAGACACCTTTGAAATATTGAATCAACATTCAGTTGGAGAAATTCAATACCTCCAAGAACATAAAAATTAAATGGCTATCATGAACCCTTATCCTCACATCAGAAATAACTACCATGGAATGTTAACCACAGAGGACCTCCTCTATGTCTGGAGAAAGGTGACAGATAGATCTGCAGACCTGTATTTGGAAGGAGGCTTCCATCAATCCCTGCAGAACATAGTTGAAAGCCAGCTGGTACTAGCCCTTTTCTTCCAGCAAAAGGGAGGAAGAGGCAGGAAGAAGCTTTGGCTGTTTGAATACCTTTTTGAATTCCTGTGCAATTCAGAGATGGTGTCTTGTATTCAGTCGACAAGGCTAAAGGCAACTTTCAGTTTTTAATCAAGAAGAAGAAGAGGAGGAGGAGGAAGAAGGAAAAGGAGAAGCAGAAGGAGAAGAAGAAGAACACACTGAACGTTGGGGAGAAAGAAAAGATAACCAGAAACCCATGACTTATCACAAAACGGTCCAGAGCCCGGAGGAATTATTCCAGATTGGGAAAAGCACAAAAATCTGAAGAATGCTGATCTACCAGTTTAGCGAAGCTGTTCTCCTACAAATTGCTCCATCTCACTTCCTGGGGAAAGACCACTTTTACTCACAGCATGGCCAGCCTGACCAGAGCTAGATCAGTTTAAACCACTGGAATGTAAGCTACTAATCTCAGGCCAGTCATCAGAGCTGACCCCCAGCTTGTTGCATTGCCAGTGTCATAAATCCAAAGCTTTAGATTTTTTCTTTTTTTTTTTTTTTTTTTTACAAAGGGAATAACGCCTCCATTTCCAGATCCCATACCAATAAAGCAAAAACAGAGAGAACATAAATAGAACATGCTTGGACTTTTCTTGTCCTGACAATGTTTTAGGTAGTGTTTACATATTGGTTTTAAGGGGAACTCAGATGTTTCAGAAGGGTGTTTACAAATCCTGCAGATACTTTGCTATTTGTAATAAACAGGCTTGGTGTCCATAGACTGAGTATCCAAAAACATCTTCAGAATGTCTTCAAAAAAATGTGGGGGAGAAACATGCAGTGCCACTTGGTAATTTTAAATAAACAATTGAATTTCAAGCAAATGAAAAAAAAAGAACATTATTTGGAAATCAATGTTGGAAAATCATGCCAGGAACGTGACACAAACTGGTGCATTCTGTGATTCCGATTTTATTTTTTAATTTAATTTAATTTTAAATATTCACTTTACATATCATCAACTGCCTGTCTCCAAGGCATTTCTCCCACAATTCTTCCTCCATCCCTTCTTCCCATTCTCCTGTGAGTGGATAGGAGCCCCTTGGATATCCCTAAACCCTGGCACTTCAAGTCTCTGAAAAATTAGGTGCTTGCTCCCCTACTAAGGCCAGACAAGGCACCCAAGCCAGAAGAACATGTCCTAAATAAAGGCAAAAGTTTGGGGGATAGCCCTTGTTCCATTTGTCCGGGACCCACGTAAAGACAAAACTGTATGTCTATTACATATGAGCAGGGAGGCCTAGGTTCAGCTGGTGCATAGTCTTTGGTTGGTGGTTCAGACTCTGAGATCCCCAAGGGTCCAGGTTAGTTGGCCCTATTTGTCTTCCTGTGGAGTTCCAATCCCCCTCAGGGCCATGATCCTTCCCCTTTTCCTATCTTAAGAATCTCCAAGCTCCATCTACTGTTTGGAGTCTCAAGTCTGAGGAAAGTAGAAGAGAGGCAGCAGAAGAATGGACCACATTTTATTTTTCGTACAAAAACTTCTTTGATTGTCTTAAAATGCTATATAATTTAAAGGAATCATTCATAAAAATAATGTTATTTTAAATATAAATGAGGTCTGGTTCTTCTTGCAGATATTCTCATTTAATAGTTTGGTGACTGACCCAAGAAAGTCTTTTGTCACAGATTACAGAAGATTGTAAAATGCACCTGACACCAATGATAAAGTCTCTTGCAGCATCCTTCCTAACAAAAAAAAAAAGCTATCAAAGGAAGTTTGTTGATGCAGACAATGGTAATGCATGACTTAAAATGGCCTACAAGAGATTTAAACACTGAAAAAATAAACACATTTTTATAAAAATATTACAATAAATATGAGTTGCCATTTATCCCTTAATAAATATGATTGATTTATTAATTGTAAGGACTAAAATTATTTATAGCACATGACTTTGAAGATTTTTGTTTTTGTAATATTCATCTATTTTGTGATTAATTTTTAGGTATTTTTATAAGTTGGTATTTTGGTATGTATTGTGAGAAGTTATAAAAGTTGGCATGGGGTAGTGATTATTGTTCTTTTTAAAAATAGCATGTTATACTAACTTAGAAAATCACTTAAATTTTCTTTTGCAAATATTTAAGCACCTAGCACCATTTAAAACATGGTAATAAATACTTCCAGCTTTTTCTTTATTTAACCACAGGGATCAGCATCTTCTACTTATTGGTTGGGGGAAAATATCTGTGTGTGACTCTTTCAGGTGCTTGATGGGACTTTTGGAGGGCAGTCATGGTAGGTTCCTTTCTGTGAGAGCTTCATAGCCTCAGTGTTAGAGTTAGGCCTCGGGCCCTCCCCTTTGAGCTGGATCCCACTATGGGACTTCTTTTTCTCAAGCTCTTCTTTATTTCCATCCCTGCAGTGCTTAGAAACAGAAACAATTATGGAGGGTGACCCTGTAGTAGAACCTACAGTCTCACTTAACCTGGACCCTTGAGATTTCTCAGACATTGGATCACCAAACAGGCAGCGTACACCAGCTGATATGAGGCCCCAACACATATACAGCAGAAGACTGACAGGTCTGGGTTCAGTCAGAGAAGATGAACATAACTCTCAAGAGACTAGAGGCCCTTGGTAATATAGAGGTCTGGTGGGGTGGGTGTTGTGGGGACATCCTTGTGGAGGAAGGATGGACAGGAAGGAGAGTTATGGGATATGAAGCAGCCAGAGGGTGAACTGAGAGGGAAATAAAATCTGGAAGAAAAAAAGAAAACTAAATAATAATAATAAGAAGAAAATACTTTAAAGAACTATATAATAAGCCTTGTACTGGACATACATACTTTCATTCCAAGTTAAGTTTTTCAAAAATTAACAGTTAATATTTCCAAATATTCTAGGTTTTCATCAATATAATTAAAACTGTTTTATTGTAAAACTTCCATTACATGCATATTTTCAGGTCAGTGACTTTACATGTCACACTAGGGGGAGATGAGGAACAGCTTACATGCTGTTCTCACAGATTTCTGCCATCCATGATTTGATCACTTCATTTAAGGGTCCTGCGATTGGAATTTTGGCGAGTCATCAGCACCTGGAGGGATGCCATTTTATGGAACACTTCCTAGCGATGTGCTGTGTGAGACACTTAAACAAAATAATTATTATTATGACCATTCCTCTTATCATAGCATAAATGATGATCCCTGAGGGGTCAAACAACCTCTTAATTTTGACCTACACTTTCCCTAAGAATTTGGCATCTAGGGAGAGCACAGATACCCTGGTCACATTGAGGTTGCCTAAGTTCTCTCTTAACAATTCAGAGCAGTTAACATATTTGTCTGACTGGGTACCTTTAAGACATGGAACAAACTGTTGTGAGACTTCAGTCGTATTACGTACCTGGTAGGTAAGACTGAGTGAAACCTTGGGTCATAGGCCAATAGAGACATGTCTCTAACATGGGTCAACTCTTCTGACAGTATGTCAGTCTGTTGTTGTAAAATATGGATGACTTGATAAAGGTGTAGATTTAGTACCTGCTGAGCCTGCAGCACCTCAGTTGACTTAGATGTACTCACCAAGAGTTACGCAGCTAGATGGTCTCATTATGAGAATGAACTGTCTTTCACATACTTAACTCACAGTGCAGAGTTATAGATGAATATATATACAGCATATGCTTATAGTTGACATTTAAAGCCAAAGTATTTCACAGAGCTTCTAGTTACATTGTTTTAGAACTAAAGAACAAATTAGAAATGAAATTCCAAGTCAAACAGTGACCTTTAGATTCAAGTGATATTTCTGATTAAATTAAATTTAACCCAAATTTTCTTCAGATTCTCTTTTGCATGCCAGTGTCTCAAATTTTCATTGCTTTTGTTTTCTGTGTGGCCTTTGAAATGGTATTTTTATTACATTAATACTTTTATTGCTCAATCAGATTCCTCCCTTAACATTTGTGGAATTATCAATAAACTGAAAGGTCACAGCTCTACATCTTGGAGGTGTGTATCTACAGGTTCAGTTAATGTTATTTAAACTCAACTAGAACTTATGGACTTGGTTTCTTTAAGTACAAACAACTGCTTGAGTACGATTCTAACATTCATAGTGTCAAGTCAGTACTGATAAGAAAATATGGAAAAATGTATTCCATCTTAAATTTTCTTTTGCCTGTCATTATTCTCTAACAATAAAAATGTAAGAAATTTCAGATAATTGTTGGTTATAAGAAATCTAGTAATGATTTTCAGTACATGAGGAATTTTCTTAATTTTCAAAGAAACCTGTTCGCTATATATGCTTATATCTACAAGCATATAGAACTATTACCCCACAAATATTTGGGGATAAGTCTACAAATTCAGCAAGACTTTATGAAAAGTATTTAAAAATTGTGCTGCCTTTAATATCAACTTGACATCTGTTGGGGTCATCTGAGAGGAGAAAATAATGATTGAGGTATAAATTAGTTTCTTAATTGGTGATAGACAAGAGAGAGCCCAGTCCATTATGTGTAGAAGATGCCTGGGCTAATCATCTTTAGGTCTATGTGAAAGCAGTCTGAGCAAGGCATACAGAGCAAGTCATGAACAACACTCCTCCATTACCTCCACATCAGCTGCTCTCTCTAGTTCCTGCCCTCTTTATGTTCTTGCTCTCATATCCTCTGAGAGCTCTTAAGCTTAAGCAAAGTAAACCCTCCCTCCTCAACTCAACTTTTTCATCATGATGTTTCATTATGACAATAGAAATCCCTGACAAAGACCATAAGAATATATGATACACACATGCCTATGCTTTTATTTGTATTAAAAAAAAAAGTCTTTCTTCCTTTTTTATCCTTAACAATTCCTTTAAATAATAATCATGGAAAATGTGAAAGGGGAGTAAGACCCAATGTTGTGAGGGTCTTTATATGTTAATTATCTTTACTACGATTTCAGGAATACAAGCCACAATTCTGACCTAAAGGACAGAGTTCCACACCATCCCTCAAACTATGGTTCATGATGTCATAGAAAAGGCCACCAGGTACTTAAGTCTCTTTGTAGTAAATGGAACATAGTCTAAGTTCTTTCAATAATCAGGATAGGTTTTATAAGTCACTTTCTGTAGCTCTTTCTCCCCTAACTCATATGATTATATTTTTCTGGGCAATGATAGAAAATCTTCACTACTTACCAAAATTACCCATACTGACAATTTGGTATAAAGTGGATTAAGAATCTATCACAGCTTTCAAGTTCATAGAATCACTTATTTCTTGATTTTCAGTCATTAAGTAGTCATGCAAAACATGTCTTCATCAAAATTACCAAGTCTGAGTGGTATTGCAGGGAAGCTGGTTAGACTCAGATAATTGCAGAAATACGTTAAACCTGTCCCTCAGGTCTAAATGTCGGCTATTATTAAGGTGAATTCAGATTTACCTTTAGATCCATCATTTTCAAATGCAAAATAATTGTAGGATTGCAAACTTTTGACCTTTATAAATGTCAAAAGACAGGAAAATGTCTTCGCTAAGGCCAGTCCTCCATAAAGCATGTAGTAATTTGTTTCTTAGTACAGGTTTCATAGCTAACTAGATCCTGCTAAAACAAGCCAAAGAAAGGAGCATATTTCTTTGTTGGATTGTATTGATGATTCTTTGTGGATTGGATTTTTTTTTTTTTTTGGAGGGGGCCACATTTAACTACCTGATTATCAAGAGTCATTCTCAGTAAAGACATTTCACAGAAACAGACAGAAGAGAGAGGGAAACCCATGTTAATTGATCAATTAAGATTTATTCCAAAGAAATGGCTTATATGGTTATTGTAAAGGTGAAGAACTTAAGCTTTGTAGAACCTCGGGGCTAGAGATTGTAGAAAGAACTGGCAGAACATATTTAAAAAAAGAACCTCAGTTTTATTTCAACCTTCTATTATTTGAAAAATGTTCCATTATTTTAACAAGTTCCATATATATTTGTAAATCAGAATCTCATATTTGTACACAACTGAGCAAAAACATGAGTCACAGCGGCCTCCTACTGCTGGTGAATAACTGTGTAAATATCATCCAATTACACTGAATACAAAAAAAGCAAACATCACACCGGTGGTTTACATAAAATCAAGAATTTATTTTACTAGCAATTTCGTAGAGTGGACTTTTGAACCTATTTGGTTTTAATTAACTTTTTTGATTAGCCAAAGCTTTCCCATTCTGTGCAGTGAAAATTGATCAAGTTTATTCTCTGGTTGGGCCTCAAACTTCTGCTTCCATCAGATGACTGATTCAGATACCACAGATCAATTGTTCTTTACCCCAAACTATGTGTTTTATAGTTAAACTGTTAAAGAATATAAGTGCCCTAATTTGGCTCTGATCACATAGACATTCAGGACATGTACAAATTTCCACTGGCTATAAACAAAAAATTGGAAAGGTTTTAAAAGCAAGAAATGGATTAGAAAATTAATAGTGCTTGTCATACAGGGGAAACCAGGGCTTTTTATCCTTTGGTTCTTAATCTCATTACTAAACGAATTTGCAAATGGACCCAAAGGGACAGTTCAAGGACAGTGTCACTAGAGTTTAAAAGAAAATAATCCTGGGGGCAAGGAAGCCGTGTATCTCAATGCACTGAGGAGAGTAGACTAGAGGAGGAAGAAATATCATGTCATTTATGTCAAAACGGAAGACAGACACAAGGAAGAGAAGTAGCCGATTTTTAGGGAGGGGAGCTTTAGAAACAGAATAAGGAAGTCCAAGGTGTCTGAAAAGGTGTTTTAGGTTTAGGACAGCATCCTAAAAAGAAACCCATCATTTTTTTTTTTTTTTAAAGCTGGGTTTTTCAGACCCAGGCTTCAGAAACAATGGAGAGCTGCCTCGTTTAAATCTCATGCCAGCTACTGAGGAGAATGTTCAGGATGGAAATTCCAGGAATGAAAATTCTAGAAATGGGAAGTCTTTTGTCTATATAAAGGAAAAACTCCACTGATCTTTTGAGGATCACTTAGAGCTTCCCTGGATGTGGTCATTTTGTCCTGGTGCATTGAGAAGTCCAGCTGGGAAATCAGATTTTATGCAGGTGAGATATTTGGTTGTCTTAATCAAGAGGTTTTCCTTATTGGCTTTTCTTGCTACTCTAATATTAAAGCACACATATGTAACTGAAGGTCATGTACTTGTTTTAATGTAAACATAAGCTGAACTGCTTATAAACAGCCAACACTTATTTCTCACTATCTGGATGTGAGAATGACTATTCACAACTTTTAAATAGATGCTTTAAAAGAGATGGTCCACTCTCTAATTTGTGGATACATCCCTGTAAAAGGACCAAGTAGTAATCAAGAGGAATCTGTTCTTAGGATTTCATCAGTTACCAAAGACCCAGTAATTGTGAGGTGAATGTTTTAGGGCACACAAAACTTCTGGCCATAGAACCTGTCCCAGTGTAGGGGAATGCCAAGGCACTGAGGTAGAGAAGATGGCTGGGAAAGGGATCACCTTCTTGAAAGCATGTTATGGGGGAAGGGGATGAGAGCAGGGGCGGGGGAGGAGATAACATTTGAAATGCAAATACAGAGAATATCAAATAAAATAATTTTTAAAAGAAGCTGTTCTGTAAATGTCTTAAATGTTCAAAGTCGCCTCCCCTTTCTACCTCACTTACCCTGGAGTTCTGTATACTCTATAGCTTCTAGGTATATTTAGCTTTAACACATATACTGTTGGTGTCTTCAGCAAAATAAAATATGCCTGGGTATCTTTGTACTACAGAAGTGTCGCCTAAGTAAAATAACCCAGTTGAGTACTTATTCTCAAATTTTTTTCCTAGTAAATACTTGTGTTCATGGCCTCATTTTTCATTGTATACAATGGAGAAAAAACTTACTTTCTTCAAGAAGTTAGAGAAACAGTTTAAATAAATAAGGAAATTATGATAATTATTACTTTCTCAGACCAGTATTGAGTTTTACAAAATTTATGAGAAATTTTTACTTAAATGATTGCTAAATAATAGTTCTAAAGAAAAAAAAACTGTAATTACTGTGAGATTTAGCAATTTCATTGTGACAAACTTTTTTATTGATTCTGTATAAATTTCCCATTATACACTCAAATCTGCCTCATCTACTTATTCATACCTTCCCTCTGAACTTGAAACCTTCCCACCAAAATAAAAGAAAAAAAGTTTTAAAAAAAGAGAGAAGAAAAAGAAAAACACAAAACAACCACAAAATGTTATCACATACAGGAGCCTAGCATGGCTGTCCTCTGAAAGACTCTTAGCAGCAGCTGACTAAGACAAATCCAGATACTTACAGCCAACCAATAGACTGAGGTTGGGACAACTTTGTAAGAGTTGGGGGAAGGATTCAAAGATCTGAAGAGAATGGTAACTCCATAGAAAACCAACAGTATCAACTACCCTGGACCCTTAGGAGCTTCTGAGATTAAGCCGCCAACCAAATAGCATACATGGTCTGGTCCTTGAATTTGTAGCAGAGGACTGCCTTGTTTGGCTTTAGTGGAAGAGTATGTGCCTAATTCTCTGAAGACTTGATGCCTGAACAAGAGGGATGGAGAACAGATGAGTGGGTGGGAGGTGGAGAAAGAATCATGATGTAGCCCCAGGGAGGGGAAATTGTCTTAAGAGCTTTTGTGGTACAGACCCAGAAGGGAAGCAATATTTGGAATGTAAGTAAAACAATAAAGAAAAGCAAGATTTTATCTAAGAAGGCAATAGTAGTGAAGTGTGAGAAGTCTGGATTACTTGTTCAACTTCTCTTTTTTCCTTACATCAAAAAATATTTTAGTTTTAAGTGTGTGTGTGTGTGTGTGTGTGTGTGTGTGTGTGTGTGTGTGTATGCAACATCAAGTACAGGTGCCCACAGAGGACAGAAGAGAATGTCAAATTTCTTGGAGCTCGTGTAACAGGGTCTTATGAATAACTGGGCATGAGTTCCAGAGACTAAACTGATTTTCTTTTGCAAGAAATATGTGCTCTTACCCCTGAGTATCTTAATCACTCCTCAATTTATATTGAAAGCTGAGGCTCATAAGTTGTAGTAAATAAGAAATGGATACCTATCCTTTAGGCATATCTAAAACATGCTTGCTGTTTCTTGTACTATATTTCATTAAGGCAATGCTGTATTTAATAATGAATATCATGAAAAATCATTAAATCCCTTGCCCCATGTCCTTTAGTAGTTTTCTGCAGTCTGTGGGTGCTACTATTTAAGCACACATAACTAAATAATCAGCTCTTGCATTCATGAATCAGAGAGTATTCAGCATTTTTTATTTTGCATTTAGGGGATAACACTGATCTAGCTCCAATCACGTACCTGTGTATTTAATGATGTCATTTTCTGTACAGCTGGATAATACTCCTCTGTGTATATGAACTGCATTTCCATTATCCACTCATCAGTTTAGGAACATCTAGTATGTTTTCATTTCCTGGATATTGTGACACTGTGACTAGAGAGGAACAGTGAACATACATCTCTGAGCAGCTCTGTAGTATATACATTCCTTTGGTAAGATCCACAGAAGTAAAACTAGAACACATAACCCAACACCAGTGTTATGGATGGAAAAAGGAGAATATCAGTACAGGAGGGGTTCCGGATTACATGAAAAGGAAAAAGAAGGTGAGATAGAGGACTCAATATTCCCTGCTTCCTGACTCTGGGGGTAGTGCCATTTTCCGCTTCACATTCTTCCTACTAGGCCTTCTTTGTCTTAATCGACTGTGCATTCAAACTTTGAGGAAAACAGAAAACAAACAAAAACAAAAGAACAAAAAAAAGGTTCTTCCCTCCAAAAGTTGCTGTTGCTGGAGTATTTTTTTTTTTTTATCAAAGCAGCAGGGAAAGTAACTAATTAACAGACTAAGTTAATACTAAATTATAGGTCTGATAACAATGATACAAAACATTCAATGATATGGTTTTAAACTACAAGAACCTTCTCTATATTTCTATATTGCCATCTTTTTTTGTTAGTTCAGACAACCTGCTGACCTGCTGTGTTTTCACAAGTACTGACTTATTCCGTAACTGATTCACTAAATCAAACTACATTTTTTAGATAAAAAAGAGTAAAGCAAATAAAGCATGTGTGTGAGTATGTGTCTCTATGTGCGTATTCATCCCATGTATGAATGTTTTTTTTTTTAGTCTAGAACAATAAAGACATAGCATACTATTTGTCAACAGTTACATTCTTATAGCAACAGAAAAACAATAAAATTAGGCACTAGATGATTATGGTGCATAAAAGAAGAAAAAGATAATGTATTTCTAGCTTCTTTATGTTGTTCTTAGTTTACACTCAAAGAAATTTAATGTTTGGAAGTAACTAGTATGCAAGTCTAAATTATTTTGGATTCTATTAGTCTATTTTTAAATTGGATATATTTTATTTATATTTCAAATGTTATTCACTTTCCCTGTTTCCCCTTCATAACTTTCGTATCCCATCCCCTCTACCCCTGCTTCTTTGAAGGTGTTTCTCCACCTATTCACTTCCTCCTCCTGCCTCCTTGTCCTGACTTTGACCTACATTGAGACATGCAGCCAAGGAATTCTCCTACAGTTTTGCCCAACAAGTCCATCCTCTATTACATGTGCAGCTGGAGTCATGGGTCTGTCCATGTGTACTCTTTGGATAGTGGTTTAGTTCATGGAAGCTCTTGTTGATATTGTTCTTATAGAGATGCAAACCCCTTCAGCTCCTTCAATATTTTCTCTAACTCCTCAATTTGTAAAAAACAAACAAAAAAAATAGAGTTCTCAGCCCTAAATTATTGTTTATAAAATTCCACCCCTCAAGGTTTAGGAATCTGGATGTAGAAAGTTTGCTACAGCCAGAAGTGATGAATGGTACCAAGGAAACAGAGTCCTAAGATCCCACAAGACTGAGACACATGCAAACTCACAGGGACTGTGATAGAACTCCCAAGACCTACACACATTCAAACTTGACTGAGAAGGTGAGATTGATTCAGATACCACCCTTAAGCAATTCATAACTGCGTGAAAAGACCAATCAATTTCTCTGCTGGCATGTCACTACTGTACCAGCCACATTCCAATGTAAGTCACATGTCCATAGTGCTTGGCAGACAAAAAATGAACTCATGAACTCCATTTGTTTCTCTCTCTCTCTCTCTCTCTCTCTCTCTCTCTCTCTCTCACCCTTACTCTTTGTGTCTCTGTCTGTCTGTCTTCCCCTCTCTGTCTGGCTTTCTGTCTCTCTCTGACTCTTTGGCTCTCTCTGTCTCTCTCTTCCTCTCTGTCTATCTGTCTTTCTCTCTCTCTGTGTGTCTCTTTCCCCTATCTGTCTCTCTCTCTCTCTCTCTGTCTCTTTGTCACTCTGCCTTTCTCTCCCTCTCTGTATGTCTATCTCTCTGTATGTGCATGCATATGTGTGTGTGTGTGTGTGTGTTTATCTTATTTATTTACTTTTGTCTTGTCTTACTGGGGTTTAGATTGGTTGTTTTGCTTTTCATAAGAATATGAATTTGCATGAGAAAAGTAATGGAGAAAACTCAGAAGAAGGTGGCAGAATAGAAAAAGAATAATTAAATAAATTGTATTCAAGAAAATCAAGTTATTCATTGTTTTGGGTTTTTTTATATTTTTGATATAGTATTTTTACTGAGACAAGATTGAACAATATTTATAATAAAAATGATCTTCTTTTCTCCAAAACTCATTATTGGACTAGGGAGATAGCTTAGTGGGTAAGAGTATGCCCTATGTATGGCCTAAGAATACAATTTAAGTTTGATGAACTCATGTAAAAAGTCAGGCACTGTTACTGTGCTTCTAATGGAAGCATCAGAAATCAGAGGCAGAAACATGATAGTGAAATGCTCTCAGGACTAACTAGCCAAATCAGTAAGCTTTCAGTTTAGTACAGGACACTGTCTCGATGCAATAAGATGACGAGTGACAAAGGAACACTCTCAGTATCCTCCTCTGGCTATCACATGAAAATATATACTCCATACTCATGCCATTCTACACACACACAGCACAATCATTGCACTCATTGTGATGAAATCAGTATTATAAAGATGAATTTTATCTTCACTAAATTTACAAATAAAGGCAGGAGATGTTTAAGACTTTTCATCATTGTTTTATAATCCATTATTTACTACTGAATTTCTTTGATCAAACGAAATAATCAACACATGGTTTAATATGTCATGACTATACTGGTAATAAAAACCTGGTCTTAATATACCACCTCCCTTACTTAAACTTTTCTTATTAATGAGTCAGTTACTTTCTGTGATGGAATTTGAATGTTAAATCTGCCACTAGCACTAGCCACTAGTTTACCTTCCTCTTTATTCTTTATCCTGAAATTGTCCCTTATTTCCTATTATTCAACAACAAAAATGTATCTATTGAAAAATCTTACAGTTATTTCAAAGCTCATTCTTTGCAAGTCTAAAACAAAATTAGAGATTACCAGATTAAGAAAAATCTATGGTTGCTGTCAACCCTGTGAGATCTGCCTCTCTCCTGATTCAGTAATTTTCCTTAGGTTTTTATTTTTTTATGTTGTCCTAGTTTTTCAGACAGCTCCTGTTTTATCAGGACAGAAATGAAAAATTGAGTCTTTCTTTCCTGGAGGGATATTTCTCCAACTTATACGAAGAAATTCTAAGTACTATACTGTCTTCCTGAAAGATGTTCTAATTCAATATCAGATTGAATGTTATAGGATGCTCAAACGTCATCAGTATTATGCAGGAGGACACTGCTGCTTCCTTTGTGTGCTACTCTGTGATTTCTGCATGGGTAGTATTGCTCTACTGAGTCCTGTCCAGTTCACATTCATTCTGTATTATCTACAAAATAGTTTCTTTTAAATTTTTAAATTTATTTTTTCTATCATTTTGCTCTCAGGGTCCATTTGATTTGCATTTCCCCTGATGACTAAGGATGTTGAACATTTCTTTAGGTGCTTCTTGACTATTCAAGACAGTACTACCTGAGGACACAGATATACCACTCCTAGGCATATACCCAAAAGATGCTCTAACATATTACAAGGACACATATTGCAATATGTTCATTGCAGCCTTATTTATAATAACTAGAAGCAGGAATAAAAACAGGTATCTCTCAATAGAGAAATGAATACAGAAAATGTGGTATATTTATGCATTGGGGGTACAACTCAGATATTAAAAACCAATGACTTCATGAAATTCTTGGGCAAATGAATGGATCTAAAAAACATCCTAAGTAAGATAATTCAGTCAGAAAAGAACACACATGATATATACTCACTGATAAGTATTAGGTAAAAAGTTCAGAATACTCACAATTTACTTTACAGATTTTATGAAACTCAAGAAGAAGGAAGACTGAAATGCAGATGTTTCAGTCCTACTTAGAAGTGGAAACAAAATAATCACATAAGGTAAAGGGTAGAAGAGACTTGGGAGGAAGTGAGAAGGGGGAGAGGAATAAAAAGGGGTGGCAGGATCAGATGTGGGAGGAAAGAAGGGAGATGTACAGAGGGTCAGGAAATTGAACAGAGTAGTGTAGCAATGGGGTATGGGGAACTGGGGTAACCAACAGAATTTCCCAGATGCCAAGAAAACAAAAGGCCCCCAGGATCCAAAGGGAATGACATTAGCTTCAATACCCAACAAAGGAAGAGAAAACCTATAGAGAACATATCCAGAGGTTAGGCATGGCCACTAGATGAGGAATGGGGCTATCTACCCTTCTCAAAAATTTAATCTTATTTGCTCCTGTCTAAGGGAAATACAGGGACAAAGAGTGGAACAGAGACTGCTCAACCTGAATATTCAAACCCAGTCACTATTGCTGATGGCAAGAAGTGCTTGCTGACAGGAGCCTAATGCAGGTGTGTCCTGAGAGGATCAGACTGCATCTTACCAATACAGATAAAGATGCTTGTAGGCAACCATCAGACTGAGTACAGAGATACCAAAAATGTAGTTAGGGCAAGGACTGAAGGAGCTGAAGGGGTTTGTAACCCCATAGGAAGAACAACAATATCAACCAACCAAATTCCCCAGAGTTTCCAGGGACTAAAACACCAACCATGAGTACACATGAAGGAACCCATGGCTCCAGCTGCATTTGTAGCAGAGAATGGCACTGTCTGGTATCAGTAGGAGGATAAGCCTTTGGTCCAGTGAAGGCTTGTTTCCCAAGTGTAGTGGAATGCCAGGGTAATGAGGTGGGAGTTGGGAGCATCTTCAAGGAAGCAGGGGGAGGTGGCATGGGGGAAGGGGTAAAGGGGATAACATCTGAAATGTAAATTTATAATGTATCCAACAAAAATAATGAACAAGAAAATATTAAAAAATAAATCATAGAAACATATGTATACAAATGCTTGCACAGAACAAGGCAAGATGCTTTTGTTACAAACTGGAGCAGAAGTGAGTGAGTGGTTGGTGGGTGGGGGAGCACTCTCCTGGAGGCAGGGAGAGTGGGTGGAGTGGGGAGTTTCTGAGGGGAAAACTGGAGGAGGAATAACATTTGAAATGTAAATAAGCAAAATAACCAATTAAAAGAATCAAGGTGAATTAACAAGTGAAAGCAAAATGCACTATTGTTGAAAAAATGTCATTGGCATCATCTTGTAGAACAGTCTAGACAGTGTATGGTGCAACTTAGGTATAACCACTTGCTTTACAATCAGACACACTTCATCAGGAAAAACTTGTTAGTTAACAACCTTAATAATTAAGGAAAAAATAGAGACAGGAAAATCCTCAGTAACTGGTATAGAATTTAGGATTGAAGGTTTAGCAAATATTATAATTTATAGTATAATCTCAAAAATAAATTTTTAGACAGTACAAAAGTTAGTTAAAACAGGCAATTTTTATTCAAACTATAACAGAAAATCACAGGTTTTTTTTGTTTTTTTTTTTTTTTTTTTTTTTTTTTTTGCCTTCCTGTTGCATTAAGAGTCATTACAAAATACAAAGAATTAGATAAGGCCAGTGTGTATAACAGTTCCAAATGCATTGCACATGTTTCTTTCTGCAAATATTCTTGTATAGCAAAACTAGAAAAGATCCAGGGGCAGTAAAATTATATTAGAAAAAAATGAAAAGGAAAAAAAAGTTGTTAATGTAAATTTGCATTCTATATAACCACATCTATTTAAGAGCTGAGATCTCTTTCTCCTACCCTCACCCTCCCCTCCCTTTCCCTCCCTCCCCTTTAACAACCAGTTGGATTCTATTTGATTTAGTCTATATATTTTCACTTTAATTTTAATTTTCTAATTTTTCTATGTATCTTTAATTTTTGTTGTTTGTTTGTTTTTATTCTGCCTTAAATTATTTAACTACATGACCTTAATATTCTTCCTAAAGTCTGTATTAGGCTCATGGTGTTGGGCTTTAAAAACAACCACAGCTTCGGTAAAAGAAGTAAAATAATTGTCAGTAAAATAAGGATTTTCCCTAGGGTGGTTCTCTCATGGGAATCTCACTTCTTTAGTCCAAAATTCAACCTTCTCCCCACAAGTTCCTCAAGCTGACTCAGCAAGTTACAATCTACTGGGGATGTTTGGGGAACAGAAATTTGGAGAGCCTCTCTGTGAGCCAGAATAGACCACATGGTTAACCCAGTCACCATTATAGAATGCCAGGAGTAATCTAGCAGTAGCTCCACTAGTTTCTCCTTTGCAGGGCTGTCCTGATAGGGCCTTGAAGCTTCTGAATGTCAGCTGCCACCTCTGTTCTGTGGCTTTCCTTCGAGCAGTCAGTGGATCAGTCTCTTACTGGTTCCTCAGCTTTCTTATAAACAACTGTGAGGACAACAGAGACAACAGAAACAAATACACAATAAAAACAAAAGCTAGGATCATGTGAGAGCCCAATGCTATATTAAGATCAGATGGTTCTCAGGATTCACTTACTTACACAAGGCGAGTTGCTCCTTACATATTCACAGTTTCATTCAAATACAGTAATAGACATTTCAGCATATTGGTGACAATGATTAGCAATTATAACATTTCCTAAACCTCACTTTCATAACTTCATGTATGTGTCTTAATTTCCTTGAAGGTTTGTTAAGATTTTGCACATTGTGAGCTAATTTACATAAATTTTATTTTAAAAAGTATATCAGTAAGTCTTAAGTTCATTAATTCTAGGTCTAGCTGAACACGATTACAAAAGAAAATATAATATGCAGAGTAGGTAAAAGAGAGTTGCTGAGGGTTTAATGGGCAAAAGAAAGAACCCATTTCTTTTTTAAAAAGAAACACTGTTCATATATTGACCAGTGTAGTGAATATGCAGATTTATGCATAAGATATCACTGCTTGGAATCAAATTAAATATGCACATATATGAATAGAAACAGGTCACGGTAGAAAAGTATCAGTAGTCTTGATCACTGGTTCTCATCCTTCCCCATGCTGTAGTCTTTGAATACATTTTCTCATGTTGTGTGGTGATCATTTAAACATGTGATTATTCATGTTGCTACTTTATAACTGTAATTTTGCTACAGTTAGGAAGCATAATATAAATGTTATATATGCAACATATCTGATATGTGACCCCTATCAAAGGTCACTTAAGTCCCTAAAGGGGTCACAGCCCACAGTTTGAACACCCGGGGTTCACATGGACTTTGTCATGTCAATAGGATAGTGATATGGTCTTGTTGTCAGTTTTGTATTATAATATTTGAACAAGATATTTGAAGACATTAGTACTGATTGACATGGATGTTATATTTTATCACAAATATCAAAATAAAATGGTGTTAGATGAAATGCTTATGTCAGTATCATTTATGTGAACTATAAACACCAACAGAGTGACCTGTCAAAGTCCAGAAAGTCCAGAATCTCCATTCAAAAAAGATTTCTAGGCAGTAAAGTCAACCAAGAGTGTCCACAATTCTCTCTCTCTCTTTCTCTTCCTCTGTCTCTCTGTCTCTCTGTCTCTGTCTCTGTCTCTCTCTCCCTCTCTCTTTCTCTCTCTCTAGAGATAGATAGATAGATATTAGATTTATGAATATAATATATATATTCATAAACATTTTTAGCTAAGATTAAAATGTTCATTATGATAAAGGGCATAATTGGTAATGAACAGTTCCTCTTCTGACCTTCCTGAACTAAGAACTGATGACCAGTGAGCTCACCAACACTTCCCACTATAGTGCTGCAGCTTAATAACTGAGACATGACATTACTGGTGCTCTAAATCATTCAATTTCTATATCAAATAGGTATTTTCCTGGGTATTTAAAACCTGATGGCACAGTAATCTCTAATCTCTGGCTTTGAGAGGTTTGTAGATATGTAGAGCATGAAGTGCTGGGCAGCCCTGCAAAGCAAAGAATGTCTGTGTGTTTTTCCACATTTGGCTGCCTGGGAGAACTTTCTGGTGGGAACCCCCACAAATGCTGCCAGGAAAGAAAGCAGCATAGATTTTTCTAATTAAAAGAGCCCCTTGTTTTAGAAAGCACATCAATGAAGCCCTTGGTTTTAAATTCTATTTGAACAACTACCTTGTAATTTGGAATGCTCATCAGGAACTATGTGCCATTAAGCAGCACAATGTAACATTGTAACAGATCCACTTTAGAAATTACATTCTATTTTCTACTTGCCTTTTTAAGGAAAAACTCGGTATTTAGAGGAAGCTCTTTTCCTCCTTGGATTTGTCTTTGTATATATCATTACATGAGAAACCAATTTCTTTACCTTCCTTTTTTCTTGGTGTGCTTATAGGAATATTTAGAAGTTTATTAAATATTCCTAGATGGGACAAAACTTAAATTGCATCCTGCTAATATCTTCCACCTTTCAAAAAGTTATTCTTTTTATTTATTTAGAAACGAGGGAGTTATTTTTGTTTGTAAGCCCACCGTTTAACTGCTGAGACATTTTGCTATGGTATTGATAACTGAAGACTCACAGTAGAGAAAGTGGGATATAAAAGGGTTCTGTGATACCCTCTATCTGTCCTCCTTGCCCAAGTGACAGCTGAGACAGAAAACTTTCAATGAGAATTCTTAAAAGTTGTGATAAGGATGATGAGGTAGATACCTTTACAAAACAGCGATGCTTTTGTGAGTGTGGGTGGAGAAGGACTTAGTATTCTTTAAGTGACTGGCCACTGGATCTTTGACCATGCTCCAGTGATTTACTCTCCCCTCCTCCTCTTCTTCTTCTTCTTCCTCCTCCTCCTCCTCCACTTCCTTCTCTTTCTCTCTTCCTCCTCCTCCTCTTTTTTTCTTCTTCTTTGTGTGGGAGGCTAAAGGTGTAGGAGAATGAAGACCTGGGCAGTTTGGAGAGTGAGTGTACTTCAGGTTCCTTATGTAAATTTCTCAAAAAAATCTGTAAATTATTGTGAAAAACTAAGAATGAGGGATTTAGAGAAATGTGTTAAATAATTACCTTTAGTTAAGTGAAATACACTGTTTTGCAGAGTACTTTTGACTTGCATATTTATGCAAGCTAACTAATAGACTCATGGCCATATTTGTGTTCATGTTCTTGAGAATAGAGATTGCATATATCTGTACTTCTCTTCTTGGTCAAAGTTAAGAGATATGAATATACTTCTTCCTAAGACAATATTAATTTTTTTACACATTTGTAGACATTTTGACCCATATAGTGTTTTTTCTACATATTTTTATCAGCTTAAATATTTCAATACTTTAATGTCTCAACAAAAGTAGTATGTTTGTTTAGTTCTATTGGGCATAAATATTATATTTTAAACTGTTTCTAAAAATAGGACTATAGAAATATGTGGTTGAAAGCATAATATTATCATCAAAGTAGCCTCCAGTCTTGAAAACATGTCAGATGACCTGCACTATAAAAAAGGTGTAATAGGCTGATGATGAGATCAGAGCTATTTTTCTGGTACAGCCTTATCAACACTTTTCCCTGACAACCTGCAGAATCTGGCTTCTCCTCTTGTTTGATAGTTTTTTTAAAGCAGGACAGGAGCACTGGTCCTGTGATCTTTGACTCTTTCATTCTGAAATGAAATGATTTAAAAACAATTTTACCTAAAATGTAATTTTTAAAACAATATATCTGAGACTTATGACTGTTGTTAATTGTATTTTCTGATGAGTTTAATAATGTCACGTGATGGGAATCAGCTAGGATGCTCTTATTTATCCTCTCAGTTTCAGGTGATATGTCTGTAGATATTATGTGATTACTTAAGACTGTACTGGTCAACTTTATTATCTACATGGATTGTGTCAAGCTATTTGAAACCAATGCTGCATATGTTTCCCTTTGCCTAAGAGTCCTCTGAGGACACAGGTGGTGACTTTCTAAAATCACACTCATGCCTTACACACAATGTACATTACATTTATATTGTGTTGAATACTAAAATCTTAAAGGATTTGGGTAGACATTTGTTGGGAGGAAGCATAGTTATTAAAGAGAATAATTTGGAAATTATATAATCCTGTTGGAAAACGATGAGATAGGTATGGAGTAAATATGCGGTAATGATGGTGTATTTACTTGACATTTGTTACAGCACCTAAAGATTGATTTGAAAATGGAAGGGAAGAAAAAAATTTAAGATAGCTAACATTCAACACTTAAGGACTGCCTATAGAAAGTAGTGACGGAACATGAAGAAAATTGCAAGTTCTGCCATACTGAGGAAGGCAAGAATTCCCAAATCAGTGAGTTTCCAAGTTAATGATACAGGGTTTCTGGCTTTGCTTTTAAACTTAATTTTACTTTTTTTACTTACACAGTTTACGTCCTACTTACTGCCCCACTCCTGATCAGCTCCTTTCATACTCCGTACCTGATATGCCCCCCTTTTGTTCTCTGTGCTTGTAGGGTTGCTCATGCTTAATGGATTATATGCCTCACAAAACTTAGGACAGTGTTTATCATTGTTACTGTTTGTCTTTATTACATTGATGTGATTGCTCATGTTTTACTCTAAACTGTTTGAGTTACTGTCAACAAACCTTTGAGTCATAGAGGCCACACGATGGAGACTTTTAACCATATTCATAGTTTCTCTGTCTTTTATTTTTTCTTTTCTAGGTGACCCTAACTTATTTGAAACCATTTCAACCTCTTGCTTTCTCTTTTAAATTTTATCTTGTCTCATGTTTTTGCTTGTTTTGTGATTTGTTATTTCTTTCCTTTAAAACTGAGGTGGCTGGAAATGAGCACAGTTTTGCTTCTTTTAATTGTTTTCTGCACAATTTTAACACGAAGACAATATAGCTGAAAATAGTTGAAAATATTTGAAAATTTATTGAACACAAAACAAGGGATCATTATGATATAGTGATTTACGCTACAAGTCTTAATGCCAGTTCTAGACAGAAATCCATTCCTAAAAACAAACTACTTGAAAAATAACAGCAAAATATGAATAAAGGATTATTTTGGCTTATGTTTTCTCAAGTTTTGGTTCATGGCCACTTGGCCTCATTGCTTTTGGTTCATTGTGAAGTTTGCTACCTGTCTTGGCACTGGAAAGCTATCTCAGGATGATATTAAAGAAGAGAAGAGTGGTGGTGAACAGAAGAACAAGAATAGTCAACATCCCAATTTATTTTTTCAGATATTTCTTAGTGGTTCACCTTCTGTAACTGAACTCAAAATCTTAAATATTGACCACTGTCATGCAGTATCACCAGCTTGGGACACAATATTCAACCCATAAACTTTCTTTTTAATTTTTCTTCCCCTCCCTTCCCCTTCCTTCTCTTCCTTTCTCCTCTACCCCAGTGTGTGTGCATGCCTGTGTATGCGTATGTATTATATGTGCATGGTCTATGTCTATTTACATGTACAAATCTGCACTCCCATTTGTGTATCTATATTCACAGCTACACACACACTGTGCACATGTAGAAGCCTGAGCATGACTTCAGTTAGCTGCTCTTTCACTCTGTCTTATACACTTGAGAGAAGATCTCTCACTATATTTAAGTAGGCTAGTAGCTAGCAATCCCTAATAACTCTCCTGTCTCTGCTAACCAATCCTCTCTTTCAAGCATTTTTGAGACCATGCCATACTTCTCATATGACTCATGCCAAATGAATCTCAGCTCCTCCAGACTATGTAACAAATATTGTTTTCTGCTGATTCATCTTCTTAGTCTCAAACCTATGAGCTTTAAAAGGTGCATGTTGTGTTCAGAGATGAACACTTGCATAAGTGTGCCCAATAGCACCTGGGTTTCATCAGAATCTTACAAGATAATTTTTACTTCTCTTTACAATGAAAGAAAAATAAGCATCTCATTTAGGTAACATTTTTGTGTATTTTTAATGTGTGAATATTTACTAACCAATATATATTAAAATGTTTAACAATAATAATCAAAGTTAGGTGTCATTATTTCTAATTTACATACATATGAATTTCAGGGTTTGGTTAGTAAGTAATGGATAACTACAATAAAAAACAGATTGCATTAAAATATGTCTATTGGGAACAAAAATGTCAATTTCTTTCCTTTCAATATTATATTTAAAATTTATTAGTAATTAGTTCATCTTCATAATTGTGGGTGCTGTTTTTAGAGCACTCTTGTAAAATCAGAGGACATAAGATTTTATAAAACATTGTCTATGTCTTTATTCCCAGAGAGCCATTGTATAATGCTTATCCAATAATAAAATGAGGAAATTTACCATGAGTGAATTGCAAAATATTTGTGACTATTATTTATTATAAAGGTTAATGATGTTTTCACTTCCTAGAATCATGACCATCTCATGAATAAATTCTAAGAGAAGTGCTGTGCAGCCATTTTTATTTGATCCAGTTTTAAAATTTAAAACGCAACACTTTTTTTCTCTAATAGTTTTCTAAAAGGTCAAAATTGGTGACTGGTACAAAGTTATTTTGGAAATAATTAAGAGAGGTGGTGAACTGTGCAAACACTTAAATGATTTCACCAAAATAATCAGCGTATCCTTGGCTTTCACTGCTGACTTTGCACTATTTTATTTTGGGGTATTTATTTATACTATATAATATCATTTTAGCAGGAAGCCAGTGTGGCTATGTGTAATATACAGATTAATGACTTTTCTTCTTACAGATCAAGTCTTTTACTAAAATAGAGTTAAGGATTATTTTTATTTAAAATTAATCCAGACCAAGGTTATTTGCAACAACAGTAACAACAACACAAATCTCATTGTGTATAGCATAAAATCTTAAGATCTGATTAATTGAAAACCAAAATCACTTGAAGAAGAGATTTAAGGATTAATTTTTAAATCAGTTTTAATCTTCTTTTTCATTTTTCATTATAGTACAATAAAATTATAATGAAAATATAGTCCTTAACCTTTAATATTTTTTTCTTACTTCAATTCATTTGATTGTAAGGTCTCGTAGGCTCTATCAACCAGAGCAACAGACCCAAATGTAGATATTTATAGCTAACTAGTTGTTATTTCATAATTTGTACAATTCAGCTTTTGAAGTAGGTGCAATTTGAACTAAGTCTATTTTTCCCAAAAGCTGTGCAGTGATGCATATTGGGCCTTATAGTGGAAACACACTATATGTGCAAATAGAAAATTGACCTTAAATTAGGAATTAGACTATCAGTTTGTGCATGAGTTAAATGTATTCAAGTTAAATTTCAAATTGAATAATTACACTGAGTTTTCCTATTCATACTATGTTTGTATATATAACCAGAGTAATTTAATTCCTTCTGTAAGAATATTGTCCATATACAATAGGTAGGTATTTATTATAGAATCTCCAGTTAATTGCATTTAAACTCTGAAAAAAAAATTAATTGTATTAGGCAGAAATAAATTTATTGAAATACTGGAGTTTCTTTAATTGGGAATTTTTATAAGTGTCTAGCAATTAAAAAATATAGCAATAATTATACTAAGAGAGGTATTTCAGACCTAGAAAAAAACATATATTGTATATATTCACTTATATTCATATAGTAGCTGTTAATGATAACCCCAATACAATCTGTGGAGTCACAGAAATTAGGTTTAGAGTAAGAGGCGAGGAGGGACAGGTATATCATATTAGGGAAGGGACATAGAGAAGATTGCTATGGATGGATGGTAGTGATGAAAGCAGGACCAAGTGAAGAGCAGAAGGGTAGAGGGGGACACTGGAGGAAATACAGGACGAGACATAAATTTAAGGTCATTCAGGGGAATAGTATAAAATATAATATATTAGAACTGTCTGAAACATATGTATAATGAAGGCTATCTAAAAGAAATCAACAAGAGTTGGGGGGATACAGCCTCTTGTCACCAAGTCAAGATTCCAGCACTGAATTATATGTAATTGAGTTGTTGACCAAATACATGTCATGGGAATCCTCAAAGAACACAGGATGCTCCCAAGAATATAGGTTGCTCTTCACAACCTGACACAAAGCCCCACTGTTAAAGAAAATACCTAGATAACTCATTAAATATAGAGAAATCAGGCTGTTGCCTTTACAACTTAAACTAAAGTTTTTGATACAGGAAGTTACTCTATAGGTTATCAGTTTTTTATCTATCACCATTATTTTCCTACAATATATGTTAGGAGAATGGTGTTCGTGAAATAACCAACTAATATCTGACTTGACTTAAGACCTACTCGATGAGATGCATCCTATACCTGCCACATTTTAATGCACAAGAATCAGAGACTAGCTATCATCCAGAAACCCAGGAACAAACAAATACTAGTGTTTTAAAAATTATTGTTTTTTAACGACTCCTAATGACAGCAGCCTGTTATAATAGACTGATGTCTTACTCAGGGAAGAAATCATCAGACAGTTCTGAAGCAAATGGGAAAACAGAGAGTTTCGTAGGCAGACATCATATAGGGAGTAAGAGACCTTGGAACACTGAGTTCAAAATGAGAAATTTCTATCAAATTTGTTTCCTCGGGGCTCAGGGAATCACGTGGAAGAGGAAACAAAAAGAGGGAAGAGTCAGAGGGGATGGAGAGCACAAAAGAAACAGATTCCATAAATTGACATAAGTAAAGTTCATTTGAATTCACAGAGACTGAAGCAGCCTGCATGCGGCTTGTACAGTTCTGCATGAGGACCACTGTGTATTTATACTATGTCCTCTAGTTTAGTGGTTTTTTGGGATTTCTGAGTATGTGATCCAGTAGGTCACTATTCTTGTGCCTTTTCCTGGGCTCTTTTCTTTCTGTGTGTCTTGCCCTACTCCAGTGTCCTAATCTAGTATATATATATATATATATACTTTTTATTGGATATTTTATTTATTTACATATAAAATGCTATCCCCATTCCTGATATGCCTTCTGGAAAACCCCTATACCATCAGCCCTATCCCTGCTTCTATGAAAGTACTCCCTTACCCACCGACCCACTCCCTTCTCCCTGCTCATACATTTTCATACACTGGAGCATTGAGCCTTTCAAGGACCAAGGGCCTCTCCTCTCACTGTTGCCTAACAAGGCCATCCTCTGCTACATATGCAGCTGGAGTGTTTGTAAGAGAATATTTGTAAGACAGAATATTACACATATATGCATATAATATATGATATATATATATATATATATGATCTCTTGTAGGACCCTTTTGTTTCTAATGAGAGATAGAAAAGAAGTAGATCCAGATAGGAGGGAGATGGGGAGGAATGGGAGGAGTAAGAGAGAGGAGAAATCATATATTATTGCTTAAAATATCTATTTTTAATAAAAAAGAAAAATGTTCTGTGTTAGGCATTTTGGTACTTGTATCACCATGACAGAGGCTGAACAAGTATGAATGTTGGGTGCATCCTGAACTTCAGAGAGAGAAGTTGGTACAAGATGAAATAGTGCCTTCCTATGGGAATCTTACCTTTGAAACTCTAGATTTGTGTGTTTAATATGGAAAGTCCGTAGAGGTCAGAGACCTTAATTGTGGGGAGAATATTAGAATACCCATAATTGTAACATAGAAGGTATCATCTAAGGCTTTAAACTTTAACTGTAATAAATATAAGTGCTCAGGAAGAAGGAATAGGAGAGTAAGTTCACTTATGCAAAGGTTGTATAAAATTCAAAAGCCCACTTTTAATTACATAATTAAAATTAAAAATGCTACTATATACAGAGCATTCACAAAAAATGTCAAAAATCTCAAACAAATGAACAAGCAAATGAACCAATGAACCTGTTTCCATTTCGGGAGCGAATAACTTGTTTAAAAAAGTAGCCACTGTGGGAGAAAATGAGCCCATCTCTTACTTTTTCAAGATTCATTCAATAAGATTGTCAAGTAAGCAAAGGAAAACCAGGCCATTTCAAAAGACCAAGTCCGAGCACAGAAATCTCAGGTTGTTGTTTACATTGGCTGAAGATGCCAAGGTTACATGGAAGTTAGATGAGCATCCATATTGACCTGTAAATAAAGAACTGTAGTTGAGGGCTCACAACAATCTGGATGTATGTTCTCTGTTACAAAGTCCAATAGGCCCCAGATGCCAGCCCAGATTCTATTCCCAGGAAAAACTGGGATCAATCACAATTGACATGGAATGAAAGACATTCTTTGATAAAAAAACAAGTTCAAGCAGTTTCTAAATACCAGCCCAGCATGCCAGAAGGCTGTAGAGGAATCCAGTCTGAAGATGCTAACTTGTTTACATCTTTTCCAGACCAGCTTTGAGAGCACTGATTCTTTGTATTGTTTTTTTTTTGTTGTTGTTTTTGTTTTCTTGTTTGTCTCATTAACTTATGCTTTAAATTTTTCTTGAAGCAAAAATGTTTATTTCAGCTAATACTTTGAGATATCTCAGTTGATAAATGATAGGATTCTTTTCTATTTTATTTTATTTTATTACTTTATTTTGACACCCAAGGTTTTATTTCCCTCCCAGTCCACTCTTTACTGTTCCATATTCCATACCTTCTCCCTGTACACCCTGTCTCCACAAGATGGCCCCACCCTACCCTCATCTAAACTCATGGGTTCTCTAGTCCCCTGAGGGTTAAGTGCATCTCCTCTGACTGAAACCAGACCTACGAATCCTCTGCTGTATATGTATTGGGGGACTCATATCAGCTGCTGTTTGCTGCCTGGTTGGTGATCCAGTGTCTAAAAGATCTCAGGGGTCTATGATAATTGAGACTGCTGGTCCTTTTACAGGGTTGCCCTCCTCAGCTTCCTCCAGCTGTTCCCTAATTCAACCACAGGGGTCAGCAGCTTCTGTTGGTTGGCTGGGTGCAAATATCTGCATCTGACTCTTCAACTTCTGTCATGATAGTTCACCTTTGGTGAGCACTCCATAGCCTGAGTAATGGTATTAGGTTTTGGGGCCTCCCCTTGAGCTGTATCCCAAGTTGGGCCTTTCCCTGGACCTTCTTTTTCCCAGGCTCTTTTCCATTTTTTTCTATACAGTTTTTTTTTTTTCCAGACAGGAACAATTATGGATTTTGACTGTGGGATGGCAACCCCATCCCTCACTTGATGCTCTGACTTTCTGCTGGAGGTAGACTCTACAAGTTCCCTCTCCCTGGTGTAGATCATTTCATCTAGGGTCGAGCTCTACCCCCTTTGAGTCCTGAGTGTTTCTTACCTCCAAGTATCCGGTACATTATAGAGGATCCTGCCAGCATCCTATCTCCTGAGGTCTCCTGCTTCCTTTCTTTCTGCTGGCCCTCAGAGCTTCAGTCCTCTGCCCCCACCAATACTAGATCCTCTACCCTCACCTCCTCTTGTCCCTTTTGCCTTCCATGTCTCTCTGTCCCTCCCCACTTGTGGTTGGTTTTCTCTGTCCCAAGTGGTACTGAGGCATCCTTACTTGGGCCCTTCAGCTTGTTGACCTTTTGAATTCTGTGGACTATGTCTTGGGTATTCTGTAACTTTTTGTTTTTGTTTTGGCTAATATCCACATCTTAGTGAGTGCATACTATGCATGTTCTTTTGGATCTGAGTTACCTCACTCAGAATGATATTTTCTGGTTCCACCCATTTGTGTCCCAAACTCAGAATGTCCTTGTTCTTAATGACTGAGTTGTGTAAACGAACCAGCTTTTCTGTATCCATTTTTCTGCCATTGGATATCTGGGCTTTTTTCCAGCCTCTAGATGTCACAAATAAGGCTGCTATGAACATAACATGCCCTAGTGACATCTTTTGAGTATATTCCCAAGAGTGGTATAGTGCGGTCTTTAGGTAGATATATTTCCAATTTTCTGAGGAACCTCCAAAGTGATTTCCAGAGTGGTTGTACCAGTTTGCAATCCCACCAGTAATGGAGGAGTGTTCTTCTTTCTCCACATCCTTGCTAGCATCTGCTGTCCCCTGAGTTTTTGATCTTAGCCATTCTGACTGTGTGAAGTGGAATCTCAGGGTTGTTTTGAAAGGAATTTCCACAATCACTAAAGACTTTAAACATTTCTTTAAGTGCTCCTCAGCCAGTCGAGATTCCTCTGTTGCGAATTCTCTGTCGAGGTCTATACATAATTTCAGTTCTACCTTTCCTCACCTCAAACCTCAAAACCTCTCCCTACTCTCTTTTATATTCCTGGCCTCTGTTTGTTTTTTTTTTAACTTTCCCTGTATGTTATATTCTTCCTATACGTATGTTTTCAGGGCTATGTGGCATTGAGAAGCCAACGGGAGTACTCTTTCCTTTGGTGGACCACTTATTGTCTTCCCAGAATTTCTTAGTTCTGCACATACAGTTTATTTGTGTGATTGATGACACACAGATTTTTCTCCACCCAGTTTGGTGCCCTTCCTCTTCAGCTCACTATGGGCAGTCATATTGGTGTAGCTTCTTGTTAGTAGGAGATACAATCTCACAACAATCTCTCAGATCCTCTGACTTTTACAGTCTGTTTTGATATGTATAATTTCTTCCCACTTACTTGACTTTAGGAAATACAAATTAAAACAACTTCGAATTTTCATCTTACACTACTGAAAATGGCAAATATACACACAACCACATATAATAAACAAATGCTGAGAATGATGTTGGGAAGAGGAAAATTTTATTGTTGAGGGGGCTCCCAGTTCGTGTAGCGATTCTGATATTAGTATGAAAAATCTCCCAGAACTTAAATTAAGTCTACCATATGACACAGCTATATTTCTCAATATTTCCAATATCTCAGTTTCTAATATTACCAAAATACTTGATATTTTACACTACAGATACTTTTTCAGCAATGTTCATAGATGCGCTATTCAAAAGATTTAGATAATTAAAACAACATAAACTTTCCCCAACAGATGAATGGATAATAAAAATATTACATGTACACAGTTGACTACTATTCCATTTTTAAAAGAAAATGCAGTCATACTAATTACAAGCAAATGGATATAGAATATTAAGTAAGCTAAATCAGAACATAGATGTATACATGCAAAAATGCCACATATTATTGCTGTTTTGTTTTTCATTCAGATGTAAGTATATAACATGGTGTTACCACAGAAACAAAAAAGGCTAAAGAGACCATGGTGGGTGATGGTGTTAAGAGAGAGAGATTATTTCCAGTTGGGAAGAGGCAAAGGAGAGCAATATAGAAGGAAACAGACAGGGAAAGAAATTTCTCTATGATATTCACTACGGGAGTCAGTAAGACTTCCAGAATGGTAAAGCCTCTCAGGACTTGAAGCCAAGGCTATATCAGTAAATATCCTTTGGCCACAAAGCTTAGAAAAATCAGGCTGGGACTGACCTGGAAATTTTCTTTCTGTGGACTAGTTCTTATGTTAATAAAAGCTATGCATTCTTCCAGGGGAGATAAAGAAATCACTAACCTTCCAAATTACAAAGTTTATGCCCCACAATGATTAGCCTGTCAAGATATGGCCAATGATGTAAATATAGCACTTGGGGATAAGTGACATTGGAATCAAGGCACAGGGTAGGTAGGGAATCATGATAGGCACAGTAGCTAAGCCAGCTATTCACAGATAAGGAGGTCACAGATTCTAAAAAGATACACTGTTGATATTTTCCTGAATAAATCTAGTTCTTCTTGTAGCCTAGATACTTATATTTATAGACTTAGGTAAGTGTACCTCTCATGCTCATCAAAGAAGCTCTGTTTTGTAACAAAAGAAGATACAAAGTGATATTCTGTTTTCCCTGCTTTTGGAACCCCCTTCCTTCTACTGGGTTGCCTAGTCCTGCCTTAATATGAAAAGAGGTGTTTAGTCTTATTGCAGCCTGATATGCCAGGTTTGATCAATAATGAGAGGGAGTGTATGTTTTTCTGAAGGGAAGCAGAGGATAAGGAAGATAGTTGAAGAAGGAGTGGGAGGACAAGAGGGGGAACTGCAATCAAGGTTTCATATATGAGAAAAAAACAAAACCTGAAGGAAATTAGACCACAGGATATCCAACTCCAATTAGTACATATACCATGTGACTCCTACTCTCAAAACTCAGAAGATAATGCCGAAGCGGCAGGAAGTAAGATTGTAAGAACTGAAAGAACAAGGTACTTGCTGTGCAATATTGCTTTCTAAAAACTGAAGAGATGTAGAACCTATGAAACCTCAACAATATAACTTCGTATGTAAGACATATAAGCAATCAATAGCTTATAGGAGATTGAGAATCAGTCACATCCAATCAGTGTCCTCCAGTAATAAGTTTCCTGGTAGTTACTCCAATTCAACATACAGACACATCTCTCTCTCTCTCTCTCTCTCTCTCTCTCTCTCTCTCTCTCTCTCTCTCTCTTTCTCTCTCTCTCTCTCTGTGTGTGTGTGTGTGTGTGTGTGTGTGTGTGCATGAGTGTGTATGAAAGACACAGCAAGCCATATGTATAATATATTGGCTAAAATATTTAAGATTATTGCAGCAATTCAATAATAATACAACATATTTCCCCAAATGATTCTAGCAGATATATTCATGCATAATATAAAGAAAATATAGCCTAGTTTCCCTGATTGTAATCATAACCCACACTTCATGCCAAAAGAAACATTTTCAAATGGTACTTAATAGCAAATAGCCAACTGAAGTACTTTTTGATCATCCTCCATTTGCTGAACTTCAGTTGATATATGGAGCATTGAAAAGGTACTATGTGCTATTTTTATTATTTTACCCAACTGTTCAATTGTTCTTTACATTTTAATTTGGAATACATTCATATTATCTACTGGAAGTATTCCAATGTTAATAAACTTTTAATTGCTAAATACTGTCATCATTAAAAATTCAAATCATCACGTCCTGAATTTTTTTTTCTTATCTTTCATCACCTTTATATCTACTATTTAAAAATGTTATTTCTTTCCTTTATGTGTGAATCTTGGGTACTTTTTGTCTTTTATACATAATATATAAATAATTCCAGACATCAAATTCTTTAGGATGAACTTCCATGTACGAATTTTTAACATCACATAACCTTATCCTTGACCTTGCAATAATTCTTCTTTTTTAAATGTAGGCACTCTTTTTTTAAAATTAGATACTCTGTATTTACATTTGAAATATTATCCCTTTATTCTGCCCTCCCCCTCCAGTTGCCTTCAGAAAGGTGCACTCCCTTCTGATCCCTGTCTTCACCTCATTGCCTTGGCATTCCTCTACATTGGGACAATGTGCTCTCTCTGGAACAAAAGCCTTTTTTCATATTGATACCAGACACTGCTATCTTCATCTACCTACGCAACCGGATCAATAGGACTCTCAATGTGTGCACTAAGGTTGGTGTTTTACTCCATGGAAGTTTTGGAGTGTATGGATGCTTGATAATGTTGTTATTTTTCCATGAGGTTGCAACCCCTTTCAGCTTTTTAGGTCATTTCTTTAGCAACCTCATTTGGATCCCTAATTTCAGACTGATGGTTAGCTGCAAACATGTTCAGCTATATCTATATGACTCTATTATAGTTCCTGAGGGGGCATCTTTGTCTGGTTCCTGCCAGTAAATACTTTTTGGGACCAGCTATAATGCTTGGATTTGGTGACTTCATATGTGGTGGATCTCCAGGTGAGGCAGCTTTTGAGTGATCTTTTCTTCAATATTGGTTTTTCTATTTGACCTTGCATTTTCTCCCATGAGTTTGGTTCTCTTTTCTAAGAAGGACTGAAGCATCCCCATTTTTGCCTTCCTTCTTTTTGAGCTTCATAATATCTGTAAATTATTTCTTGGGTATTCCAAGTTTTCTGGGTCTAGTATCTGCTATCAGTGAGTGTATACCATGTGTGTTCTTTTGTGACTGGGTTACCTCACTCAGGATGACAGTCTCTAGTTCCATCCATTCAACAAGAATTTCATGAAGTCATTGTTTCTAATAACCAAGTAGTATTCCATTGTGTAAATGTACCACATTTTCTGTATCCATTCATCTGTTGATGGCCATCTGGATTCTTTCCAGCTCCTGGCTATTACAAATAAGGCTGCTATAAACATGGTGGAGCATGTGTTGTTGTTATATATTAGAGCATCTTTGGGGTATATGCCCAGAATTGGAGTCGCTGGGTTTTCAGGTAGCACTATGTTCAATTTTCTGAGGAACCACCATATTGATTTCTATAGTGGTTGTACCTACTTACAACCTCACTAACAGTGGAGGACTGTTTCTTTCTTCACATCCTAGCCAGCATCTGCTGTCACCTGAGTTACTTTATCTTAGCCATTCTAACTGGTTTGAAGTAGAATGTCAAGGTTGTTTTGATTTGCATTTTTTTGATGATTAGGGATATTGAGCACTTGTTTAGATGCTTCTCAGTCATTTGATGTTACTTAGTTGAGAATTCTTTGTTTATGTCTGTACCCCATTTTTAAATAGAATTATTTAATGTTCTATAGTGTAGCTTGTTTTTGTCTCTAAGATGAATTTTCTGTAGGCAGCAAAATGTTGGATCCTGTTTATGTATTCAGTCTGATAGTTTATGTCTTTTTTATTAGGGAATTGAGTTCATTGATGTTAAGAGAAATCATGGAATAGTGATTTTTGTTTCCTGTTATTTTTGTTGTTAGAGGTAATTTTATGTTTGTGTGCTTTTCTTCTTTTGGTTTCTTTGCATGATTATTTATTTATTTATTTTTGCTATTTCTTGGATGTAGATTCCTTTCTTCTGTTGAATTTTTCTATTTATCATCCTTTTTAGGGCTGCATTTGTGGACGGATATTCTGTAAATTTGGTTTTGTTCTAAAATATCTTGGTTTCTTTATCTATGGTGATTGAGAGTTTTGCTGGATATAGTAACCTAGGCAGGCATTTGTGCTCTTTTGGGGTCTGCATGAAATCTGTCCAGGATCTTCTAGCTTTCGTAGTCTCGGTTGAGAAGTCTGGTGTAATTCTGATTGGTCTGCTTTTATATGTTTGTTACTAGTCCTTTTTCTCTTACAGCTTTTAGGATTCTTCTCTGTTTCAAATATTCAGTGTTTTCAGTATTATTTGTTGGGAGGTCCAATTTATTTGGAGTTCTGTAGGCTTCCTGTATGTTCATGGTCATCTTGTTCTTAAGGGCAGGAAAGTTATCTTCTGTGATTTTTTGAATATATTTACGGTGCCTTTTATTTAATATTCTTTACCCTCTTCTGCACCTATTATTCTTAGGTTTGGTCTTCTCATTGTGTCCTGGATCTCCTGTATATTTTGGGTTAAGAACTTTTTGGTTTTTGCACCTTCTCTGACTGTTTTGTCTATGTTTTCAATGTTATCTTTGGTCCCTGAGATTCTTCTCTCTTCCATCTCTTATAGTCTGTTGGTGATTCCTGATTTTTTTTTGTTTTACATTGATTTCTTTATTGTTTCTATTTCTGTTTTCAAATCCTTTATCTGTTTAGTTTTTTTTCCCTTTAGCTCTTTGAGTGATTTTTTCTGGTTCTCCTGTAATTGTTTAAGGAATTTATTTATGCACTTCTCCAAGATCTCCATCATCATCATGAAGTATGATTTCAAGTCTGAGTCTTATTTTTCTGGTGTGTTTGGCAATCTACTACTTACTGTGGTGGGAGGGATGGTTTCTGATGCTGCTGGGTTGTCTTGGTTGCTTAAGTTCTTTTGCTTTCCTCTTGTCATCTTGTTATTTGTGATTGTAGGTGATCTTTTTTCTTCCTGGAGCCTGTCTTTCCTGTGGATCCTTCTGCTTAGGATTAAAAGCATTTCTGCTACCAGGGACGTGTGCGTGGGAGGGCTTCCCGTCCAGATACAGCTAGGCTGGGTCTGGCCTTGGGCTGGAAGTGTGCACCCCCTCTCCTTCTCCTGTTCAGTTCTTCTGCTTGAACTACAAGAGTTCTGTGCAGCTTTTCCAGGGGAAGAATGTGTGTAGAAGATGTTGATTCACTCTTCCACTTAGGATGAAAAGCCTTCCCGTTGCTTTTCTGAGCTCTCAGGGACCTTTGCGTGGGAGGGTTGCCTGTCCAGATGAGGCTGGGCCTAGTCTGGCCTTGTGCCTGAAGTGTGCACCCCAGTTCAGTTCTGCTGCTTCGCTATAATTCCTCTTATAAGCAGATCGAGTCTAAGGAATACATTTGATTATCAAGCCCTTATTTTCTTCTTTCATCCTTTCTCAAAGAAAGATCAATCTTAGAATTCAAAACACATTAAAGTTACTTAAATGGGCAAACCATCACAGAGTAAGAAAAAAGAGAAATGGCAAGATATTATCTGGACCTTGAAAACATGTTATGGTTGTTGCTAAGATAATCATACAGGATTGTGGGGAAACATAGGAAACTGGTTTTAAAAATCAACTAAATAATTCTTCCTTTTTTTTCTCAATATTTGATCTGGCTTCTCTGAGGCCATTGACTTCACTGACTTGCCAATCTTTTTCTTAGCCTTCTGGAAAAATGTTCTTAGGTACATTGTGAACATTTACAAGTAAATACAGACTATCTTTTTAAAAATAACTACTAAAATTTACTGCAAATTTGCTGGTAGCTTAGGACACTTTTTTGTTTTATCCTGAACATTTATATTTTAAATTTCTGGATGAGAGAATGTGGGTTTTAAATTTAGCATCAGAATACTTTTGGATAACTTGTAGGATTTATTTATGAGTTTGAAGTGAGATGAGCTGTGTCTCCAAAGATAATCTCAAGAGGAAACAAAAGCTGGTGATCGCACAGAGTAGGCAGCATTATTTGTATCACAGACTCTTTGCTATTTCTTTCCTCGCTGTTCATCCAGATCCAAGCAGCTTAAAAGAGCAAATTCATCTCCGTAAATTGTGGTTTATAGCAGACTACAATGCTAGCTTCAGATGTTTTATTCTTTAAATAATCAGAGGATGCAAGATTATGGACACACAAATTTGCTACTACTGCAGATTACAATACCATGCCAGATGACTGAAGCAATAAGCAGCTGATTTTTTTTTCATTTTAAATCAACTAAGAGATTCATTATACACTCAGTGTTTAGTAAAAGACTTCATCCAATTGACATCCACTTAAGTTTTGCAGATTTACTTCAGTGTGCATAATATTTAAATGTTTAAAATAACCATAAGTGGCCAGAGTGTTTGTTCAGTGGTTCATTATGCTGGCTGTTCATCCAGAGTACCTAGCTTCAATTTCCATTACCTAGTGGAGGCTGAATATAATTTGTAATCCAGTTATAGAAGATCCAATATCTTTTTATAGTTTCTATGTGACATGTAGGTAGGGAAAATACCCACACACATAAAAATAAACAAATATTAAAGAATTATACATAACAGAATAATCATATTTAAATCATCATAAATGTATATACATATAAATACATGAATTTCATAAACACATTTCATAAAAACCATATAAAATGTAAATGAATTGAATAATAACATCACCAATTAGAATTTCCAAAGAATTAACTCTTCAAAAAATATTTTAAATCTCCGTTAGAGAAAAATCAAGTTTTTAATAAATAGATCATATAGACTCTAGGGTGAGAAAAATCTGACATAAACCTGAGATATTTATGCTGCACTAGAATGTAAATCAGTTCTTAATAGAGGCATGTGCTCCATACGCAAGTCACTGGCAGACTGTGAGTCAAATTGATTATGATTTTCAGATTATACCTATATAAACCTCTTCTGTTTTATTGTAATCTTCAACAATTGAAAAGACAAAAATATAACTATTTGCTTACCACTGAAAATATACATGAATTCAATGACAGAAAATTTTAAATAAGAAATGTTTGTATAATTTAACAACCTCAGAGGGAAAAAATAAGCAACTTTGATGACATCTCCAAGTCCAAAATTTCTAAAATGTGTGTGTGTGGGGGGGTAAGTGTAGCTGCCTATGTTGTATATATCTGTATTTCTAAGTACATCTGATGGGCAGGGAGTGATAAAAGCAAAAGTTGCAAGCTCTGCCTTAATCTCATGCTTCCCAGTCCCAAGGGAAGGCGGTTTGGGAGCCATCCTTGCTCATACTTTCCCATTGATCTATGACACAGAAGCAACATAAATGTGAACATTTAGTTTTTAAATGTTGAAATGATATTTATGCCTAATGTGAATGCGAGTTGTGAAATATGTTTTATGAAAATTGGTTTAGAATCAGCTTTGTTACTTTCCTTCTAATCATAAGTCCAAATTATCCTTCAGTAAAACCTCCTGACGACTGAAACTCTGTCTTTTGAGGAGTAAATTCACTTTCAAAACCTATATGTTTTGAAGGCGGAATGGTAGAAAGGAAGGACTGTATTCCCAGTCCTCTCCTGCTGCTGGCACAGCACAGCCTCAATCCTGCATCACTGCTGTGCAAAGGGACGCTGAACACACCCATGACTTGATCGAGTTTGGTGATTATTTGTATCTTTACAGCTCCAAGCGTCATCTGTAATCATTCCTGGGGAGTGTTTGAGCCATATAATACTTAAATTTCTCTATGCCTTTCAAGATGAGCAAGATTTGGCTTATGACTTTGAAGACTAAGGACCTTACAAGAGGAAGTAGAAACCAGAGCAAGTCACAGATTCATTGTTACCCCATCAGTGTTGGATTAAATAATGGCTATATTCTGACCAAAGGATGAAGACACAGAGACTGCAGTAGAGGCTCAGCGATCTCCTGTGTGGTTAACTGTAAGACTGATGTCTACATCTTCAGAGCACCATATTTAAAAAAATGGTATGCTTAAACACTGGGAACATTTACATTTCATTATTTTTATTAAGGTTGTAACTTGAATATCATTTTGCTGATAGTATAAGATTCAATGTTTTTTAAGAACACAACTTAACCATATTAATTCCTGTAAAATAATTTTGGGACATTTTTATAATTTTTCCAAACTCCTAGTATTTATTAGCAATAAACATCTCATCCCCTATTTTCAAAGCCTTTTAAATGATTTATTTCTAATTTTATATGTGTGAATGTTTTCCTATATACTTACCGTGTGTCACCATTGTGACTTGTACCTGTGAAGGTAACAAGAAGGGATTGAATTTCCTGGAACTGAAATGCAGATTATTATAAATCATGATAGGATCTAGGAAGTGAACCCAGGTGCTCAGCAAAAGCAACATGCGATTTTAAATGTTGAGCTGTCTCTAAACCCTCCATTATTCCAGCTTGAATCATCATTAATGCTCTCTGTATTGACTTGCCTATTCTGAACTCTTCTAAACAGTGGAGTTGCACAATAAGTTATCTTTATTGCTTGCTGGCAGGAGCCTGGTAAATCTGTTCCCTGATTGGCTCTGTCAGAGCCTGACCAAGACAGATGTGGATGTACGCAGCCTAATATCAGACTGAGCACAGGGACTGCAATAGAGAAGTTAGAGTAAAGGACGAAGGAGCTGTAGGACTTTGCAACACCATAGGAAGAACAACAATATCAACCAACCAGGCCCTCTCTGCCACCGCCACCGCCACTCCCACCAAAGCTTTCAGCCACTAAACCACCAACCAAACCATGCATGTAGCAGAGGACTGCTTACCTGGCATCACTGGGAGGGGAACACAATGGTCCTGTGGAGGGTCCCAGGGGAGAAATATCCATCATAGATATTTTATACGTTATATTCTGCTATCTAATATATTTATATTACCAGTAAATATGGTAATTTTATTATATAATAATTAGTTACATTAAATATAAAATTATATTAATATAAATGTAAGTAGGAACTATTAATACTCTTAGATTTTATTATATAAGAATGTGGTAATTTATATGATATCTTACAGATATGTGACAGGATAGTCAAATGTCAAGTTCATATAAATGTCAATGCTTGAAAAATTATTAGTAATTCATATATGCAATTTAGTGCATATGAACCCATATATTTTAAGGCAATTGGAACTATCAATGAAAGTTTTTAATTTTTAACAGAAAAGATATTTGATGTCTTATATCAATTGACAGAATTTCCAAATGCGCATGAAACTGCTTGTCATTCTAAATACTGACATTGCCATAATCACTTTCAAATTATTACTGAGCTTTTAGTTTGTATAGAATTTAATTTGTATATCTTTACTAAGTTACTAAACTTGATAAATGAATATATCTATGCTAAGCAATATCTTTACTAAGGTTAAAATATTCCAATTCCTCAGAAAGTTTGTTCATAACCTTTTATGGATCACCATTTCGAAATCCTAATCGGCTATCAACTGAATTTTTATACATACTTCAAATATGTCTCTTCTAAATTTAATATGCACAACTGAATAGAGTATTCATTCTTCTCTCTGATCTTATTTGTTTCATCACAGTGTCTGAGGCTATTATCTACATTGTTAAATTACTCTTTGTTCTTTTGCTTTCTGGGCATAATTTTGTAATAAAAGTGTTCCTTAAGTACTTATCCATGTATTAGAAGAAAATTCTTGAAATGTTTTATATCATATTGTTGTTGTTGCTGTTTTGATTGTTGTTAAGATAAAGACACAAATATATGTTGGTTTTTCTGAGATGCATTACTCATCTCCATATTTTCAGGTGTTCTATCCGGTCTTTACATTGCAATCCATAGCAGTAGCAAAATTTCAGTTATGGAGTACAAAGAAATAATTTTATGGTTGAGGAGAGGTGTCAACGCAAATGAGAAACTGTATTCAAATGGTACACTATTAGGAAGGTTGAGAATCACTGCCTTATATCATTAGACCACTATAGTTTTATACACTTGGTCTTGTCAAGGCTAGATGCCCCAGTATAGGGGGATGTCAGGACAAGGAGGAGAGACTTGGTGGGTGGGTGAACACCATCATAGAAGCAGGGGAAGGGGGGATGAAATAGGGGGTCTGCAGGGGAAACCAGAAAGGGGATAGCATTTGAAATGTAAATTAAAAATCCATTAAAAGGAAAGCAAAGATGCCTAAAAAAAGAAATTATTCTCTTTGCAAAAACTAAGAGTTACTATGAGCAATGCATACTATCAAATCTTTAAAAAATCAAGTACTGACAAAAATATATTCATATAGTTTTATGCAAAAATGCTTTTAAAATCTGTACATTTATCTCTGGTTTTTAAAAGAAAGTTATTTAATTAAAAATTAGTAGACTTAATATTTCTCAGGCTAGTCTAATAAACCAATTTAAACTATATAGTATCTAAACTATGCATGTATAAATTTGCTTTTAACTCCTGGAGGAGACATATGTTTTATTTAAAATTCATGTGTCTAAGTAAAATTCTTATTGACTTTCCTTCTCATTCTTTGGTTTATACCGGATCATTTCTATAAACTAATATACAATATATATATATATATATAGTTTTTTCTGAAATGAAAGTTACTATGTCATTTTATTTGATGAAAAGGTGTGCTACATACTTTATATCCATGTTCTCAGATCCTCAAATTTTCCTCAATACTATAATTAGTAACTCTGAAACCTTTATTTGTATTTTTATGGTTTTTGTTTTTTTTGGATGAATTCTGAGTGATGTCCTTTGAACAATTTTTTACTTCTCCAATTTTCTCTTCAGCTCTATTTGACCTAATGTCCAACCCAGACCTTGGGTATCTAATTTCAATGGCTTTGGATTTTGGTTTATTCCAATATGTGTACTTGATTTTTTTCTAATTGCTTGGCAAATTTCAGAAGTCTTTTGTTATCTCCTTATTCTTCTAGTGGTCCCTTATTTTTCTGAAAGAGATTTTCTAGGATACATTTTACAATACATTTGGGCCGTAGTAGAAAAATGTGAAAATAGTAAGCCATGCTAATTAAGTATGCAAATTCGTAGAATCAGTAATTTCATTTGTTTATCTCTATTCCAGATTTTTATAAAGTACATAGATATAAACATTTATATAGTTAGTATTAATCACATAGCAAGCATTTGTGAAGCTATAAGAGCAGCTTTTTAATGTAAGCCTCATGATTATCCTGTAATTTGAAATTTTTTGCATTCTACTTCTATTATTTTTATTAGTGCTTAAGAAAACTTAGCAGGACAATAAACATTGCCTATTATTTAAAAAAGACTAAACACTCCTCAATCTCTTGGGCTATGGACCCTAGCTAATTGTAGTCTTGGTGTTAGTCACCATGAGCTTCAAAACCAAGTTGCCCTGATAAGGATTGAGATAGCACTAATCTATGGCTATGATGTGAAGCCATTTAATATTTTTAGAATTTTATGTGTAAGAGTTCATTTGCTAGCATGAATATCTGTTACCGCAGTGGTTAAAGTGCCCACAGATGCTAAAAGAATGTTTTGGACCCTGTGGAACTGGAGTGACAGATGATTTTAGCTGCCATGTGAGTGCTGGACGAATGACGAAAAAAACACCCAGTGATCTGAAATATTAAGACGTGTTCAGACCAATAAAAAGTCTTTTAAATATCCTGTATGTCTTAGTCAGGGTTTCTATTCCTACACAAACATCATGACCAAGAGGCAAATTGGGGAGGAAAGGGTTTATTCAGCTTACACTTCCATACCAATATTTATCACCAGAGAAAGTCAGGACTGGAATTCAAGCAGGTCAGGAAGCAGGAGCTGATGCAGTCACTTACTGGCTTGCTTCCCCTGACTTGCTCTGCTTGCTTTCTTATAGAACCCAGGTCTTCCAGCTCAGGGATGGCACCACCCACAATGGCAGGACTCTCTCCCCTTAACCACTAGTTGAGAAAATGCCTTACAGCTGGATCTCATGGAGGCATTTCCTCAACTGGGGCTCCTTTTCCTGTGATTACTCCAACTTGTGTCAAACTGACACAAAACCAGCCAGTACAATGTGTATTTAGCAGAATAATAGTAGCATGTTCTTTCCTGTATCATAGGTCCTGCTAAGATATATCTATCCAAGAGTTCTCAGTTTCCTCAACAATGGCAAATCTAGACTTTATTTCCTGACCATAAATCCAATCAGGAAATAGTTTATTATTCCCAAGACATTTGCTTCTCATTTGCATGAGTGGGCTTATTTTGCCAGACAGGTCTGTAATATAGCTATTGGGGTTTGCAGTCCTGTAAGACTGATCATGTGTGTTCTCATCTGGTAACATTTATAGCATCTTCCAGCACTATGAATGATAGCTAATCAGATGAAAAATTCCAGGTCAGAACCAGTTTGACTTTTCGTTGTTCTTCAACTGTCCTTGACCTGCCTTCTGACTTTCCTCCACCACTACCTCAACTGAAAACTGTGCCCATTCTCATAAGACTTGACAAAACAAAAAAGAAGAAAAATGAGTATTTCTGATGGAGAACTTTTTCTTCATCAAAGCAGAATAAGATATGAATGCCAATAAGTTCCAGGCATAAAAATTTCCAGTGGGATTTAATGACATCCAGTGTAAATATCATATCAAAAGCACCTTTTTCTCAGATTGGGATCATGATTGGACTGGGCTGGACTGAAACTCTCTAAGTGTGCCAAGAAAGAGCTGGTCTAACTGGCATGCCCAAAACATTTTAGAAACTATACAAAGCATAAAATTATACCACTTCAATTTTTAAATATTTAAATACTGAAATATTAAATCTAGTATTTAATTTTAAAAGTTAAATACTTCTATCATAGGAAGAATTATTACTGAACATGGTGAATTTTGGCATGTTTTTACAAGAAAACTGAAGTCTGAACATATTAACAATATAGTGGAGATTGAGTAAGACCTTTCTGACACCACTAGTTGGTGTTGAAAATTAATGATGTACATAAAGCCACTATGTATAAACACCACGAAAAACATAATAAAGAGGGACTATATTAGACAGAAGAGACAAAATAAAATGGACAGCAGAAAATAAGTATATGGAAAGTGATATAAGAAAAAATAACAAAAGAACTGAGACATTAGAAGAAAAAGAGAAAACACAAATGACCAGTATAGGGAATGCAAGGAAACATTTCATTGTTCCCACTGAATGTATTGTAGACATTAAGTTCATAGTTTAATCCAACTATGTAATTCCTTAAAACATTTTCCTTTCATTACTTTCATCTTTCCTTTCAGAAGCATTGGTAAGACTATTATAAATTTGTTTGACGTTGTATTATTATTTTTTTAAAAAACGTTATTTTCCTTCATTTTTTAGTATTCTGTTTGAGAGCCTTCTATTGCCTTATCATCAACTTTGGAAAATTATTAGGATTACCCGAATAATTATTATTTAGTGATTACCCTGCTGTATTTTTTAGTTTAGAAAAACCTTCTTCAGTTAAGCTTCTGTTTGAAGAGCTTTTTCTTTTTCTTCTGGAAGTTTCTTTACTATTTCACATTTTTATGTACTCTTTATTTCAGGTTATATTCAATGCACTTTTGACTTTTTTGTCTCAAAATGGTATGTAGGTTTATATAGAGTCACATTTTTCTTGTTTCTTTACATGACACACAATTATCTACTAGATATCTTTCCTTGGCACTAAAGAAGAGTCTATCTTTATTTCAGTTAATATTCTAGGTTAATTAATTTGAAACATCTTGATCTTGTAGTTTAAACATCAAATGTCTGGAATAAAGAAAGATCTAAGATATTTTATCTAGAAATTGTAAGTTTAAATTTCACATAGAGGAATGGATAGGTAAAAAAAGAAAATATCGGTGCATTGGTAGGATTCATGTCCCACAGAGACACTGGTCCTTTATTTCAAATCTAGGAGACAGAACTTGGTGCATGTTGCAGAGACTACATGACAGAAACACAGCAAAAAGAAATCCTGTGTGGAACTAGAGCTCATTCAAGGCAAAGAAATGAAGAGATCATTTGAAGAAGAGATTCACAATTTGGAAACAGGCACTAAGAACAAAGAAGTCACTGAGGCAGGTAATGAGAGTAACATGGAGAATGAAAACGAAGGGCTTGGAAAATTCACGTTTATTTTCTACAATTATTTATGTACAAAAGTATACATGAGCCTATGTCTAGATATTTATTACTTCCATGTTTTCCATAATTTTATGTTCTATTTACTTGTTTAACATACTTAATGGGTAGCATGTGCATTATGTATTTTAAATTTACTATTTTAGAAGTAATTATATAACTAAATGTAGCAGATATGTTATTGTTTATTCCTTGTGAAGTTTATTTTAGATAAAACTATATTTTCAATCCTCTTAATATATTCTGAGTTAACTTAATTTATCTGAGAAGGCAAACCTTGATTCAGGACACTCTTTTTGATGTATATTACTGCATCAGCTGATTTTCAGGTAGGCATATCTACAGCATATTTGAGGAATTTGAATAAAGAAGAACAAAGGCTTGAGAAGAAACTATAAATCTGAGATTAAATATTAAATATAAAAATTGACTTAAAATGGTTCTTCTTGGTGAATATAAATGATTGAATTCCCCAGTATTTAATTGTTAATTAATGATTAAATTTGTCAGAAGTGCTATTAACACAGATTCCTTTAACTTCATTTCCCAGTCAAGAATTTCCCTAGGAGAATGCCCTACCGGAGCCCCCATGGCAACTTTGTCCATGGATGTTCTAATTAACTGTACCGGAGGGTCTGCTGTGCTGTCTTGTTAATGCATTCTACCCTGCTCTTCAGTGCCCATCATGTATCATTGTTTCGCGAGTGACAGCAGTCAGGTTATTAAAGGTGTAGATATTAAATTAACAACAGTAGTAAACATTGTAGCTGTACTTCACATCTCAGCAGAACCAATGAAGTGGATGACACTGAATCCATGCTGATATTCTGCAGTGACAGATGGGCGTCATTTAACACAATACATCAGTGAGCAACCCACGTACCACAGCTGTCCTCCACTAAATGAATTAGATCAGGGTAATTAATCTAAGGCAGAGAATATTACTAAACTGGGTCCTAAGCAGAATTAGAGAAGAATGAGATCTCCTGATAAAAATTTGAAATGGATTTTTCATTAATAATCCTAGTGATGATAAGTTTTCCCGAAGGTATTACCTTTCTTAAGTTATATATAAATCTTCCCTTTGTTGAAAAAAACATGACAGCCATAGCAAGGTCTCTCCCATTTGAATCTAAAATGGGTGGTGCTTTTTCTTTATTTCTGTTCTAAAAATAGATGTTGGCAGCAAATGAGCCTTAACCTGGGGGAGACTCTTCAACCTAAATCCCATCTTATTACCAATTATCACATATGTTTATTCTCAGCACTAGTGCTTACAAAGAGAATAATTTAACTATTGAATTCTCATAGTTTTTGATTGCTTTTTTACATAGATCATTGAATTTATACTGGTTTTAGTGAATGACAGCTTCTTTTTCTTCCTGATATTAATTTCAGTCACACAAAAGCTTATTTATACACTTGGTCTTATTAAATGCAAGTTATACATTCTTAATAGCATCACATTTCAAAAGTCTACATCCATAATTTCAAGAACTTATTCATATCCTGTTTTAAAAACATATATTGACAATTTAGCTTTCCTTTGCATATTTACCTAAATCTACATTGTATGAGCGAAACACAATAGCTTTTCAAATGTTAAGGTGTTTGTATACAGCTAAAGAAATATTCTGTGATGTTTGTTTTTATAGAATAAAATATTCTGACCTTTACAGCTACCAATATATCATTCTCATGATTAGGAAAAATCAGAATCTTTATAAATCTCAGGTAAACAGATACATTCTTTGTACTGTTTGTATTAAATCAATTGTATCCAATTGTACTTAATCTTTCATTAATCTTAAACATCACAAAATCAAGATGTGTTTTTCGAATTTATGAATAGTTTATGGATTTAATTTCTAATTTCTACTGCAGAAAGTTCGATGTTTCCTTATAAAGTATGTTTACAACAACTGTGGCCATTGATCAAGCATCTAGCTGTGTGCTCCATTGTTAGTCTCCTCTGGCTTGTATCTCTGCATCTCTTCTGCAGACACTCCTTTCTTCTGCCTATCTTGGTAAGAAGGAAATCATGCTGCTAATTATGGTAGCTGAAATTTTTAACACAGCAGGAGATACCCAAATGGTGGATCTTTCTTTATAATGAATTTACTGGCTTCTTGTTTCCTTAGTATGTCTTTGTTGGAGACCCGAACTAAGCACTTCTAAGTACTGTATGTTTATTGTAGAAGCTTAGAAACTGCCACTGGGAGAAGCTACCACATGCATAGTATCTGATTTTAAAACTTTACTATCTTGATCGTCAGTGATTAGAGGAAATCGTGAGCTGACTTTCACATTTAAGTATCAAAACTGAAAACATGTTTGAAGAGGCATGTAAATACCCTTCAGTATCCAAGTGTATCTAGCATTTCTTCTAAAGTTCTTAACATTAAAAATGCCTATCTATATTAAATTGACTTGCTGTTATACTCCACCCTATATGTATTTTTACGTAGCCATTAATTATATTAAGAACATAGTATACTATTTTATTCATCTGTTTTTGCTGCAAATTTAAATTGATTAGAAAGACCTATCTACACTGAACTAAAATATATCAGTTTATAATATTTGTCAAACATCAGTAAATTTTAACTTTAATTGGTTGACTTTCTTCTTTTCTCTGGTATAAGAAACTATTATATTATGTGTTCTATTTGGAGAATCACTGACCAGAAACTATTCAGAGATGAAGTTTAGTTATCACTATGTGAAGATATTTTCATTGTGTTTAGAGGTATTTTGTCCATAACATTCTCTAGTGTTTTCATATAGCTTAAATTCTATACTCTGGTAACAGTAAAATAGTGATATAAACTAATTTTCCTGCTGTACCCTATGATAGGACAATATATCAGAGCTATGATGCCATAGTTCCCTTTACACGTGAAGCAGACATTAATGAGTACCTATTATGGTTTGTTTTCAAAATGTAACACAAAGACTTGATCATGAGCCCATTTTGCTAATGGCATGTATGCTGTCAAAACAAGTAAAAAGTGCTTTGTCTTGGTTTTAGAGAAGATATAGATTCTCTCTCTCTCTCTCTCTCTCTCTCTCTCTCTCTCTCTCTCTCTCTCTCTCTCTCTCTCTCTCCACATCCCTGGCTCCCTCCTTGTTACCCTTTGTTCTTCCTGGTATTTCAGTCTAACTGAAGTCCCCAACACAATACAACTCTCTTCTATATTAAGATGATGTTTTTCAAAATCTTTCTGATAGTGACAAAAAGTTGATTATGTTACTGACACATTTTGGCCTTTCTTCCAAATATAATTTCTATATATTAGAAACAATAAATTTATATTTTTATTTTCAATATATTACTTCCATTAAGGTTGAATTTCTTCGTCTCTAAAATGGGATAAGCTTATTTTTATTACGTTTGAAATTTGCAACATAAAGCTTAATTTCAGCGGATCAAACTTGAGCATTTTCGAAGAGCTGTTCCAGTGTTCTGTATGGTTCAGGGAATGTGGCTGCATACTCATTGGCATCCAAACAGTTTCTTGACAAAAGCCTAGATTTTGATGAACCAAACTCTGACCTTTTATAAACAATGTTTTTTTTTTTCTTTTTTTTTTTTACCAGCTATATAGACCTAACTTCCTTGAAACAATATAGTCTACTTGTCAGTGACTGTTTATTGGCATAGCACCTTTCAAAGAACTCTTGTTCAGTTTTAGAACTCAGTGATACAAAATGTATTCTTTCCTTGGGTATAAATAAGAAAATAATGCCCAAGCCTAGATTTGACAGAATACTGGGATAATATAACTTAAGTTTCTGTATATAACTTTTGGACTTATTTTATTGTTAATTTATTAAGTATGACAAAGACTATCTTAAATATTGGTTGGTATGGCTCATTACTCCTACAACAAATGAAAAAATATCCATTTTAGACACTTGATATTGGCTGGCCAATATAGAGGTCACAGGTAATAGATGTGTGCATATATGTATATGCAATATATAATATAGCAAATAAATGAGTATAACTATAGAGTTTTGGACTAGTTAGGAGTTGAAAATATAGCCTGGGCTTTGCTTAAGCTTATAAGGAAAACCCCAGCCTCCTGAAAGCTAGGATTACAGGCATGAGTCAATTTCAGTAAGTATCTTCTGAATACACGTAAGAATACTAAAATGTAAGATATTGGATATACACTATACATAAATATAATAATTTAAATATAAAGGTCCAAATGACACATTGCATTCTGAATATATGTATAGAAAATGGTGAAAATGACAGGAGAGAGAGAGAGAAAGAGGGGGAGGGGGAGGGAGAGGGAGAACGAGAATGGGAAAGAGACATGGGGAGGGAGAAACTGGAAGACTTTAGAGGCAAACAAATTGCCACTTTTTTACGAACTCCGCCACAAGCATGAGCAGCACACTACTATATTTTGTTTCCGATTTTTAATCTAAGAAAGGAGAATAATGTCTAACTTGCAAAGAAACATCTCAATAAGATGTGATATAGTTAATGCACCAGGTTTATGAGAATGTTCAACGTGTAGTAGTAGTTCAATAGTTGTTTATAATTCTATATATAAATTTAAATCGGGAGGACTTATTCGATATGTAATTAAAGCTTTTTTTCTTATTTTATCATTAACAATTCACTTCTGCACTTCAGATATTCATCTTTCAAAATAGCAACAGCCATTCATAGGGGATATTATCATTTTAATACGCAAGGAACATTCCCTGTTGGGCAATCATCAACACTATGGAGACAAGATGGATGACAGCACCATTATCTTGAATTAGTAATGAATTAACTATCTATCAAAACTTAAGTGTCACCATCAGGATGTTAATAAATTTGTCCTGAGATAAAGGAGATGACCACCAAATGTATTAGTTTCTAATTGCTGAAAGAGTAGAAAGAGAATTTTGAAGTCCACTCTCATTGCTGTGACATGATTTGCCATTTGAAATATTCCAAAACCAATTATTTGCAAATGCACACTATTGTATTTTTGAAAAAAATCTTACATTTTACTAAATAGTCAAAATTATGTGTAGCAGAATTAAAATCTCCATTACTTACATTTTGTAACTATTTTACTCACATGTTGTAATTATTCAGGCTTAGTTTTCTATGCTAAATTTCTTATTAAGTGTCAGTTAATAGCAGAAAGGCCCACCCTAATTCATAGTTAGAGATAATTTTGTGACATATAGAAATGTGTACTGTGATGGTTCATTTCACTTGTGAACTTAATTGGATTATAAAACATATAGAAGCATGGTGAAGCAGATCTCTGGATGAGTCTGTGAGGAATTTCCCATAGATTATCTAAGGAGAGAAGTCCGAGGCCATGTGAGTGGGTAGAAACATCACCTGGTATGGGGAATTATTTAAATAAAAAGGAAAAATTGGATAAAGTTGGCTGAGCACTGTAATTTCCCCCTACTTCCACTTCCTGAACTATTCACAGGAACAAACATCTCACATTCCTTAGGCAATCATCTAGAGCTTTTTGGGGTATTTTTTGTTTTATTTTATTTTGTTTTTTTGTTTTTGTTTTTTTACCAGCTCATGGAATATACTGTCAAATAGTGAGGCAAACTAATCATTTTCTCTTATGATATTTTCAATCAGGAATTTGATCACTCAATAAGAAAAGTTACTACTGTATATATAGATGCACACAAGTTTACACAAACATGTAGATATGTGTTATACATACATACATACATACATATATATATATATATATATATGCATGTGTGTTATATGATAATGCAAGATAAGTAATTACATATGTCTATGTGTTTTAATGAAAACATCTGACATGTTCTGTATTTCCCCAAGGACAATGTATATATAAGATATCAGAAACATTTCCCCTAGCAAATATGTAAATCTCATGACTGAGTTTTGTTGACTACAGAATGTTTCCAAACATTTCCTTCAAGAGGAGGCAGTTTTTGAATGAGGGGTGCTGCAGCTGTTACAAAATTCATTAGAGATCATCTTAAACTTTGGCATTAGTTATAGTCATTTTGTGATTTATGCATGCATATGTTTGTATATATGTAAATATCTTCATATATATGTACAGCAATGCTGTGCCAATGCTGGACCTATGCTGTTTGTTGTCTGATCATCAATGTTGATAGAAAATTCGCATATTTGGTGAGTCTCACACACACATAAGATCTACCATGTACTTAATTCTTTTATTCTAAAGTAACCTAAAGGCGCTATTATTTTAGTGAGAGACTAACTGGTCTGAGAACAGAGGCTATTAATCCCTCTCATAACAGGCTGCTGAATCATTCACATTCACCCTGCCATTGTTACCATACAAGAAGATTTCAGACAAGTTTTGCAGGAATAAGATATATAAGCATGTGATCTCCTGAGTGTTCTTAATTATCTCTTGAGCTGGTATTTGCTTAAGGCTTTTATGTTGGAATAATCATCTCTCCAGTTTTTTCTGTCTTTCGCAATGTCATATCTGGCTGGTGCTGGAGCTACACCATTGTAAAGTTATTATGTCCTTACTAACCATGAATAATCAGATGCCTTGATGAAATATGTAGATGTTATTGATCAAAGACAGACAAAATGACACCATTTTGAACACTGTGCTGAGTCAAACATTGTTATATGTCAAGATGCAATTTTTATCTGAAACTTAACACCATTTCTGATTTCAGATGTAGAAGTGAATACTTACTTTTCTAACTAGTCCCTGTAAAAAGAAGCTGTTTTCTCATTCTCACTCTTCATAATGACTCTCAAACCTATTTGCCATTCATATTTCTTTGTGTTTCATGTCAATATTTTTAATTTAAAAAATCATGACTATTTATTTATTTATTAAATTCACATGTCAATCACTGTCCTCACCCTCCGTCCTTTACTCTCAGTCTCACTCTTACAAATGCGTCCCCTAGTGAACCTCTCTTCTTCTCGTCAGAGCATTGGACACCTACCTTGGGTAATCCTCCACCCTGCATTATTAAGTCCAGCAGGACTAACTACATCCTTTCCCACTGAGGCCAGACAAGGCAGCCTAGCTAGAGGAAAGGGAGCCAGTGGCAGGCAACAGTCAAAGAGTTGCTGCAGTTGTCAGGGGACCCACATAAAGACAAACTGCACATCTCTGCACCTCTTCTCCCATCTACTTTCCTCCTTCAGTCCACCTCCAGTTACTATAGTATTGCCTATTCTGAGTGACATTTACTCACCCTCCCTTAAGCCCTTCTTTTTGTCTAGTTTCCTTGGGTTTGTGGATTGGAGCACCTCTATTCTGTACTCTATGGTTAATGATGTCCATGTATAAATGTGTACACACCATGTATATCGTTCTGAGTCTGGGGTATATAAATCAGGATGATATTTTCTATTTCCATTTATTTGCCTCTAAATTTAATTATGTCTTTTCTAAAATAGCTGAATAACATTCATTATGTAGATGTACCACATTTCATTTATCCCTTCTTCAGATGAAAGATATCTACACTCTTTCAAGATTTTGGCTATTATAAATAAAGCTTGCTACAGTTGAGCAAGTGTATCTATAGTATAGTAGAGCATCTTTTAGCTATATGTCCAGGAGAAGAATAGCTATACTTGAGGTAGAACTATTACCAAGTTTCTGAGAAACCAAAACATTTATTTCCAGTGTTGTACAATTTTTCATTTCCATCAGCAATTGAGAAGTGTTTTCTTGGCTTAACATTCTTACCAGCTTGTGATATCAACTGAGTATTTTTATCAATTCTTAGCAATTCTGACAGGTGTCAAGATAAAATGTCAGAGTCATTATGGTTTGCACTTTCCTGATGCTTTTGGAGATAAAAATTTATTTAAGTGTTTCTGGGCCATTCAATATTCCTCTGTTCAGATTTCTGCTTAGCTCTCTAAATCATTTTTTAATTGGGTTACTTGGTGTGCTGGTATTTAATTTCTTGAGTTCTTTATGTATTTTGGATATTAGTCTTCTGACAGATATAGGGTTGGTGAATATATTTTCCTATTAATTGAGCTTACATTATTATTATTATTATTATTATTATTATTATCATTATTATTATTATTAACATTATTATTAATGGTGTGATTTGCCTTATAGAAACTTTTCAGTCTCACGAGGTCCCATTTATTAATTTTTACCTTTGTGTCTTAGCTATTTGTGTTCTGTTCATGACTTTGTCTCCCATGTCAAGGTATTCATGAGGTTCCTCTTATTCGCTTCTATTAGACTTAGTGTATCTGGCTTTACATTGAGGTCTTTGATCTACTTTGACTTGATTTTTTTATGCAGAGTGATAGATATGGGAATATTTGCCTTCTTCTACCTGGAGATATTCAATGACATTTGTTGAAGATTCTTTGATTTATTCATTGTATATTTTTTACTTCTTTGTCATAAAACTCAAGTGTACCTAAGTACATATGTTTATTTCTTTGTGATTTTACTTAATTGATCAACATGCTCATGTTATGTCATCACCATTGGTATTTATTACTATTTCACTATGGTATTGTTTGAAAAAAGGAATAGTGATGTCTCCAGAAGTTCTTTGATTCTACAGCACTGTTTTTAGCTATGTTGGGTTTTTAATTTCCATATAAAATTGAGAATTTCTCTTTCAAATTCAGTAAAGAATTTTCATGAAATTTTAATGGCAATAAACAAACTCTCTGAATTCCTTTTGGTAAGGTGGATATTTTAACTCTGTTAATCCTACAAATCCATGACATCGGAGATCTTTTTCTTGTCTTCAATTTCCTTCTTGAGAGACCAGAATTATTCATCATATAGGTCTTTCACTGGCTTGCTTAGAGTTACACCAAGATATTCTATAATACTTGTGGCTATTGTAAGGGTGTTGTTTCCTTAATTTCTTTCTCAACCCATTTATCATTTGAATAATAGATGGCTACTTACTTTTTAATTAATTTTTTTTATTCTGCCACTCTGTTGAAGGTATTTATAAGCTATAGGAGTTCTTGGGTAGAATTTTGAATATCAGATATGTATATTCTTATATCATATGTGAATAGCAGTACTTTGATTTTCTTTATGACAAACTATATTCTCTTGATCTTCTTTAGTTATCTTATTGCTTTAGCTAGAACTTCAATTCAATCAGCCCTTAAAATGAGACATAATTTTTCAGGCAAATGGACCGAAATAGAATATATTGCCTTGAATGAAGTAACCTAGACTCAAAATTATATGCATGATATATGCTCACTGATAAGTAGATATTAGCCAAAAAGTACAGAATATCAATGATAAAAAGATGCAGACCATAAGAAATTTAACAAAAGGAAGGCACAAATAAGGATGCTTCAATTCCACTCAGAAGAGGGAGCAACGTAATTATGGGAGGACATAGGAGAGAAGTCATGGGGCCAGAAGAATGAATCCAAATATGAAGCTTCTGTGAGCAGGAAGAACCTCTGCAAAGTCACAGAAACCTGGGATGTAAGACGCTCTCAAGATTCTATTCCACTTCCGGGCATATACCCCAGAGACACTACAATATACAACAAACATACATGCACCACAATGTTCATAGCACCTCTATTTATAATAGCCAGAAACTGGAAAGAACCCAGATGTCCTTCAGAAGATGAATGGATACAAAAGTTGTGGTACATTTACACAATGGAGTACTACTCAGCTATCAGAAACAATGACTTAACCAAATTCTTAAGAAAATGGTTACTTCTAGAGAATACCATCCTGAGTGAGATAACCCAGTCACAAAAGAACAGACATAATATGCAGTCACTGATAGTGGGATGCTAACGCCAGATGCTCGCACTGCCCCAGAAACAACTCACGGACTTTGTGAAGTTCAAGAAAAAGGAAAACAAAACAAACCAACCAAACAAACAAAAAACATTATGCTCAATCCTTACACACCAAGAAAATGTTGACTAATTCCGGGTTACATCCTGTTTTACATGTACTTTTTGCTCATTGTAACTAGTAAAACCTTAATGCAGCATATCAACACTTAAAAAAAAAAAGAAAACAAAAGCCAAGCACTGACAAAAATGTATGTGAATACATTTATGCAAAAGTGTTTAAAACTTTTTTCCTTTTATCTTTGTTTGTAAAATAAAGTTTAAAAAAATAAAAAGAAATAGATAAAAAAAAAAGATTCAATAGGGATGACATTAGCTGAAATGCCCAACTTTGGGTAGATGGAACTTGAAAAGAACACTTCCAGTAGATATTCAGGGACCCTCTTACAGAGAACAACTCACCTTCAAATGTTTTCATCCCAATTTTTTCCTGTCTAAAATAATAACTCAAGGACAAGAAAGTGGAATATAAATAACCCATCAAATTGAAAACTGAGTTCAAGAAGCACAGTTGAGAGTGCCTTCACACACACACACACACACACACACACACACACACACACACAAACACACAAACACTATTTCAAATTAAAACTTCTAGAGATAAGAACATTGTAAGAAGACATTTAATATTGATAAGCATACAAACAGTAGCAGAAAGATACACTAATAAAATGTACATTAAAGCATTTAATTATCATATATATATATTCATAGATTTATTTATTTATTTTACTTTTAAACTTTATTTTAAAAAACAAAGATAAAAGCCAAAAATTTTAAACATTTTTGCATAAATGAATACAAAAACAATTGTGTCAGTGCTTGGCTTTTTTTTTTTTCTTTTTTTTTAAGGTTTGACACTCTGCATTAAGGTCTTACTATTTACAATGAGCAAAAAGTACATGTAAAACAGGACGTAACCCAGAATTAATCAACCTTTAATTGGTGTGTAAGGATTGAGCATGACATTTTTTTTTTTTTTTGTTTTCTTTTATTTTTTTCTTGAAATTCACAAAGACTGTGAGTTGTTTCTGGGGCAGTCCGAGCCTCTGGGGTTAGCATCCCACTATCAGTGACTGCATATTATGTCTGTTCTTTTGTGACTGGGTTATCTCACTCAGGATGATATTCTCTAGATGCAGCCCTTTTCTTAAGAATTTCTTTAAGTTATTGTTTCTGATAGCTGAGTAGTAGTCCATTGTGTAAATGTACCACAATTTTTGTATCCATTCATCTAATGAAGGACATCTGGGTTCTTTCCAGCTTCTGGCTATTATAAATAGGGCTGCTATGAACATTGTGCTGCATGTATATTTGTTGTATATTAAAGTGTCTCTGGGATATATGCCCAGAAGTGGAATAGCTGGATCTTCAGATATTACTATGTCCAATATTCTGAGGAATCACCAGACTGATTTCCAGAGTGGTTGTATCAGTTTTCAACCCCACCAACAGTGGAGGAGTGATCTTCTTTCTCTGCAACCTCGCCAGCATCTGCTGTCATCTGAGTTTTGGATCTTGGCCAATCTGACTGGTATGAGGTGGAATCTCAGGATTGTTTTGATTTGCATTTCGCTGATGGCTAAGGATGTCGAGCACTTCCTTAGATGCTTCTCAGCCATTTGATATTACTCAATTCAGAACATTTTGGTTAGCTCTGTACCCCATTTTTTAATAGGGTTGTTTGATTCTCTGGTGTATAGCTTCTTGTGTTCTTTGTATACATTGGATATTAGGCCCCTATCTGATGTGGAGTTGGTAAAGATCTTTTCCCATTCTGTTGGCTGCAGTTTTGTTTTCCTGACAATGTCCTTAGCTTAACAGAAACTTTGCAGTCTCATTAAGTCCCATTTGTTAATCTTTGACCTTAGAGCTTGAGCCATTAGTGTTTTGTTCAGAAAATTTTCTCCTGTGCCTATGTGTTCTAAGGTTTTCCCTACTTTCTCATCTAATAGTTTCAGTGTATCTGGTTTAATGTTGAGTTCTTTAATCCACTTACACTTGAGCTTTGTACAAGGAGACATGAAAGGGTGTATTTTCATTCTTTATCATGCTGAGTGCCAGTTGGACCAGCACCATTCATTGAATAGGCTGTCCTTTTTCCATTAAATGCTTACAGATCTTTTGTCAAAAATCAGGTAACCATATACATGAGGGCTCATTTCTGGATCTTCATTTCTATTTTATTGATCCACATGCCTATTTCTGTACCAGTAGCATGCAGTTTTCAGCACAACTGTTTTGTAATATAGCTTGATGTCAGGGAGAGTGATTCCCACAGATGTTTTCATGTTATTGGGGATGGATTTTCCTATTCTAGGTCTTTTGTTATTTCATATGAAATTCCACATTGATCTTCCCAACTCAATGTAGAATTGGGTTGGAATTTTGAAGGGGATTGCATTGAATCTGTAGATTGCTTTTGGTAAGATGGCCATTTTTAAAATGTTGATCCTTCCAATTCATGAGCACGGGAGATTTTTCCATTTTCTGAGATCTTCCTATATTTCCTTCCTTAGAGGTTTGAAGTTCTTGTCATACAGGTTCTTCACTTGCTTAGTTAGAGTTACACCAAGTTATTTCATAGTTTTTGTGATGATTGTGAAGGGTATCTTTTCCCTAATTTCTTTCTCCACATGTTTTTCCTTTGAATATAGGGAAGCTACTGATTTGTTTGAGTTAATTTTGTATCCAGCCACATTGCAGAAGTTATTTATCACCTGTAGGAATTATCTGGTCGAATTTTTGGGGTCACTTAAGTACACTATCATGTCATCTGCAAAGAGTAATATTTTTACCTCTTCCTTTCCGATTTGTATCCCCTTAATCTCTTTTTTTCTGTCTAATTGCTCCAGCAAGGATTTCCGGTACTATGTTGAATACGTAGGAGGAAAGTGGGCAGCCTTGTCCAGTCTGTGATTTTAGTGGGATTGCTTCAAGTTTCCCACCATTAAGTTTGATGTTGGCTGTTGGTTGGCTGTATATTGCTTTTATTATATTTAGGTATGGTCCTTGGATTCTGGTTCTTTCCAAAACTTTTAACATTAAGGGGTGTTGAATTTTGTAAAATGCTTTCTCAGCATCTAGTGAGATGACCCTGATTTTGTTCTTTGAATTTGTTTATATGGTGGATTATATTGATGGATTTTCTTATATTAAACCATCCATGAATCCCAGGGATGAAGGCTACTTGGTCATGGTGAATGATCGTTTGATGTGTTCCTGGATTCAGTTTGCAAGTATTTTTTTGAGTAATTTTGCATCAATGTTCATAAGTGAGATTGGTCTGAAGTTCTCTTTCCTTGTAGGGTCTTTGTGTGGATTAGGAAAGAGGGTTATTGTAGCCTCAAAAAATGAGTTAGGCAGTATTTCATCTGATTCTATCTTGTGGAATAGTTTGGAGAGTGTTAAGTTATGTCCACAATACATGTTTGATAAAATTCTGTACTGAACCCGTCTGGACCTGGGCTTTTTTTGGTTGGGAGACTTTTGATGACTTCTTCTATTTCTTTAGGTGTTATGGAATTATTTAGATGGTTTACCTGGTCCTGGTTTAACTTTAGGATCTTATATCTGTCTAGAAATTTATCCATTTCCTCCAGATTTTTTCCCTAATTTTGATTATTTCTGGCCATCTACTCTTCTTGGGTGTATCTGCTTCCTTTTGTTCTAGGGCTTTTAGCTGTGCGTTCAGGTTTCTGATGTAAGCTCTCTCCAGTTTCTTTTTGGAAGCGCTTATGGCTATGAGTTTTCCTCTCAGTACTGCTTTCATTGCATCCCATAGTTTTGGTTATGTTGTGTTTTCGTTTTCATTGAATTCTAGAAAGTCCTTAATTTCTTTTTTTATTTCTTCTGTTACCCTGCTATCGTTTAACAGAGCATTGTTTAGTTTCCAATTGTATGTGGGCTTTTTTTGGTCTTTGTTGTTGTTAAAAACCAGCCTTAGACCATGGTGATCTGAGAGGATGCATGGGAATATTTCAATCTTCTTATATCGATTGAGGCTCGTTCTGTGTTCATTTATGTGGTCAATTTTCAAGAAGGTGTCATGGGTTGCTGAGAAAAAGGTGTATTCTTTTATTTTAGTATGATAAGTTCTGTACATATCTATTAATTCTAGTTGGTTCATAGTCTCTGCTAGATTTGCAGTGTCCTTGTTCAGCTTCTGTTTCCATGATCTGTTCATTGAAGACAGTGGGGTTTTAAAGTATCCCACTATTATTGTGTGGGGTAAAATGTATGTTTTGAGCTTTAGTAGGGTTTCTTTTATGAATGTGGGTGCTTTTGCATTTGGAGCATATATGTTAAGGATTGAGAGTTCCTCCTGACAGATTTCCCTGGTAATGAGTAAAAAGTGTCCTTCCTTATCTTTTTTGATAACTTTTGGTTAGAAATTTACTTTATTCAATATTAGATTAGCCATTCCAGTTTGCTTCTTTAGGCTATTTTCTTGGAAGTTTTTACTCCCACCCTTTTACTCTGAGATAGTTTCTGTGTTTGTCTCTGAGATGAGTTTTCTGTATGCAGCAAAGCCTGGATTTTGTTTATGTATCCAGTCTGATAGCCTATGTCTCTTTATTGGGAAGTTGAGTCCATTTATGTTAATAGATATCAAGGAATAGTGGTTTCTGTTTCCTGCTATTATTGCTTTTGTAGGTTGAGTTGTGTCTGTGCCTTTTTATTCTTTTGGTTTTCTTGCTTAGGAGTTTTCTTGTTTTTACTAGGGTGTAGTTCCCCTCATTGTATTGGGTTTTCCACGTATAATTTGTTGCAGTTCTGGGTTTGTGGTCTGATATTGTGTAAATTTAGATTTGACTTGAAATATCTTCATCTCTCCATTTATGGTGATTGATAGTTTTGCTGGGTATAGCAGCTTGGGCTGGCAATTGTTCTCTCTTAGGGTCTGCATGATGTCTGTCCAGGCTCTTCTAGCTTTCATAGTCTCTGTTGAGAAATTGGGTGTGATTCTGATTGGTCTGCCTTTGTATGTTACCTGACCTTTTCTCCTTACTGCTTTTAGTATTCTTTCTTTCCTTTGGGAACTTGGTGTTTTGACAATTATGTGTCGGGAGGAATTTCTTTGCTGGTCCAACCTATTTGGAGTTCTGAAGGCTTCTTTTTTGCTCCTGGTCATCTCATTCTTTAGGGTAGGGAAGTTTTCTTCTACAATTTTGTTGAAGATATTTTCTGTGCCACATAGTTGATATTCTTCTCCCTCTTCTATTCCTAATATCCTTAGGTTTGGTCTTCTCATTGTGTCCTGGATCTCCTGGACATTTTGGGTTAGGAACTTTTTGGTTTTTGCATCTTCTCTGGCTGTTTTGTCTATGTTAACAATGTTGTCTCTTGTCCCCGAGATTCTCTCTTCCATCTCTTGTATTTTATTGAAAATGCTTCCTTCTGTGACTCCTGATTTCTTTTTTAGGTGTTCTTTCTCTAGGGTTATCTCTTTAAGTGTTTTCTTTATTGTGTCAATTTTCGTTTTAAATTCCTTCTTCCATTCCTTTATCTGTTTGGTTCTGTTTTTCTCTAGTTCTTTGAGTTCTTTGAGTGTTTTTCTTGTTTCCTCTTTAAAATCTTCTGATTCTTTTTGCTTTTCCTCCCGTTCTTGTTTAAGGATCTCTATCAGCGTTTTGAGGTATGATTTCAGGTCTGCTTTTTTTTTTTTCTGGAGTGTTTGGCATTCTGCTGTTTGTTGTTATGGGAGAGCTGGGTACTGGTGTTTCCAGGTTGTTTTCGTTTCCTTGGGATATACTCTTTGCTTTCATCTTGCCATCTTGTTGTCAGTGATATGTTCTTGCCTTTCCCTTGTATCTGGTCTGTGTCCCTGGATCTCCATTGGTCCTAATGGCAGATGGTCTGAGCCCTGTTCTGCGCCCTAAATTCACTGGATGTGATCACAAGTCCCAATGCTGGGTTCCTGGACCCTGGACCAGGCAGGGTAGGGGCATGCTTTCCTTGTGCACTTGACAGAGATCTCTCTTCTCCCTGGCTGCCCAGATTCCCTACTCACCAGTCTTTAAACCTTTGGGAACTGCTAGTCCAGGTGGCAGATGGGCCGAGCCCTGTTCTGCGCCCCAAAGTCACCGGGTGGGAACAGAGGTCCTAATGCTGGGTTACTGGTCCTTGGATCAGGCAGGGCAGGGGCTCACTTTCCGTGCACAGTCGGCAGAGATCTCTCTGCTTCCTGGCTGCCAAGATCTCCTTCTCCTAAAGCATTTTAAATAAACATTTGTTAGGTTAAAACAGAAAAATGCGAGGAAATACATTGCATTTACTATTTTTTGATTAAAGCAAGCTATATTTAATACTGGCCTAAAATATGAGCACTAGCCAAGTCTGTAGCTGGTTTCCTAGGGAAATGGTCTATTTTGCCCAGGTGTTCATTAAGGCATACCTATGAGGTTATACACTTCCGGCCCTCCTCTAATTGGAGGCATGTATACATCCCGACATACTTCCTGCCTATGTATCTCTTGCCAACTTGTGACCAAGCACATATTGTGTAGTTGCGTCAACCAACATTGTTTCTTGAAGTAAAGCCAAGCATTCTAGGAAGTTATTTTTTCTTGGGTAAGTAGAGCTTGTATGCTAACTTTAGGCCTTAATTCAAAATAAGAAGTCAATTTCTATAATGTAGCTTTTTTCTCTAAACACAATAACTTGATATTTAAAAGAACAAATATTTCTGGGCAACTGGGAATTGCTATAAATTCTATGAAGCATTTTGGCCATTCATAAGGAAGAGACTCAAAATGGTTTTCCAATAAAAAGTATATCGTATACGTAATGTGGTACAGACAAAGATATTTTTAAATGTAGAAACACATATATACAAACATACATACATTTACACCTATGTGTGTGATGGGTATGTATAATTTTTTTTTTTTTTACAAAAGCCATAGATTTGAGAGAGGAAGATGCTTACATAGGAAAGATTGTAGAGAGGAAAGAAAGGAGGAAATCATGTAATTATATTATAATCTCAGTAAATAAAGAATTAATAAAGAGTGACATAGTGCCTTGAGTAAAGCAAAGAAAGACTTGAGACAGCCAGCTATTTCTAAAGAATTATGCTCCTATGAAAGTCACAAGGGTTCTCAGCAGGGAGGCTTGCCCAAATAACTCTCGATATCTAGTACTAAAGAATCCCAAACTTTGCTCCTCAAACCCCACAAAATTGACTATTATTACCCAAATGCCCAAGGAAAGAGATTCATATAAACAGGTAAACAAGCACAGTAGACACTTATCTGTGAGAAAGTACATTTGGTCAATTGCAAGTTGCAGATTCAGGATTAAAGCAGATATTTATAGTATTATTCAGGCAACAAACCTGTGAGAAAAGGTAGAAGAGTTGCTAAGCATAAAACTTCTCAAGGCCTGAGCCACACAAAACCTGGGGTGTGATAAACTGAGGAAAATAATTGAAGCCTCGGGGATATACTTTATTAATATTTCCACTTCCGATGTAATAACAACTTATTGGTTTTGCTATGAAATTGACTTTGCTAATCTTTGTCACTCCCTGGAATAGGCTATGAGTAAGGTATGGAAATGAGATTTATGTAATTATAAGTATGAAATTAACAAGAGTCTATTCTGCTTTTTTTTATATCTGTAATTTTTGGTTATTTTGATTAGGTAAATCCTTAAACATGACCATCATAGCAAAGAAGATGAATTCACTAAGATACTTGAGATCATTGCTGGCTATTTTATTATATTAGTATTTTATGCATAAATATGCACTGCCAAATGAATTATATAATATGAAATAATGTAAGATAAATGTAATGAGAGTGAACATATTTTGTTTTAAAGCAACCTTGTCCCATGTAACCTCATATGCTTCATCATATATTTACACATTTCAATTAAGATTATTTTATTTTTAAATACTGGAAGTAAGGAAAGTGGTAACACAGATGTAACTCATTTATATAGCTCTGTTTTCTTCCTTATAATGAACTTCAGTTCTTCATGAATGAATTCTCTTAAATTCCTGGTCACTAAAAATGTAATCATAAACTAAGCTTGGTGGTGAACGTATTTCATTCTGGCAGTTTGGAAACAGGGGTAGGTGGGTGGTGAGTTCCTTCCAGTTGGGTTCTTGGCCATTGAGTTTGGGACAAGCCGGGTCTGCATAGTGAGATAACCTAAAACAAAACTAATTAAAAAAGTTGTCCATATATAAGTATGTGTATGTGAATGTGTATGTATATGATGTGTATGTGTATGTGTATATGTAAATGTATCTGATGCATATGATGTATATGTGTATGTATATGTATGTGATGTATGTGGTATGTGTATGTGCATGTGATGTATACCTATATGTATATAATATATATATGTATATGTAATACATATGTATATATTCAAATGTATACAATGCATATGACGTATATGTGTATCTGCATGTATATGTGTATATGTATATGATGTGTATATGACATATATGTGTATCTATATATAAGTATATGTGTATCTATATGTATATATATGTTCATATGCATTTATATATAGATAAATATCTATATTTGATATATGATATTAATTATTCATTTTTAGTTAAAATTTAAATTAAGTAGAAAATGTATTAACTGTAAACAGATACAATATTAATAAATATAATGATTTACTTTTGTGAATGATTCAGAAAGGTATTTGAAATCAACTGTTCATCCTTAAGATTATATAAATAAATTCATCATGATAATAAATTTAGATGTACATGAACACTCCCTGATGTCATGCCTGGGAAGGAGCAGCTACTTTTCATTTTCTTAGCAGTAAGGAGAAATAATCAGAACATAAGAATCAGTTTTACCATCAGCCATCTTTCAAATCATTATTATATATGCCAGCTAATTCTTAAAACCTGTAGAACTTTCTCAACCCCAAGTAGTTAGATTTTTTTTTTTTCAGGGATTTCTGTTGGGGACTGAATTCAATACAGGGGAAAGAAAACCTTTCCTGAGGCAATAAATAAAAATGAATGAAGAAATGACAATTAAAAATTACTTTTTGTTTAGAGATGACATGACTGTTATATAGTGCAGGGGCTTTTTCGAGTACCTGAAAAATGAGACTATTCCTTCAATAATCTTTCTGGGGCTTGCATCTCAAACCACCAGTGACAAAGGCCTTGAACCAAGAAAAGGCTCAGATTCTTCCTCTGCCATAGCCTTAGCATTTTGTTGAAGCTGCTCATAGAATGAATAATCAAAAGGAAGACCACATGGGTTTTATTTTGTCGGGAGGGAGGGATGGTTTAAGAGAGGCTTTGAATGGGTTGTGGCTGCCTTGTGTCCAGACCTACAGTACAGGCATCACTAATTATTTATATCCTGCTGTTAAGCATGAAACAGGCTTGGCTGCCCTTACACCAGCTGCAGTCTCGCCACGTGTGCGAGCACCGTGAACTTTATGTGGGAGCTCTCCTGAAGAGCTTCAAGGGGCAAGGGGCACTACAAGCAGGTAGAATCATTGTCAGAAGAGCCTTTCTGAAGAGGCCCGGTGCACAGGCAGTAATTAATGCAGGTGGTATTTTAGACAAGGGCGCTAATGAGCTTTGATATGCATGCAGGTGAGGGAGTGCTGAATCAGTAGAGCCATTAATGAACCTATGACAGCCTAATTAGCTACAATTTAAAATCTATGGAATCTAATCAGAGGAGCTGAACACTGCTGCAAATCTGTGTATGAATGAGTCTTTCTAAATACTCCAATCTGTTGCTTAGTCACTGATTGATACTAATTGCTTTTTTTCCTCTATTGTGTATAGGAAAATGCCCAATTTCCCTCTGATAGGGGAGGACACAACATTGAAGTTAAATACCTAAGATGTTTTAGCTGCTTAAGTTTAATCAGTAGAAGCTTAAAAAAATTCAACACAAAATTAATTTTCAACTCTGAATATAGATGATTTGATATATATCGCCAAGTTCCTTATATATTGAGTTGGCATAGATAGTATAGCTGTTAATCAACTCCAAATCACCTCTGTGGAGTATGCAAAAACACTATAGCACACAAATACACAAAATGCACGGATTAATCTATCATTTTCTTTTAAAAAGGTTTTATTTATGTTGGTTATCAGAAATAACATGGCAGTGTAGGTTTATTGAATACCTTAAGTAAAAGTAGCTTTCTGAGGTTAATGCAATCTATTAAACATTTTTTCAAAGTGCCTGAACTAAATGCTCTGTCAGAAAATGAGACAGGTTTTATGAAGGTGTGCAGGGATCCTATTTTGTAGTGCCATTTCGTAATAACTGACGCATAAAAGGTACAAGCAGTTTTTCTACTTTGACATTTCACCCTTATCCAGCACAATTCATCTGAGAACCTTAAAGAACTTTGTAGGCTCTGATTTATTGAGTCTTATAACACCAGTGGAAGACAGGTCACTATGTCTATCCTCCTTTTACAGTCAGCTCAACTGAGCTCCATTTGTTGAAGGTCACAAGGGAGTCGCTGGAAGAACGATAAAAAGCAAAGCCTAAAACCCAGAGAGCAAGTCCCTTACCTTTCCTGCTTGATAAATGGTACGTTTCACAATTCTAACATTTAGCAAAAATAAAGTAAAGTAAAATCTATGCATCTATATTTTTGAAGATAAATGAAAAGAAATAATCCATGTGAAATTTTAATATTCTAATTATGCCTTGCCTTTTAAAGGTGATCTTCAGTGTTTTATCAGTTTTATGAATTACATTGGTTTAAAATTATGTGAAATAAATCACACCCTCTCATGACTGCTGTCAGGACAAATCTTCATATGGAAGTTGTTCTTAGATTAACCACCAGGTCTGAGGCTGAAAGCTGAAACATAGGTGATTCTTTATAGTTATATTTTTCAAATAAATAAGAAAGGAACAAAGTAAGTAAGTAAGTAAGTAAGTAAGTAAGTAAGTAAGTAAGGAAGGAAGGAAGGAAGGAAGAAGGCTGTAAGTAATAATGAAGGGAAGAAATGTAGGAAGGAAGCCAGAAAGATGAAATAAAGACAAAGGATGACAAAGAACAGGAAGTCAGATAAACAGGAAATGCTGAGGGAGTGGAAGAGATGGGAGAGAAACAGCTCAGCACACCTGTAAATAAAGCTGCTAAATGAAACACACTCAGGCAGCTTCTAAAGGAATGCTGTTGACAGAAATGATACACAGGAGTCATGTAGTTCCTTAAGACAAAAATGCAGAAAATTTGAAATATATATTAAACTATTTTAGTTTTTAATATGTGTTTTCCCCAATGGTGGTTTCAAGAAATCCAGTTTTTAGAGGATATTATCCCTGGCCTAATAAAAAATAATTTCTTTCAAATTTGATAATATTGTTGATTCTTGGACCTTTTTGGTAAAAGCAAGAATAGCATTGTTCTTATCAGTTCTTATCAGTTTAATATAATATCAGTTCTTTATTTGAAGATATAATATCTTTATTTGAAGATACTGTATTGAATGCTGCTTTGAATATTGATGGAGATTGCTCTCTCCACTCCATGCATTGACCTGGTGTTGAAGTTCTTCCACAACTGTGTATTCCTGCAGGGGAATAATACTTTGGAACTTTGAGGGTGTATAGTTTGAACTGTTTAGAAAAAATAAGGGGCTTCCAATGCTTATTTTGAGGTATGGCTTGTCATTTTCTCCTTAGTGAGTTCACAGAAACCATTAAGAATTTGATTTGGACATATAATATTGCAGCCACTATTCCACTTGCTGTACATTAGTTTCTAAGTTATTTCTCTATTTTTAATTATAATTACATTGTTTCACTGTCTTTCCTCCCTTTGAACTCTCCCGTGTACTTCTCCTGGCTTTCTATCATAATTATACGAATTGTATATACATATATAATTTTCTAATACACAAATTTAACCTGCATTTATATATGGATTCATTTTTGAAGGCAACAATTCTCAAAACAATAGTTTTCAAAGTCTTGCTCATTAAAAGTATTTACAAAAGGACCATTTTATTTTCTAAAAGTACATGAAAGTGGTATCAAAATTTAAGTATGCTATTGTACGAAATAAAATTTTATAAGACAGATACCTTTATCAAAATTTATCATAGCTTGTCTTGTATTAGCAAGATCAAGAGAGTCCTCTCCTGTTTGAGTACCCTCTGGTATAACAATATAACTGATCTAATACAGAATCGGTGTTTTGTAAATTTATTATTCATAAAAATATCAGAATGGTATATTTAAATTGCTGTCATTTACTGGATAAAAATTATAGGTAAAAATAAAAGTGATCACATGTATAAGATCGTACTTGATGTATATACATTTGATAAATAAATAGTCAAATGTTATAATCAGAAAACTTAAAACAGGGTGAGTATGTACTTTTACCATTTGTAAGATTTTGGTATTACAATAAAATTAAACAGATATAAATCATTATTTTACAGATATAATTTTAGTCATAGTAATATTTAATTTATAACAATAAGTATAAAAATGTACCTAAATATGACGTTATATATTTTTATTGTTCAACTTGTTTTTAACAAATGTATGTCTTTATGTAAAACATTGTGGAGTAATTTTTGAGAAAAAAATGAGGGGGAGAACCTATGCTGAATACACTGGGGAAATAGAATGTAAATTACTGTTGCCTTACGTCCTCATTTTTAATTAAAAAAAAAACAGCAACAAAAACAAAAACTACCATTGACATAAACATTTGAAATGTATCTCTTTCAGTTCTCTATGCTACCAGCTGAAGGTCAGAGGGTCAGTGTAAATTCTGAGTCCTTGTTAATGGATTTCTTTTTTCTCATCTCTTAATTTAAGCAATTCCACCATCAGTGAGCATCATTTCTTCCTTTAACTCAGATAATCCACCAAAGACCTCTATGTTATGTGGTTAGGGTTTAGGATTTCCAAGTATGAATATTATACGAATATGGATATAGACCATACCAATATTTCACAATGGTAACTCGGCGGCTGTTGAGATAGCTCAGTGGGTACCAGTATTTGCTATGTGAGCATTGGGCACAAAACAAAAATTATTTTGTTTTGAAATTATTTAAGCACTTTCCATTCTTACATAACTGTAAATTAACAAAAGTATAAATATTTCATATCAATTAATTTTGATATAAATATTAAATTTAAAAAAATGAATAAAACACAAAATTAAATAGTATTACATAAAATTAATATACCTTGCTTATATAATTCCATAACATTTACTGTTTAAATTTTATTGTTTTCAATTGAATTTTTTATTTTTTTTCAGGAATGCGTTGAAAAGTACTCATCCTGAGTGAGATAACCCAGTCACATGTACTTTATGCTCATTGTAACTGTAAGACCTTAATGCACACTATCAAACCTTAAAAATAATAGCCAAGCACTGACAAAAATGTATTTGTATACCCTTAAGCAAAAATGCTTAAAATTTGTAGATTTATCTTTGTTTTTTTAAAGTTGTTTAAAAAGAGGTATTCTTATTATTTTTAATTATGTGTATATGGGAATATATGTGAGTGTATGAACATATGTGTTTAGTTCCTTTTAGAGGCCTTAGTCTCTGGATTCCTAAGAAAATAGTGTTACAAGAAGTTGTGTCCTTCCCAGCATTGGTCCAGAGAACTCACCTCAGTTCATCTGAAAGTGCAGAGCATTCTAAACTGGTAAATCTTTGTTCCACCTTTATCAACTGGCAAATTTTAATTTGCATAAAATAAGTGTATATTTTCATAATTGCTTCTCTTTATTAACTGTATTTTCTGAAAGTACATGTAAAGCAGGATGTAACCTGGAAATAGTCAAAGTTTTCTTGGTATGTAAGGATTAAGCATAATGGATTTTTTCATTTCATTTCTTTTCTTTTCCTGAACTTCACATAGACTGTGAGTAGTTTCTGGGATGTTCATAGCTTTTTGGGGTTAGTATCCAATTATCAGTGACTGTATATTATGTCTGCTTTTTTGTGACTGGGTTATCTCACTCAGAATGATATTCTCTAGATGCAGCCATTTTCGTAAATATTTTGTAAAGTCTTTGTTTCTGATAGCTGAGGACTACTCCATTATGTAAATGTACCACAATTTTTGTATCCATTCATCTAGAGAAGGGCATCTGGGTTGTTTCCAGCTTCTGGCTATTATAAATAGAGCTGTATGTACAATGAGATACATGCGTCTTTGTTCTATGTTGGAGCATCTATGGGGTATATGCCCAGAAGTAGAATAACTGGGTCTTCAGGTAGTATTATGTCCAATTTTCTGAGGATTCCCCAGACTGATTTCCAGAGTGGTTCTACCAGTTTACAACCCCACCAACAGTGGAAAAGTGTTCTTCTTTCTCCACATCCTTACCAGCATCTGCTGTTATCTGAATATTTGATCTTGGCCAATCTGACTGTTGTGAGGTGGAATCTCAGGGTTGTTTTGATTTGCATTTCCCTGATGGCTAATGATTTTGAGCACTTCCTTAAATGCTTTTCAGCCATTCCAAATTTCTGAACTGAGAACTTTTTGTTTAAGTCTGTACCCAATTTTTAGTAGGGTTGTTTGTTTCTCTGGTGTCTACATTCTTGAGTTCTTTGTATACCTTGGATATTACGCCTCTATCTGATGTGGGGTTGGTAAATTTCTTTTCCCACTGGGTTGGTTGCCATTTTGTTTTCTTGACAGTGTCCTTAGCCTTACAGAAACTTTGCAATGTCATTAAGTCCCATTTGTCAATCTGTCACGCGCCCATGCTTCCCGCCGCTAGGAACAGGCGTGCAACAAACAAACAGATTCTTCTGCGGATAACCTTTATTGTACAGCACTTTGATCAGGGGGCTTCTTGAGCGGGAAACTTCTCTCTGAGCCCGGGACTCCCTACCGGGTTCTATTGTCTAGGCGACCTCTCACACGCAGTCCCCACATGCGATCTCTCTGTCCAGTCTCTGTCCACACGGGATCTCCCGCAATCTCTCCTATCGGGTTTCTCTCCACGTGGTATCTCTCCGCCATCCCTCCACGTGGGGTTTCCCGCAATCTCTCCACTGTCTTCCTTTTCTCCTCACGTGGGGGAGAAATGCACTGCTATATATGCCTAGGAGACTCGTGTCACTACCTGATTGGTGCGCCCTCCAGTAACTCAATAGTATGCCCTGAGAGCAGGCTATGACGTATGTGGCGCATGCGCATTAAGTCTCTTGGCTGGGCAACAGCTCTGTTTGCTGAGTTCTCGGCGAGAAGCCGGCGCCATGTTTGGGTGTGGCACAAACGGCTCCCTACATCAATCTTTGACTTTTGAGCACAAAAAATTGTTGTTCTGTTCAGAAAATTTTCTTCTGCGCCTATGTGTTTTAAGGTTTTTCCTAATTTCTCATCTAATAGTTTCAGTGTACCTGGTTTAATGTACCATTTGCACATGAGCTTTGTACAAGGAGATAAGAAAGGGTCTATTTTCATTCTTCTGCATGCTGAGTTCCAGTTGGACCAACACCATTTGTTGAATAGGCTGTCCTTTTTCCATTGAATGTTTACAGCTCCTTTGTCAAAAATCAGGTGACCATATATGTGAGGGCTTATTTTTGGATCTTCTATTCTATTTCATTCATCCATGTTCTTATCTCTGTACCAGTAAAATGCAGTTTTTAACACAATTGCCTTGTAATATAGCTTGAGGTCAGGGGTGGTGATTTCTGGAGTTGATTTCTAGTTCTTAAGAATGTACTTTGATATTCTAGGTTTTTTGTCATTCCAGATGAAATTACACAATGCTCTACAAACTATATGAAGAATTGGGCTGGAATTTTGATGGGGATTGCATTGAATCTGTAGAATGCTTTTAGTAACATGGCCATTTTTACGATGTTGATCCTTCCAATCCATGAGCATGGGCGATCTTTCCATTTTCTGAGATCTTCCTTGATTTTCTTCTTTATAGATTTGAAGTTCTTGTCATACAGGTCCTTCACTTGCTTAGTTAGAGTCACACCAAGGCATTTCATAGTTTTTGTGACTATTGTGACTGGTATTGTTTCCCTAAATTTTTTCTCTGCATGATTATCCTCAAAGTATAAGAAGGCTACTGATTTGTTTGAGTTAATTTTGTATCCAGCCACTTTGCTGTACTTGTTAATCAGCTGTAGGAGTTCTCTGGTGGAATTTTTGGGGTCACTTAAGTACACTATCATGTGATCTGCAAATAGTAATGTTTTTACTTCTTCCTTTCCAATTTGTATCCCTTTGATCTCCTTTTGCTGTCTAATTGCTCTGGTCAGGACTTCCAGTACTATGTTGAATAGGTAGGGGGAGAGTGGGTAGCATTGTTGAGTCTCTGATTTTAGTGGGATTGCTACTAGTCTCCCACCGTTAAGTTTGATATTTGGTGTTGGTTTGCTGTATATTGCTTTTATTATGCTTAGGTTTGGGCCTTGGATTCCTGTTCTTTCCAAGACTTTTAATATGAAGGCATGTTGAATTTTTCTGCTTCCATGATCTGTCCATTGGTGAGAGTGGGGTGTTGAGGTCTCCCACTATTATTGTGTGGGATGCAATGTATTTTTGAGCTTCAGTAGGGTTCTTTTATGAATATTGGTGTTTTTTTTATTTGGAGCATTTAGGTTAAGGATTGAGAGTTCCTCCTGACAAATTCCCTCTGCAATGAGTAAACAGTTTCCTTCCTTATCTTTTTGGTAACCTTTGGTTGAAAATCTACTTTACTCAATAGTAGAATGGCTACTCCAGCTTGCTTCTTGGGGCCATTTGGTTGAACGTTTTTACCCTACCTTTTACTCTGAGATAGTTTCTGTTTTTGTCTCTGAGATGAGTTTCCTGTATGTAGCAAAATGCTGTTTTTTTTTTTTTTTTTTTTTTTTTTTTTTTTTTTTTTTAATGTATTGAGTCTGATAGCCTATATCGTTTTACTGGGGGAATTGAATCCATATATGTTAACAGATATTAGGGAATAGTGTTTGCTGTTTCCTGCTATTTTTGATTTTGGAGGTAGAATTGTGCCTGTGTGTCTTTCTATTTTGTTTTTCTTGCTTAGGACTTTTCTTGTTTTTACTAAGATGTTATTCTCCTCAGTGTATTGGGTTTTCCACCTATAATTTGTTGTAGTGCTGGGTTTGTGGTCAAATATTGTATAATTTTAGTTTTGTCATAGCATATTTTAGTCTCTCCATCTACAGTGATTGAGAGTTTTGCTGGTTATAGCAGCTTGGGCTGACACTTGTGATGTCTTAGGTCTGCATGATGTCTGTCCAGTATCTTCTAGCTTTCATAGTCTCTGTGGAGAAATTAGGTGTGATTCTGATTGGTCTGCCTTTATATGTTACATGACCTTTTCCCCTTACTGCTTTTAGTATTCTTTCTTTGCTTTGGGTACTTGGTGTTTTGACTATTATGTGTCAGGATGAATTTCTTTTCTAGTCCAACCTATTTGGAGTTCTGTAGGCTTGTTCTATGCTCATAGTCATGTCATTCTTAAGGGTAGAGAAGTTTTCTTCTATGATTTTTTGAAGATATTTCCTGTGCCTCTTAGTTGATATTTCTTGCCCTCTTCTATTCCTATTTTCCTCAGGTTTGGTCTTCTCATTTTGTGCTGGATCTTCTGGACATTTTGGGTTAGGAGCTCTTTGTTTTTTGCATCTTCTCTGACTGTTTTGTCTATGTTTTCAATGTTGTCTTTGGCCCGTGAGATTCTCTCTCCTATATCTTGTAGTCTGTTGGAAATGTTTCATCAGTGACTCCTGATTTCTTTTTTAGGTTTTCTACCTCTGATTTTCTCTAGTTCTTTGAGTTCTTTGAGTATTTTTCTTGAATATTCTTTAAAACCTTCTAATTCTTTATGCTTTTCCTCCAGTTTTTCTTTAAGGATCTCATCATCTTGAGGCATGATTTCGGTTCTGACTCTTCTTTTTCTGGACTGTTTGGCATTCTACTATTTGCTGTGATGGGAATCATTGAGATAACAATGTAACTTGCTTGAAGTAAATGTTACTAAGCCAAGAGTAATTTCAGAAAACACTGTCACAGGGTAGAAAATGTTAGATGTTAAGTAGAATGTAAAACAATAGAGCATAAACAGAACAGGATCAAGCAGCCAACCTTTTCATTTTTCTGAACAGTTGGCAAATTATAAATGTGTATGGTTCATGTTTTGAACGGTGATTCATTCCTACAAATACACTAAATATAAACATGTGTATAAATGGTTTATTCTACATAAAATATGAGCAATTTTATAAGCATTTTGTGATCTAAACTAGTTTCTAAATCTGTAATTTGGACATATGAGGCTTCATTCGACCATCCATCTATCTAGAAAATTTAAATGCTCTCTACATTGATACTACTCAGCAATGATTGCTGATTATCAGTAATAATTGTACTTGTCTCCACATTAAACCAGGTACACTGAAATTATTAGCAGAGGAAGTAGGGAAAACCTTAGAACACCTAGGCAAAGGAGACAATTTCCTGAACAGAACACCAATGGCTCATACTCTAAGGTCAAATATCGACAAATGGGACTTAATGATATTGCAAAGTTTCTGTAAGATTAAGGACATTGTTAAGATAACAAAACGGCAGCCAACAGATTGGGAAGAGTTCTTTACCAACCACACATCAGATAGAGGCCTAATATCCAAGGTATACAAAGAACACAGAAGGTAGACAGGAGAGAATCAAACAACACTATTAAAAAATCGGGTACATAGCTAAACCAAAGGTTCTCAATTGAGGAATATTGAATGGCTGAGAAGCATCTATGAAAGTGCTCGATATCATTAGCCATCAGGGAAATTCAAATCAAAACAACCCTGAAATTCCACCTCACACCCACCAGAATGGCTAAGATCAAAAATTCAGATGACAGCAGATGCTGGTGAGTATACTGAGAAAGAGGAACACTTTTTCTCTGTTGGTGTGGCTGTAAACTGGCACAACCATTGTGAAAATCAGTCTGGCGATTCCTCAAGAAATTGGATATAGTACTACCTGAAGACCCACTTCTAGGCATATACCACAGAGATGCTCCAAAATACAACAAAGACACATGCACCACAATGTTCATAGCTGTCCTATTTATAATAGCCAGAATCTGGAAAGAACCAAGATATCCTTCAGTAGATGAATGGATACAAAAATTGTGGTACATTTACACAATGGAGTACTACTCAGCTATCAGAAACAACGACTTTATGAAATTCTTAAGAAAATGGATGCATCTAGAAAATATCATCCTGAGTGAGATAACCCAGTCACAAAAGAACAGACATAATATGCAGTCACTGATACTTGGATACTAACCCCAGAAAGCTGAGAACACCCCAGAAACAACTCACAGACTATATGAAGTTCAAGAAAAAACAAAGGCCAAAAAAAGAAAAAAAGAAAATGAAAAACTATTATGCTTAGTCCGTACACAGCAAGAAAACTTTTACTATTTCCAGGTTACATCTTGTTTTACATGTATATTATGCTCACTGTAATTAGTAAGATTTTAATGCATAGTATCAAACCTTTAAATAATCCATTACTGACAAAAATGTATTACTGTACTTTTATGCAAAGATGCATAAAATCTGTGCATTTATCTTTGTTTTTATAATAAAGTTGTTTAATTCATAAAAAAAGAAAAAAAAGAATTGTGTTCTTCAAAACTTCAATAAGAGAAATTACATAAAAATGTAAATGTTTTACTCACATAATCTAACCAAAACTCAGAAAAAAAACCCTAAAGTGTTCATTATCAAGAATATGGACAACCTCAGGGATCAAAATCAAAAATCAAGAAAAAAGGAAAATATAATATAAATGAATGCATATTCAAATCTTAATATTTATTTTTAAATTTTACATATTCTTAAAGATCAGTGTGTTGGGGAAATTGCTCTGAAAGAATTGCATTTTATTTTTTGTTACAATGTAGGTCTTTAGGTGCTGAGGAAAACTGTAGTATCAATAGTGGTGGTGGTGGGGGGTGGGGGGGAGTAAAAAGCCCAACATAGTCTCTCAGGACTCAGGAGCTTTGGCTTAGCTGTAAGAATAAGCTTCAGGTTTGGAGAGAATTTTCTCCCAAAAAAATATAATGTATACAAATGACCTCCATATGAGAAATAACCACATCAATTGCTATTAATCAAAATACTACAAATTAAATAAATATTTCTGTGGTAGAACTGGTTTTCATAAAATTAAACATATATATATATGTATGTGTGCATATATGTATGTATGTATATACCTCATCTTTGCTGGAACTTTAAAATACTTACCAATTACTTAGTATCCAGAGAATTCTTGGTTGAAATGTTTGCTTTGTTTAGCTTTTTGAGACAGGATTTTGCTGGATAACCCAAGCTGTTCTAGAACTTACCATGTAACATAAATATACTTTGAACCTGTGGCAAATATCCTGACTCAGACTGCTAAGTGAATTGATTACAGTCATTTATGACCACAATCAGATTTTCAATATTAATTTTGAGAAATTTTTGGTTTTATAGAAAGTTCAAATTGCTTTCTTGTAGGTAACTTATTTTTATAACAATGATACTTATGTAATATATTATTATTATAATCTCAACACTTGCATTGTTGTAAAAAATGTGTACCTATTTCATTGTGCAAATTAAGCACATTTACTATATCTATTCCACTACCATGGGACATCTGGGTTGTTTCCAGCTTCTGGCTATAACAGATAAGACCTTACTATGAACATAGTGGAACACTATGGTAGGAAATCTCTGGGTTATATACCCAAGAGTGGTATAGATGGGTCTCCAGGTAGATCTCTCTCCAGTTTTCTGAGGCCCTTTTAGATTGATTTGCAGATTGCTTGTATTTATAAGGTGAAATTTATTGAAAGCAAAAACTTAGAATATAAAGTCACATCTCCAAGGTCAAGTGGACAAAGAGTAGCCATAGAAGTTAACTTAATCCTTGGCTAACTTTTTTCTTTCCTTTAATATGATACAGTTGTTGTCTTAGTTTACTGGGAAACTAAGATGCCATGAAAATTTATTCCTAAATGTTTTGGGTAACTCAGCATTTTGACCTGAAATATCAGTCAATTTGTAGATCATCAGACATCATAGACAGTATACTAAATTTAATTAAATATATCTACATTTTCCATGACTCAGCACATTTGCCTACCTCCTCCACAGACACGCACATGCAAATGAAGCCTAAGACAGAGCAGACTGCTGCTGCATGGACTTTCTTTATTTTGTTTTTATTTTTGCTTTGCTTGGATGTGAAGATATCCTGTGAGTGAATGTTTCATACTGAGGAGTCAGCAATGAGGCTGCCGTTGAAAGAGCTATATTGAGCGCTTTATTATGCTCATCTGAAAGGCAGAATCAGTGATTATGAACAACTTACAGGACAGCTGAAAGCAGTTAAATCATTTACTTGTAATACTCCCAAGATCTTAAAATGTTCCAATATATAAAACACATTCAGACACTGCAGCTCTTTTACACTCAGACAGCCCTCTGGAATCTGCGGGAGATTTTCATTTCATCTCCCCATTCTGCTGAAAAACAAAACTTTCCACAAGTAGACAGTTTCCTGCCTTTTGCTTGAACTAGAGGTTTAAACTCAGAGACTTTCAAATGTGTGAGAAAAAAAAATAAAACAAGCAGCATTTAGCAGAAGATTTCCTCTATTGATACTGCATATTTTGAATTTGGAAAGGCCCATCTATGCTGAAGTTCTTAGGGAACAAGCTTCAATTCTTGTGAGGCCATCTATTAATGCTTACACCAGGAAATTCATGATCAAGTCTGACTCAGGTTTGACATTTGGAAATGGAGAACATAATAGCCTAATCTTATTTAGCACTGTTCTGGTTAAAGGTAAGATAGAAGACAATTATGTGACTGATGGTGAATGTTTCCAGATCAGATAGGAAAGAGTACTTGATTTATATGATTTGATGAACACCTTTAATCACAAGAAGATAGTATTTTTTAAAGTTTTTATCATGTATATAAAGGAAATTAAAGAACAGATGATAGTCTCCATAATGCTATGGGTATTTTAAAACCACAGATTAAAGGGTCCTAGCAAAACTGTCCCCTGCTTTCCATGCTGAGGTTGATTACTTACTGGAACGTTGCATACAAAGTCAGTAAAGGATGACTGTACTAATCACTAGCATAACAATCAGGCCTCGGAACCCAGTGCACAGTCCTGAATGAATGAGAACAAAATTTTATACATCAAGGTTTTTAGTTCTGTGAAAATCCCTAGTGCATTAATCTTGCTTTTTAGCTTTGGTGGGTCCACTTCTGGCTAACTATTCTTGGTAATTGAGGTGTGTCAATTATGAAATGTGAATTTGATTTTCATGTTTAAAATCTCACCCCCCCCAAAAAAAAGACCTCACATTACATCCATCATTTAAACATCTGTGAAAACAAATAAAGACTTACTATTGATTAAATCCATGTCCAATTGCTCTTCTCTGGTAAATATGTCATAATACGTTTTGACTGAGACATGTTACTGTGTTTAGGTGAGCATCTATATGCACTTTACAAATTCAAGCAATTTCAACATGAGCAGTGGAGGTTTCCACAATGTCTTACTTCTATCTATTAAGCTATTGGCAATTGGTAGGTTCTGAGAGAGGGAGAATCAGGATTTTCCTTAAAAGTATGGCTCCTTGTTGTTTAATCATTCTTTAGTAGATAGACAAAAAATCCCAGAGTATACAGATAATACAAATTTGACCCAATACATTTATAAAAGTGGAAGAGAAAAAAGAAGGAACAGTAGTAGAGGAGGATAAGAGTAAGGAGAAGGGTAAGGGAAAGGGGAGGAAGAAGAAAGAAAAAAGAAGGAGGAGGAGGAGGAGGAGGAAAAAGAAAAAGAGGAGGAAGAAGAAGAAGACATGTTTGGTTGAAAGAATCTGGAAGGATATTTACTCAGTGTAAAAGGGGTTAAGTGCAAAAATTCTCACAGAACTAATAAGAAACTAAACAAGGAAAAAATAAAAATACAGAATTAATGATAAAAATAAGAATTTTCAAAAATCATTTATATATCTGTTGACAGCACTAGACAATTTGAAATTTCAAGAAATATTTATACAATGCGATACAAAAAATTGGAATACTTTTAACACACTATTTTAAAGATGTGTACACTGAAAGTTATATGATATAATTAAAGATAACAAATAATAATGAAAAAAATTGCATATGTACATAGAGCTGAAAATATGGTTCTGCTAATATGGCAGAAATCTACAAAATTCATTGCTGTAGTCATTCTAATTTTTTACCAAATTATTAGGTGCCTTTCTGCACTTTATATAAAATCATCTTTTATTACATTGGAAATACAAAACCAATAAAATATTAAAAATTTAGATTTGTTTTGTACATTCTAACTATAAAGTTAATAAGTGTTACAGTATTCTAGAATAAATCCTCTAGTATGTTGATAATAATTTGAATTAATGAACTTGAAAAAAGGCTTAATATATGAAAGGCTATATCTATACCCAATTGATTTTTGACAAGTCAGCTATGAAAAGTAACTGAGAGCAGTGTGTAATTTCATCTGGAATAACAAAGACCTAGAATAGTGAAATCCATCCTCAACAACAAGAAAAATATCTGCGGAATTACTATCCCTGACCTCAAACTATATTACAAGGCAATAGTGCTAAAAAACTCCATGGTACTGGTACTGAAATAGGCACGTGGATCAATGGAATAGAATAGAAGATCCGGAAATGAAAACTCACATATATGGTCACCTGATTTTTGACAAAGGAACTGTAAACATTCAGCCTCTTCGACAAATGGTGTCAAAAATGTATTTGTATAGCTTTATGGAAAAATGCTTGAAATTTGTACATTTATCTTTGTTTTTTAAAATAAAGTTGTTCAAAAATAAACTTCATGGAAGAATGAAAAAGTAAGATATAAACACAGACCTATTAGAAGTATACCCAATTTCTCCTTGGAGACTCTAAAAGTGAGAAGTGCTTGTAAAAATGGGCTGCAGATCCTAAGAGACTTCAGAAGCCTGCCCAGACTTTTATAACTACCAAAACATTAAAGCAGCCTAGATGGAAAAACTATAATACTGCATCATAAAATTAAATTTAGCAATATCTATACACAATTTCTGTCTTACAGAAGGTACTAGAAGGGGACCTCAAATTAAGGATCTTATCAGCATCCAATAAAACACTGGAAGTAAATAATCTCATTCCAGCAATATCTGAGGAAATGAAGATCATACATAGTTATGCCACTGCCACAAATGTGTGTGTGTGTGTGTGTGTGTGTGTGTGTGTGTGTGTGTTTGCTGTCATTTTTTTTAGTCTGTTCAGTATTTTACATTGGAACAGTAATGATAGAATTGTTTATTTTAACCCCAAAACTGCCTATTAGCAAAGGGGCAAAGTTTAGGGGTGATACAGTAATATTCATTAGAGAGTGCAGAACACAATGCCATAGCACACTACTGCCATTTGCCTATTGGTGAAGTTTCGTTTTTCTTTCAATTTTAAAAAAGAGTGTAGACAAGGTTGTATGTAAAATGTTTGGCAGAACATGGTCAAACAGTAAATGGAATGTAGTAGTTAAACTTCAGATTATTTTACATGTTCCACTTGTTGATAGCATTTATATTATTTTAAGGTACACGAAGCAAAAATAATCATAAATGGCATTGGATTATGACCACTGTGACACTCTGATTCTGATGGGACACATTTTAATCTGTTGACCTCTGTTGCAAAATCAACATCTGCTACATTGTAACCCAGCTTTTCATCACCCCAACATTTACAGATGATTTTGAAATTGTATCAAAATATGGACAATTTTAAGAGGATAGCTTTTACTAATATCATCAAGATGTTCTTCCATTTACATTTTCTTTCTATTTCTTTTATCTATACTCTCTTGTTTGAAATTTATTTTTTTTAGAATTTTATGTTGTGTATTTTTATCACATTTTCCCCATTCTTCAACTTCTTCCAGACCATTTCTTGGTGTTTTGTACCCTCCAAACTCATATTCTTTATCTCTTAGGGATATAGGCCAAGAACTTTTGAAGGAGGCAAAAATACATATGGAATCTGAACTGTGTGGTCATCTGCTCCTGACCATGATACCTGCCTTGGACTTTAGTTAAAATACTCAGTGCCATTTAATTTAATGACACTTATTTCCTTCTTCAAACAGCTGTCATTTGTGATCAACTTCTTGGCTACAGGTGTGACTCTGTGTTTCCATTTCCTCATTCAGGCTTTTACCTTGTTTGGAATTACTTCTGAATGGATCCACAGTTTCAATGAGCATATCTTGCCAATGGGTAATTATTATAGTTCTGGGAATTTGTAGATGCATTTTTAGTGTATACACTTCCTGGAAGTTCTGTGAATGCCAACCAGTGGAGGTGAAGCTCCAGCTGAGTATTAATGAGATTTTGTTATATTCTCTGATTTTGTTACTATCTTCATTAATATTCTGTGATATCTTCAGCAATAGGATGTCACTATCATGTTGTGGATTAAAACAAATAGCATCAATGATAGGTTACAGCATTTGAAATCTCTTTGCCACATTTTGCCAATGGGTTGAAAATACGTAGCCTGTTTCAAGTACAGAAAAATTTTTTTCTAGATATTAATTTTTTAATTGAAGAACTTTGTTTTAAAAACAAAGATAAATGTACAGATTCTAAGCATTTTTGCATAAAAGTATATGAATATGTTTTTTCAGTACTTGGTCTTTTTTAAAGGTTTGATAGTGTGCATTAAGATCTTACTAGTTACAATGAGCATAAAGAATATGTAAAACAAGATGTAACCTGGAATTACTCAAAGTTTTCTTGGTGTGTAAAGATTAAGTATAATGTTTTTTTCATTTTTTTTCTGTCCTTTGTTTTTTCTTATGATGCCTATTTTGTATTTTCTCCCTTATTTAAATTCCTTTGTGATGAATCCATTTAAATTTCCTTCATACATGTATATATTTCAGAGATTTTTCTACAGTAGTTTATTTCATCTGGGTTTTAAGATACCCGTTATTATTGTCTGTTTCCATATTTCTTCCTCTACCTTGAACTCCTTATTTTCCCCTTACAACCTCATTTTTAAAAAAGAGAGAGAGATACATGTACATATTTTAAAGCATTTAGGCATAAAACTATATGAATATACATTTGTCAGTACTTGATTTTTTAAAGATTTGACAGTATGCATTAAAATCTTACTAGTTACCATAGGCATAAAGTTCTTGTAAAACAAAACATAGCATGAAATAGTCAAAATTTTCTTGGTTTTTATAGATTAAACATAATGATTCTTAAATTACAAAAATTGTTATAAGGCTATCTTCTTAGCCCTTGACTTATTAATTATTTATGGTCTAGGTGTACCCCATTCTGAGTGGGTGCTATACACATGATTTTCTTTTGTTTTTTTTTTTTTTTTTTCCTAAGAAGGACTGAGGCTTACCCTTTTTGGCCTTACTTTTTTTGAGCTTCATATGATCTGTGAGTTGTTTCTGACTATAGTCAGAGTGGTAGGTGACTATGGTTACACTATAGTCAAAGTGGGAGGTAACTATGGATACAGTATAATCAGAGTGGCAGGTGACTATGGATACAGTACAGAGTGGCAGGAGACTATGGATATACTATAGTTAGAATGGCAGGTGACTATGAATACAGCACAGTCAGAATGGCAGGTGACTATGGATATACTACAGTCAGAATGACAGGTGACTATGGATATACTACAGTCAGAATGGCAGGTGACTATGGTTATACTACAGTCAGACTAGCAGGTGATTATGGATATACTACAGTCAGAATGGCAGGTGACTATGGTTACACTACAGTCAGAGTAGCAGGTGACTATGGATGCACTACAGAGTGGCAGGTGACTAGGGATACACTACAGAGTGGCAGGTGACTATGGATACACTACAAAGTAGCAGGTGACTATGGATACACTACAGTCAGAATGGCAGGTGACTATGGATACACTACAGACAGAATGGCAGGTGACTATGGTTAAAGTACAGTCAGAATGGCAAGAGATTATGGGTAGCCCAACAGGGCTGCTGGTGACCAAATTAGCTCCTCTGGAAAAGCTGTGTATATGCTTGATCACTGAGCCTTTTATACAGGCCTTTTAGTATTTTGCTTTTTTAATGATCTTAGATTGTTATGTGTTAAGTAGATATCATATCTGAATAATATGTGGCATATATTACTTGAACATTTTGATATAAAATTGTCAGTTCCTGCAAACTAGATTAAAAACTCTTTATCACCAATTGCTTTACTGTTACATATTTACTTTGTAATGTACAAACAAAAAACAATTTCCTAATATGCATGTATAGATGATTAAAACTTTTGATTTTTATAGAAATATATCAAAATATATATGGCCAAAATTTTAATTATTTAACAACTACAAATCCAGGCAAAATAAATATTTTTATAAACATTTGCAAAGTATATACATACACAATTCCAAATTAAATATGCATTCTTCAATAATTTTTGAATGTACCTTATTCTTAGTACAATTAATTCTGAAATATAATATTTGAGTTCTATTATCCACATGTGAGAAAAAGCATATCATTTTTAATTATTTTCTATATGGGTTAGCTGGATAAGCCTAATTACTTCTAAGCTACATGTTTATTTGTTAACTTCAGATAATCATTTTTCTTTATATGTGAATAGTATTACATGTGCAAATGGACTACAATTTCCCCATCCATTCTTTAGAAGATAGGCACTTAGACTGCTTTTATTTCATGAGTATTGTGAACACAAGGGTAATGTTCAAGGTTTACTAATGGACTTAACTTTCATAAGTAATATGTATAGAGAAAATTTTTTCTTTTAGATTTCCAATTTAAAAGAGGAGAAAATTTTATGTATGTTTTTATTATCTCAATTTTTTTCAGGGTCTGCTATTATGCTCTCTCTTATGTTTAAAAGTTTGCTCATTTGTATTTTTCCACATATTTTAGTTTGTTGATATTGTTGATTTTCCAAAATCCAACACTTTTAGTTCTTTACAGATTGTTTCTAATTTATTGATTTTAGTCCCGAGTTTGAGTATTCCTTTGCTGTCTAGCCTATTCGGTGAGCTTTCGTCTTTGTGTTCCACAGCTTTAAGGTGTTATGCTTAGTTACTCATATGATGTCTCTATAATTGTTTGATGTAGGCACTTTGTCCTATTACGATGGATCTTAGATGTGTCTACGTTGTGTTCTGTGTGTTTGGGCAGGTTGTATTTTCTTATTTGGTTCAAATCTAGAAAGTTTTAGATGTCTTTATTTACATCTTGACTCACTTTTTATGCAGTAGTGAGTTAAGTCTCTGTTGATGATATCCAGGTTTATTCTGTGGTGTTCAGACAGAATGCACATGTTATTTTAATATACTTTTATCTCTTGAGACTTGTATTGTGTTCATGTGTGTGGCCAATTGTGGGGAAACATCTGTGAACTGCTGAGAAAAATGTACATTCTTGTATGTTTGTTTGTTCTGCAAATAACTGTTAGGCCCATGAGGTTTATAAAGTCAGTAACCTTCAACATTTATCTGTTTAGTTTTTGACTGGATCACCTGTGTATTGGGGACAGTAGGGTACTGAAGTCAGCCACTATTGAAGTGTAAAAGAAAATAAGATTTTACACATTAATAGGGCTTCTTTAATGAACTTGGGTTTACTTGTGCTTGGTGCCTTGATTTTAATAATTATAATTTCCTCTTGATAGAGTTTTTTCCTTGATGTGTATGAAGTGTCCTTATCTATCTCTTCTGCTTAGCTTTCATTTGAAGTCTGTTTTGCCAATTATTAACATGTGGCTGTTCTTTGAGTTACTCAACCTAGCAGCTGACTCAGACAGATGCAGACACTTACACCCAAACATTGAATGGAGCTTGGGAACTTTCATGCAACAATTGGTTGAAGGATTTCTGGCCGTGAAGGGGATAAGAACTCTACAGGAAGACCAACAGTATCAATTAACTTGGTGCACTGGGACTCTATTAGACTGAAACAATAACCAAAGAGCATACATGGGCTAGACCTAGGCCTCCCTGTACATATGTACCAGGTATGCAGCTTGGATATCATGAACAACTGGATAAGGGTCTATCCCAAAAGCTGTTGCATGTATGTGGGATATGTTATTCTGTCTGTGCTGCCTTGTCTGGCTTTAGTGGGAGAGGATGTGCCTAACCTTGCAGAAATTTGTTGTGCCAGGGTAGGGGGAATCTACCTTGTGGGACTCTCATTATATCAGAGGAGAAGGGGACGAAGGATGAGGAGAGGATTATAAGAGGGGAAGTAGGAGGCAGGATATAAAATGAATTTTCAAAGTAGCTATACTGGCTTAGTTCTTATGCCCATTTGCTTGGAACATATTTTTTCAAATATTTACCTTAAAATAATGTCTATTTTTTACATTAAAATGTGTTTTACAACAGTATTACAATTTATTGAACACAGAAAATTTGAACTGCAGTCTATATAAAAGTCTCACCTTTACAGGTTTATAAATTTGAAACAGCAAGGCAGTCTGCATACCAGAAAATGATAAAAGTAAAAAGCAATCTGTGCATAAATTCTTTAACTTACAATGGTGTCTAATTTTCAAGATATAGTAACCTAAAGATGGAAGAAAGCTGTGAAAGTAACCAACCAAAATGTGATTTGAATTAAGGCTTACTATACCAGATGCAACTCATATCTGATGCACCTTCAATAACTTAGCACCTGAGACTAGATAGGTCAGGCACCTAGCAGAAACCAAATAGTACTGTTTAATTGAAAGAATGCAGAAAAAGTTCCTAATGATGCTCTACTATGCTTATAGATTAGAGTGTTACTTAGTCATGATTAAAAAAATTTTCTCCAGTAGCAGATGAGAATAAATACAGAGACCCATATATATATATATATATATATATATATGTATGTATGTATGTATGTATGTATGTATGTATGTATATAAAACTTGATATGTATGTATAACTTGATATGTACATATAACTTGAGAGACCTTTAACATTCTACATCCAAAATGACTCTGCATTAAGCACATCCTTTAAGGACTCAAGGAGAACTGAGATAACAAAAGCTGAAATAATATAAGAGGCAGAAGGGATTGAGGAGTTCACTGATCTATAGAAACTCATGGAGATTGAAGAGGCATGAAAAAGAGGCTGCATAGATCTATACCAATTGACGTCCTAGAGGGGAAAAGAATGGATACATGCCCTCATCTCTAAATATTATGGTTTGAATATGTCTGGTGTAAATTCTGTCATATAGTTCTTCTAAAATTCACTCTTTAGAAGAGCATTTTAATTAAAAGGAGCAAGCTGAGAAAGGAAAAAATATAAAATATATGGTTCAAGTATTAAATAGGCACTAGGAAGTAGAATAGAGCCAAATCCAATGTTTTAGGAGATAAACAAGTAAGGGTGTGGTGCTGTGGGGGACAAGATTCTTAAACTTAAAGTCTAGGCATGGTGGAACATACTTTTAATCCAAGGAGTATAACTAAACAGAACTCTAAGTTCAAGGCCAGCCTGTGACAGAGCAATTTCTAGGTGAAAATAGCTTAAGTCTAGGTGTGCTGGCACACACCTTTAATCTCAGGAGAGAGAGCTATGCCAATCTCTTGAGTTCAAAGTCAATTTACAGACCAAGTTTACACACCAAGTTCCAGGGCAGCCAAGTTTAGCTAATCAGGGAGTTTGAAAGAATAAGCTGGTAACAGAAAAAAAGGGGTGGATCATGTTCCAGCTGCAGCAAGCAGCAGAACTGGGCCACTTTGACCATGTGGCTTTGGCTTTAGAGTCTAGAATAGGACAATTGATGCTCTAACATTGAAGTTGCATGGAGACCCCAAGATATTGGAGATGCCAGACCTGTGGGATATCTGCTGAAGAAAGCTGCTGACAGAAAGTAGATCCTGCACAGAAGAAAGAAGTTTGTTGCTATCTCAATCAACAAAGATGAAAATGAAGTTGGAGATCTGCAGACTGCTTTGACATCAAGCATAGGGATGCATGGTTTGGAGTTTGACCAACTGGTTTCCTGTCTTTTTTTGGGAATTACAATTAAGTGATTGGATGAATCTTGGAAGAGACTTTGAACTTTGGACTTTTAATCTTGTTGAGACAGCTAGAGATTGTGGCCACTTTCAAAATGAACTAAATGTATTCTGTACTATGCTATGATTAGGAATGGTCTCCACTCCAGAGATTCATATGTTTGAACAAACCTATGAGGGCCAAGGAGGTTATGCGATGGTTTGAATATACTTGGCCCAGGAAATGGTATTATTAGGAGTCCTTGTTGGAAGAAGTGTGCCACTGTGGGCATAGGCTTTAAGACCCTTATTTTAGCTTTATGGAATCCTGTGGAAGAAAATGTAGAACTCTCAGCTCTTCATACACCATGCCTGCCTACACATTGACATGCTCCTGCCTTGATGATGGTGGACTGAACCTCTCAGCCTATAAACCATCCCTAATTAAGTGCTGTCTTTTATAAGACTTGCATTAGTCATGGTGTCTGTTCACAGCATTAAAACCCTAAGTAAGACAATAACCCAGAATCTATCACTAGTATATAAGGACTTGTAGAGAAAAAAAAAATATTTCCTTTCAGGAAGACTCACTATGGACATCAAACTAATCTTAAGGATAGACCCCATGCCAAGCAAAAGATGGGTATTAGAAAAGGATCTCTTTCATCTCTACTAAATTATGACATCCAGCTTTGTATTTTTATGGGGTTCCTGAACATGAGAAAAGGTGGGTCTAATTATTTTTATTTATTTATTATTCATTTCCTTGGGATATTTTTCTAAATTGAACAACTTTATTTTCAAAAACAAAGGTAAATGTACAGATTTTAATCATTTTTGCATAAAAGTATACAATTTTTGTCAGTATTTGATTTTTTAAAGGTTTGATAGTGTGCATTAAAATCTTACTAGTTACAATGAGCATAAAGTACATGTAAACCAAGATGTAACCTGGAATTAGTCAAAGTTTTCTTGGTGTGTAAAGATTAAGCATAATGGTATTTCATTTTCTCTTCCTGTTTTTTTTTGGCCTTTGTTTTTTCTTGAACTTCACATAGTCTGTGAGTTGTTTCTGGGGTGTTCAGAGCTTTCTGAGGTTAGTATCCAATTATCCTTGACTGAATATTATATCTGTTCTTTTGTGGCTGGGTTACCTCACTCAGGATGATATTCTCTAGATGGATCCATTTTCTTAAGAATTTCATAAAGTCATTGTTTCTGATAGCTGAGTAGTACTCCATTTTGTAAATATACCACAATTCTTGTATCCATTCGTCTACTGAAGGACATTTGGGTTCTTTCTAGCTTCTGGCTATTGTAAATATAGTTGCTATGAACATGGTGGTATATGTGTCTTTGTTGTATGTTGGAGCTTCTCTGGGGTTTCCTAGGGATTTTTTTCTTCTGTTTTGTGTTGTTCTAATATTCATTTATGTTATTTTTTTCATCCCTTAGAAGAGTATTTGTTTTCTAATGAAAAACAGAAATGGTATAAGTCAGAATGGACAGGGAGGTGGGAAGTAACTGAATGTGGTGGACAGAGGAAAAAATAATAATCAGGATATAATACATGACAAAAATATCTATTTTCAATAAAAGTAAAACAAAAGTAAATTCTTAAACTTTGAAGGATATTCTAATATTTGCTCTTTAGTATGTTGGGTTCATTTTCTTTTACTTTCTGCTATCTGGCTATATGTAAGTTTGTATTCAAAATTGAAGTATTACTCACTCAAAAGTTCTTCTATGTCAACATTATAAATTGTGAATTTTGAACATACACAAGATGCCAGGATTACCTAAAATATATAAGGTACTCAAACCTCAAAGAAATACAACACTCTAAATAACAAAGTCAATCATTTTATTGTTTTTTAAAAGGACACACTCAACTTGGCTCATTTGTGCTAAATTTTCAAGGCAAGGGCTCTGTTCTTGTTTAGAATGACATTTGCCCAGTCATAAATAAATTCAATTCTTTAAAGAACAGAACAAACCAACATAATATCATTAACCTAGAACTTGGCTTATGTTACAAAAGAGAGAAGCCTGGTTGCTTCATCAGAAGGAGTTCTTCACTGTGTGCTATAATTGCAATAATGAGAGCTCAGGTCTCTTTGGAAAATGAACATTAATATTATACTAATAGATATTAATCATTTGTGGATATGTTGAATGTTCATTTTTTTTAACATATAACAGAAAAATAAATAAAACTACTCAATGAAAAATTATAACTAATAAATCAATTAATCTAATGGTGAAATTGTGACATACTTTAATATTTAATTTCATAATACCATGTAAAATTCTGTTAAATTTTAAAAGGCTGTTTTCTGTACACACACACACACAGGAAAAGAGAGAGAGAGAGAGAGAGAGAGAGAGAGAGAGAGAGAGAGAGAGAGAGAGAAATTAAGAGGAGCTTCATGAATCTCTAGATACATTGAAGGATATCAATGTCAACAAGAGTACGCAGCTAATAATGTGGGGATATATAACAATTCTGATAAAAGAAGTAACTAATATTCTATTGCTAACTGCCTTTTATAAACAGATTTTTTTTTCAAGTGTAGTTACCTTAGTGTCAAATTGCTGTGATGACATACTATAACCAGAGTGATTTTAGTAAAAAGAGGCATGTAATTGAGGGCTTCCTTACAGTTCAAGATGCTCAGTCATTTTCATTATGGTGTGCAGCAATGCACGGACCGACCATGGTGCATTTATAGTGTTTGATCAGTCACTGAAAGCTTCACATACTTATCCTCAAGGAGTTGACAGAAAGAGACAGATAATGGTCATTGTGTGTGATTTTTGAAACCTCAAAGCCTATCACCAGCAATTGGCTTAATTCAAGAATGTCAAATTCTATACCAACAAAACCATACCTTCTAATCCCAAACCTTCTCAAATTTTACAGTGTCTCCTTGGTGGCTAAGCATTAAAAAATTTGATTTTACTGGGCCATTCTTATTCAAACCACCAGAGTAGTCTAGTGTCTTACATACCTTATATCATTTGAGAAAATAGACTAAATATTTAATGTGCTGGTGTCTTTTTAATGGATTCAAGGTAAACAGACTTCAGAAAAATATGGTTAAAGGAACAAAATATTTTAATTTTATATTTGTTTGCACATCTTACCATTTTAATTCTGTCAACTTCCTTTCTTAATGAAATAATTATTAAAAACACACAAAAGAGATTATTACTTGTTTATATAAAATAGAAAACTATTTCTTGCATGCTAGTTTGCATATTTAATTATATATGTGTATGTATGTATATATATATATATGGAGAGGGACAGAGAGAGAGAGAGAGAGAGAGAGAGAGAGAGAGAGAGAGAGAGTACTCAGCCAAAATATTCAATATTTTAGCATGAAGCTAAGTTATAGAAAATTTAGAATTACTTAAAATTAGTGTAAACATGGAGTCTGGTGGCTGTTTTCTATAGTTCTACATGAGGGATTCAGTGATAGAAGGTATATAATTCCATTAGAAACTGTCCTTGGTTAAGATTTACTATTGTTAATAGACAATATGACTAAGGCAACTCTTGTCAGGGCAACATTTAACTGTGGCTGGCTTACAAGTTCATTATAATGAAGATGGGAGCATGGCAGTGTCCAGCAGTTATGGAGCAAGAGAGTTTAACCTCTTTATCTGAAGGCTGATACAAGAAAACTGGCTTCTCAGGCAACTCGGTCTTAAAGCACATCCCCATAAAGACACTATTCTTCCAACAAGGCTACATCTGCTCCAACAAGGTCACATATCTTAATAGTACTACTCCCTGGGCTAACCATATTCAAACCATCACAAAACCTCTACAAAGACAGAAGTGAATCTGCATCATGGGTAACAGGATCTTTCTATTATTTCATTTATTCTCTAGAGTGTAGACAGGTTTAATTAAGAGCAGAGCAAGCTGTACAGATGGAATTATTGAAAGGATAAAATTAGGTACAAATTTCAGTTATAGAAATACTATAATTACCATTTTCTTTACACATAATAAATGTAAGTGACAAAAACCAAATAGAGACAATCAGAGAAGCTTTCCTGCACTGAGAAGAAGGATGCAGACTGGTGTGTCTTATTAATACAGAATGATAACGCACCATTGTATGCTCATTATGTTGCACAAGGCTAGGTAGTCAAAATCTCTGTGTCAATATGTGCACATGGAGTAGATCTGTAAACAGAGAATAGAGGAATCTGATTCTGAAACAGTACCCAGTGAATGCTGCTCATTGCTACCCACTTCAATGTTCTGGGTTCTCAAATGAAAGACACTCACTCACACACACACACACACACACACACACACACACACACACACACACACACACACCATTTCTAATTTTCTTTTGCCTTCAATAGCTCAGTGTCTGGGCCTATTTCTAATCTCCATGTGGGTGATGTACCCTCCTCTCATATTCCTGAGTTATTCATTATTAAAATCTTTATAACATCTTTGTTGCTCTACACCCAGATGTGAAGCTGCTTTGGCTGCATTCTCCACCATCTACATGACTTTTATTCCTTCTGCTCTCAGCACCCCAAAGATATGATGTCTCCTTTTCTTCCAGACATGGCTGTTGTTCCTCTAACTGCTCCTTCTGAGTTCCTTGGCAGAAAACCTAAATGCCCCCAAAATCTCACCTCTGTCTCTCTGTCCAGCCATTGGTTGCTGACAACATGATTTACCAATCAGAACCAACTGGGGGCAGGGTCCCTCAGCATTTTACATGGGGATGTACATATTCTCATCCAATATGGGAAACTAAATTCACATAATACAAAGAGCACCGAACCAAATCCAGAATTATGGGCAATATGGGCTCCTAGATTTGGGTGTACAGAATTGAACTTGGGTCATCTGCAAGAGCAATACATACTTCTAAGAGCTGAGCAAGCTCTTTATCCCAAAATTTTAGCTTTGTATTTTCTCTTGCACTATAAATATGATCACTTCCATGTTTTGAGTTTAATTATACTGGCAGATAAAATGAACAAGTTTATAATATTACATTACACATGATTACTATTACTAGAACATTGTAGAAACAACTAGAAAAAATCAATTTGCTAATGGATAATTATTGGTTTTAGCCTTGATCTCTTGTGCTCTAGATAATTCATCAATAAAATGGCTTTAATTAAGCCAGAAGTTGGGAAAATAGACAAGGTAGACAACTGTGAACAGTCAGAAGGATATTCAAAAAGTCACAACAATATTGTATTTCATACTGTCAAGAATTAAAAACAATTTTCTACAGCTTTGCATGAGCTTTCGCTTCTACTCTGAATGGAAATACCTTAAAAATAAAAAAGAAGATAATAAGGTACTGACTATTGAGAAATCTGAAAAGAATAATTGCATTAGAACTGTAACTACATCAGGATAAAAACATAAGCTATATAGTGCCTATAACAACAAACATTCTGAATTTCCTCAGTAAAATATTTGGACAAGTACTGTGCTATGCATAAAGGATCCAAACACAGTCTTGTTGGTCATTTTAGTATCTTCTCATACCTTAGTAAAAAGCCTAATGCTTGACTTTCTTAGAGAATTATTAAGACAGTTTTATATAAACTACCTAAGGAGCTACTTTAAATTGCATTGTGTATTAGTTAAAGATCTCTAAGGTAGCCAAATTTATATATATAAGAGGTGTGTCCTCCATCTCTGGATTGCAGGTCATTGCAGGTGTAGTCAAGCTGATAATCAAAATTAGCCATCATAAGCCCACTGCTTGTAAGCTTGGCATACAATCATATCTCTTTTGCCATGGATAATTTTCAAATAAAAATGAGGTTCTAACAATACCTAAATATAACTATAACATTTACACTTGCAAATATATCATATATTTAACTAGGTCATAATTACACCTAACACAGCATGTCTATGCCTGTATAATCATAACCACATCATGTGGTAGCACCAAGAGAAACCCTAAAGGATCTCCTGATTTCCAGACATAATCTTTCTTACCTTAATTGTGGAGAAGTAATCTAATTTCCTGACAGTAATCTGGATCAATCACACCTCCTTACACTCATTTCTCTTTTAGCCTATTTGTTTGAGGACATTAGAAGCTCAAAATGACTAGTTGAAAGCAATTCAAAGCAGTTCTTTTGGAGAACTCTGGCCCTAAGATCCTACAGCTTATTTGATATTGTGACCATGCTTTCGAAAGACTAGTTTAACTTTCTATCAGGCCAGGTGCTTCAGGATGTTGGGGTACAGAGTAATACCCATTGATCTATGATTATGCATCCACTGCCACACTTCTCTGGCTGTGAAATAAGTTCCTTGGTAGAAGCAATGTTTTATCAAATGCTATGATGGTACATAGGCATTCTGTAAATCCACAGATGGTGATTTTGGAAAAAGTATTATATTCAAGAACAGCAAATCCATAACCACAAAAGGTATCTACTCAAGCGAGGACAAATCATTGTGCTATCCATGGAGGAAGTGGTCCAATGTAGTCAACCTGTCATAAGGTTTCTGGCTTGTCACTCCAGGGAACAGTGCCATATCTGGAGCTCAATGTTGGTCTCTGTGTTGGCAAATCTAGCACTCAGAAACAGCTGTAACCCATGAAAGTTGAGTGGAAATCGATGTAGTTTAGCCTATACATAACTTCCATCTCTGTCATCAAGGCTACATTGTTCATGAACCCATTCAGCAATGACAGGAATTGGTTGAGAAAGATGAGTGTAATAGTCACAATGCTTTGGTGTAATATAATTGGGTCATCAATATATCTGTGTTCAAAACAACTTTTCATTTGAAATGTAGTACTGCAGTATGTTTTGAATGCAAAAAATAGCAAACATTAGACAAAATTTCATAACATAGACATGTGGAAACAGATGTGTCTTTTCCATAAAAATTTGTGTTTGTACTTTTATGCAAGTTTAATATATGTATATGCTATTTTATAAGTACTGTTAATGCACTATTCTTTATATTTGTTTCTATATAATTGATCTGAATATTCTATCAGTTCTCTGTAGGGTTATTAAATAGAAATGAGGAACCGACTTTCTACCATATTTCTCAAAAAGGAATTATTCTCCATTCTGCAGCGTATTTCTTCCAACTACTATTTTTAGTATCAACTATTGAGTACTTGTGATAATCTATTTCATCTATGTCCCCATCTATAATACCTAGGTATTAAAATTTATAAATTGAAAGTAATAAAAACCCAACCAACCTGCCTCTACAAAAGAAACTAAAGATCTACTATACTCCATATTCATACATACAGAGACAAAATTATGCACAGGCATAAAAACATACCAACCTTCATTCACAAAGAAGAGTTTAGCCATGTTGTTGTATGACATATTCCATTATAAGACTTATTTTATTTTATTTCAAAATTCAAATTATATAGCTCTAAAGTATTTTATTTTTTTATGATGGTAAATATTCAAAAATAGAATTGTGACAAAATTAGTTTTAAATTTTACTAAAATATATTACATTTACATGTAAATTTATTTGAGATATATATGATACATTTTTAAATTTTATATAACAAATAAAGCAATAAAACACCCACCCTTCCAAAACAATATTTATTCTGTAAATGTAAATGCACCTTTTTTGAAATATTTTATTGAACAACTTTATTTTAAAAAACAAAGATAAATGTACAGATTTTAAACATTTTTTATAAAAGTATACAAATACATTTTTGTCAGTACTTGTTTTTTTTTTTTAAAGGTTTGATAGTGTGCATTAAGATCTTACTAGATAAAATGAGCATAAGGTACATGATAAACAAGACGTAACCTGGAATTAGTTAAAGTTTTCTAGGTGTATAAGTTTAAGCATAATGTTTTTTTTTCTTTTCTTTTCTTTTTTTTTTTGAACTTCATATAATCTGTGAGTTGTTTCTGGGGTATTCTGAGCTTTCTGGGATTAGTCTCCAATTATCAGTGACTGCATATTATGTCTATTCTTTTGTGACTGGGTTATCTCACTCAGGATGATATTCTCTAGATGCATCCATTTTCTTAAGAATTTCATAAAGTCATTGTTTCTGATGGCTGAGTAGTACTCCATTGTGTAAATATACCACATACTTGTATACATTCATTTACTGAAGGACATCTAGCATTCATCCAGCTCCTGGCTATTATAAAAAGGGATGCTTTGAACATTGTGGTGCATTTATCTTTGCTGTATGTTGGAGCTTTTCTTGGGTATATACCCAGAAGTGGAATAACTGGGTCTTCAGGTAGTACTAAGTCCAATTTTCTGAGGAATCACCAGACTGGTTTCCAGAATGGTTGTACCAGCTTACAACCACACCAGCAGTGGAGAAGTGTTCCTCTTTCTCTGCAACCTTGCCAGCATCTGCTGTCATCTGAATTTTTGATCTTAGCCAATTTGACTGGTGTGAGGTGGAATCTCAGGGTTGTTTTGATTTGCATTTCCCTGATGGCTAATGATGTCCAGCACTTCCTTAGATGCTTCTCAGCCATTCGATTTTCCTCAATTGAGAACTTTTTGTTTATCTTTGTACCCCATTTTTAATAAGGTGTTTGATTCTCTGGTATCTAGCTTCTTGAGTTCTTTGTATACCTTGGATATTAGGCCTCTATCTGATGTGGGGTTGGTAAAGATCATTTTCCAATCTGTTGGCTGCGATTTTGTTTTCTTGACAGTGTCCTCACCCTTACAGAAACTTTGCAGTCTCATTAAGTCCCATTTGTTGATATCTGATCTTAGAGGATGAGCCATTGGTGTTCTGTTCAGGAAATTTTCTCCTGTGCCAATGTGTTCTAAGGTTTTCCCTACTTTCTCATCTAATAGTTTCAGTGTACATGGTTTAATGTGGAGATCTTTGATCCATTTGCACTTGAGCTTTGTACAAGGAGATAAAAAAGTGTCTATTTAGATTCTTCTGCATGCTGAGTGCCAGTTGGACCAACACCATTTGTTCAAGGGGCTGTCCTTTTTCCATTGAATGTTTACAGCTTTTTTGTCAAAAATCAAGTAACCATGCACATTTTTGAGTTGATAACTGCACTCATAAAAAGTGGTCAAATTTGATGAAAATATTTAACTTGATTAGTAATGACAGAAATGTAATTTTGAATTGCTGATCACTTGGAATTCTATACCAACAAAAACTTTTTTCAAAATTTATTTTTGTCTGTATTGAAAACAGTAGCCAATTTTATAACTTGTATTTCTATCATATAAAAAAACCTATATATGAAAAGCTCGGTCATTTGCCATCGGGAACAGCCAAGATCCAGGGACATAGGCTTGCCAAGATTGCGCAGTGACTAGCCGGGGCACAGAGAAGACTAGGCCGAGGGCCTGGTACGTGTGGCCCTCTGGTTGGTTCAGGAGAGCAGAAAATCTGCCATAGGAATTCTGTGTCCAGCTGGAAGGCCCTTGCATGCCGACCAAAAGCTCAAGCCATTTGCCACCAGAAACAATGGAGATCCAGGGACACAGGCCTGGTGAGACTGCACCATGAGTGGCCAGGGTCAGAGAGGACTGGGTAGAGAGCGCAGAAAGCATGGCTCTCTGATTGGTTCACGGGAGCGGGAACCCTGGAATAGGGAATTGTTATCCACCCGGAAAGCCATCACATGCGGAAAAAATGCTCAGGACATTTGCCAGCAGGAACAGCAAGAATCCAGAGACAGAGCCCTGGTGAGACTGCACTGTGAGTAGCCACAGCACAGAGAGTGTAAGGCCTAGTGTGTAGTAGCTGTGGCCCTCTGGTTGGTCCAGCGGAGGAGCAAATCTTCTATAGGGACTCCTTGTCCACCCGGAAAGACCTTGTGTTCAGACCAAATGCTCAGTTAATTTGGAACCTAAAACAGAGGAGATCCAGGGACACAGGCCAGGTACACGGGAGAGACAGGAACCATTCATTGACAAAAAAGTCAACAAGATGGCAAGAAGAAAGCAAAAGAACTTACACAATAGGAACCAGGATAACCTGGCAACATCAGAACCCAGATCTCCCATCACAGCAAGCAGCAGAATACCAAGCACTCCAGAAAAAGAAGACTCAGAACAGAAATTAAACCTCAAAATGATGATGGTAATCTTTGAGAAGAGTGTGAAAAAAACTCACTTAAACATGAATGGGAAGAAAACCATAAAGAATTAACAGCCTTTAAAGAAGAAACAACAACAAAAAAAAAAAAAAAAAAAAAAATCAAAGAAATCAAAGAACTAGAGGAAAACAGAACCAAAGAAATGAAGGAATTGAAGAAGGAATTTAAAATGGAAATGGAAACAATAAAGAAAACACTAAAAGAGACAACCCTGGAGGTAGGAAACCTAAAAAAGAAATCAGGAGCCACAGATGCAAGCATCTGCAAAAGACTACAAGAGATGGAAGAGAGAATGTCAGGTGTCAAAGACAACATTGAAAACATACAAAAAAAAAAAAAAAATCAGAGAAGATGCAAAAGCTAAAAACTCCTAATCCCAAATGTCCAGTAGATCTAGGAAACAATAGGAAGATCAAACCTAAGGATAATAGGAATAGAAGTGGGAAAAGAATGTCAAATAAGGGGCACAGTAAATATCTTCAAAAAAATCATAGAAGAAAACTTCCCAACCCTTAAGAATGACATGACTATGAGCGTAAAAGATGCTTACAGAACTCCAAATAGAGTGGACCAGAAAAGAAATTCCTCCTTACACATAATATGCAAAATAACAAGTGTCCAATGAAAAGCAAGAATACAAAAAGCAGTAAGGGAAAGAGGTTACATAGCATATAAAGCCAGACCAATAAGAATCACACCCAACTTTTCAACAGAGACTATGAAGTCTAAAAGATCTTGGACAGACATCACGCAGACCCTAAGAGAGCACAAGTGTCAGCCCAAGCTGCTATACCCAGCAAAACTCTCAGTTACCATAGATGGAGAGACCAAGATATTCCAGGACAAAACTAAACTTACATATTATCTGGCCACAAATCCAGCACTAAAAGGAATTATAGGTGGAAAACCCAATACAAGGAGGGAAGCTACACCCTAGTAAAAACAAGAAAATACCTAAGCAAGAAAACCAAAATAAGAAAGACACACAGGCACAATTCTACCTCTAAAAGTGATAATAGCAGGAAACAGCAAACACTATTTTCTAATATCTGTTAAAATAAATGGACTCAATTCCCCAATAAGAAGACATAGGCTATCAGAATGGATACATAAACAGAATCCAGCATTTTGCTACATACAGGAAACTCATCTCAGAGACAAAGATAGACAATGTCTCAGAGTAAAACTTTGGGAAAACACTTCAAAGCAAATAGCCCCAAGAAACAAGCTGGAGTAGCCATTCAATATTGAATAAAGTAGATTTTTAAAGCAAAAGTTATCAAAAAAAGGAAAGGAAGAACTCTTTTTAATCATTACAGGGAAAATTTATCAGGAAGAAATCCTAATCCTTAACATATATGTTCCAAATAAACCAGCACACATATTCATAAAAGAAACCCTACTAAAGTTCAAAAAAATATATTTCACCCCACACAATAATAGTGGGAGACCTCAATACCCCACTCTCATTAATGGACTGATCATGGAAACAGAAACTGAACAAGGACACAGTGACTCTAGCAGAGGTTATGACCAATGGAATTAATAGGTATGTACCAAACATTTCATTTTAAAACAAGAGAATACACGTTATTCTCAGGACCTAACAACACCTTCTCCAAAATTGATCATATAATCAGTCATAAAATAAGCCTTAATAGATATAAGAATATTGGTAAACTCCTATGCATACTATCAGATCAACATGTACTAAGGCTGGTCTTTAATAACAACAAAGACAACACAAAGCCAATATACACATGGAAACTAAACAATGCTCTATTAAACAATAGTAGCATCAAAGGAGAAATAAAGAAATTAAGGATTTTCTGGAATTCAATGAAAAAGAAAACACAACATACCCAAACCTATGAAATGCAATGAAAGCAGTACTGAAAAGAAAATTTATAGCTTTGAGTGCTTCCAATAGAAACTAGAGAGAACATACACTAGTAACTGGACAGCACTGTGGAAACCTATAGAACAAAAGGAAGCTGATACAACCACGAGTAGTAGAAGGCAAATTAACAATATCAGAAATGAAAGTGGAGACATAAAAACTGAAACTGAGGAAATTCAAGAAATCACCCGATCCTACTACAAAAGCCTATACTCAACAAATCTGGAAGAAATGGATGAATCCCTAGACAAATACCAGATACTAAAGTTAAACAAGGGCCAGGTAAACGATCTAAATAATCTAATAACACCTAAAGAAATAGAAGCAGTCATCAAAAGCCTCCAAACCAAAAAAAGTCAAGGTCCAGATGGGTTCAGTACAGAATTCCATCAGATATTTATTGACGACTTAATACCAACACTCTCCAAACTCTTCCACAAAATACAGTCAGATGGATCACTATCAAACTCATTTTTCAAAACCACAACAATCCTTGCTCCTAAATCACACAAGGAAAGAGAACTTCAGACCAATCTCACTTATGAATATTGATGCAAAAATACACAACAAAATCCTTGCAAACCGAATCCAAAAACACATCTAAATGATTATTCACCATGATCAAGTAGACTTCATCCCGGGGATGCAGGATGGTTTAATATATAAAAAATCATCAACATAATCCACCATATAAGGAAACTCAAAAGAAAAAAAACCACATGGTCATCTCACTAGATGCTGAGAAAGTATTTGACAGAATTCAACACCCCTTCATGTTAAAAGTCTTGGAAAGTACAGGAATGCAAGGCCTATACCTAAGCACAATAAAAGCAATATACTGCAAACCAATAGCCAACATCAAACTTAAAGGTTAGAAATTTGAATCAATCCCACTAAAATCAGGGACACGACAAGGCTTCCCACTCTCCCCTTACCTATTCAACATGGTAATGAAATTCCTGTCCAGAGTAATTAGAGAGCAAAAGAAAATCTAATGGATACAAATTGGAAAGGAAGATGTAAAAATATTACTGTTTAAAGATGACATGATAGTGTACCTATGTGATCCCAAATTTTCTACAAAATAACTTATACAGCTGATAAACAAGTTCAGCAAAGTGGCTGAATATAAAATTAATTGACACAAATCAGTAGCCTACCTCTACTCAAAAAACAAAAATGCAGAGAAAAAATTGAGGGAAAAGATACCAGTCACAATAGTCACAAAAACTATGAAATACCTTGGTATGACTCTAACTAAGGAAGTGAAGGACCTGTATGACAAGAACTTCAAATCTCTGAAGAAGGAAATCAAGGAAGATCTCAGAAAATGGAAAGATCTCCCATGCTCATGGATTGGAAGGACCAACATTGTAAAAATGGCCATCTTACTAAAAGCAGTCTTCAAATTCAATGCAATCCGCATCAAAATTCCAACCCAATTCTTCATATAGTTGGAAAGAGCAATGTGAAATCTCATATGGAATAACAAAAAACCTAGAATATCAAAACACATTCTTAGCAACAAGAAAACTGTGAGAATCGCCACCCCTGACCCCAAGCTATATTACAAGGCAATTGTGTTAAAAACTACATGGTACTGGTACAGAGATAGGCTCATGAATCAATGGTATAAAATAGAAGATCCGGAAATGAGCCCTCACATATATGGTCACTTGATTTTTGACAAAGGATCTGTGAACATTAAATGGAAAAAAAGAAAACCTTTTTATCAAATGGTGTTGGTTCAACTGGCACTCAGCATGCAGAATAATGAAAATAGACCCTTTCTTATATCCTTGTACAAAGCTCAAGTGCAAGTCAATCAAAGATCTCCACATTTAACCAGATGCACTGAAACTATTAGAAGCGATAGTAGGAAAAACCTTAGAACACACAGGCATAGGGAAAAAGTTCCTGAATAGAACACCAATGGCTCGTGCTTTAAGGTCAAAGATTGACAAATGGGACTTAATGTGATTGCAAAGATTCTGTAAGACTAAGGGCACTGTCAAGAAAACAAAACGTCAGCCAACAGATTGGGAAAAGAGCATTACAAACCCCACTACTGATAGAGGCCTAATATCCAATTTATATAAAGAACTTAAAAAGTTAGACACCAGAGAATCAAACAATCCTATTAAATAATGGGGTTCAGAGCTAAACAAAAAGTTCTCAGTTGAGGAATATCGAATGTCTGAGAAGGATCTAAGGAAGTGCTTGACATCCTTAGTCATCAGGGAAATGCAAATCAAAGCAACCCTGAGATTCCACCTTATACCAGTCAGAATGACCAAGATCAAAAATTCAGATGACAGAAGATGCTGGCGAGAATATGGAGAAAGAGGAACACTTCTCCACTGCTGGTGGTGTTGTAAACTGGTACAACTACTCTGGAAATCAGTCTGGCGGTTCCTCAGAAAAATGGACATAGTACCACTTGAAGACCCAGTTATTCCATTTCTGGGCATTTACTCCATAGACCCTCCAACATACAACAAAGATACATGCACCACAATGTACATTGCTGCTCTATTTATAATAGCCAGAAGCTGGAAAGAACCCAGATGTCCTTAAGTAGATGAATGGATACAAAAATTGTGTTATATTTACACAATGGAGTACTACTCAGCTATCAAAAACAATGACATTATGAAATTCATAAGAAAATGGATGCATCTAGAGAATATCATTCTGAGTGAGATACCCAGTCACAAAAGAACAGACGTAATAGGTGGTCATTAATAATTGGATAATAACCCCTGATAGCTCTGAACACCCCAGAAGCTCAAGAAAAATAATGGCCACACACACACACACACACACACACACACACACAGACACACACAGACACACACAGACACACACACACACACACACACACACACAAAATAAGAAATAAAGGAAATACTCAGTCTTTCTTAGGGAAAAAATGTATAGCAACCTCTCAGAGTGGTACACCTGGACCTCAAATCATTAATATTCTAAGAGCTAATATAATAGCCTTGTGGTAATTTTTGGTATTCACAGATAGGTATGCTTAATCTATACCCAACATGAAATCTGTTTCCATGTTACATTCTGTCCTACATATACTTCATGCTTATGGTAACTAGTGGGATTTCTATGCATGCTATCAAGCCTCTAAAAGAATTATGTACTGAGAAAGTTATTCATATAATGTTATGCAAAAATGCCTTTATAAGTATGTAAATGTATCCCTTCTTTCTTAAAAAATAATGTTGTAAAAAATACAAAAAAAAAAAAAAAAAAAAAAAAAAAAAAAAGAAGAAGACCTAAGTGCAGAGATCATGATTTCAAGTTCATATTTGGATATATACTTATTTTGAAACTAATCTGGATTATAATGTACCTGTTCAAAAATAGCTAAAAATGTGATAAAATAAAATATAACTTAATTTATATCTCTAATATTTTAAATTATAGATGACATAAACTATGTAGAAATTTACTAAAATTTGAAAACAATATATCTATGAGAAATTTGACATTTTGGATGATACATTATAGTCAAAAATTATGGACAGTTTCACAAAGGTATTCCCTTAAAACTGGATGCAAAACTTATTCTTACCAACTAAAGTTTTATGATTTTTATTCCAGTGATTCCTTCCTTCCTTCCTTCCTTCCTTCTTTCTTTCCTTCCTTCCTTCCTTCCTTTCTTCTTTTATTCCTTCCTTCCTTCCTTTCTTTACCTTCCTTTCTTTCTTTTTTTCTTTCTTTCTTCTGTCTCTGTCTCTGTCTCTCTCTCTCTTTCTCTGACTGTATGCCTTCAGAGATTATATTCACCTTCATTTTATCTTTTTAATTTTGTCTTTTTTATAGTTACCTTATTTTATGAGGTTTATATTTTGATGTGCAATTTCATCTGAAACTTCCTTTGTAGTGTGGTCCATAAGACAGTGTGGCTTAAAAATCAGGGATATACTTTTCATTTAGCATTCACACTTTTTCAACATCTATTGATGGTATCATTATTTTTATTAAATTTATGTGAGGTTTTCATCTTAGCTTGAATATATAAAAATTCACTATAAATGTGCACATAGGTCAACCCATATAGTGTTGATCACTGAATAGCAGAGCCTAGTGGTCTTCTTATCCTACTTTAAAATAATAAACTTTCAACAAATATTCAGTGGTTTCTTTTGGGAAATGCTTCATAAAATTATTAAAAATATTTAAAATTTCATGAGACAGTATGGAGAATAATACAGGCAACTGACATACTTTTTACTTAAATTTTCCTTTTTTACTGTAATTTTGACTAGTATCTTTTCATAACCATGATTTTTGCTAGTGTTATGCAATTAAAATAAAAAAAAAAAAACAAAACAGGAATAGAACTATTACTGACTCTAGCTTTTGATATTTCAACATTCAGGGTGTGAGTCTTTCTGGATTGTTATAGTGTCTCTGTGAGATATTCAGTAAATTAGACATCAGAGTTACTATCCATTTAGTATTTCAGACATTGATGTTATGCATCATACGGTGGGGTTTGGGTTGTATAACTGGTTAAAAGCTTCTTAATGTTACCACATTGTGGATTATTTTTGGAAGGTATTTTTCAGATACTGTCAACTTTTTAAATTGAACTTGAAGATACAATGCTCAGATGATTTAAGGAAACACCACTGAAAGTGAAGATTGGGAGAATTGACCTACAACTAAGTTGTGTTTTGCGTCCGTGGTGTCCAAGAAGCATTCAAATAAAATGGTCTATTGCCATTCCCCCTGGCTGCCTCCATAAGCCTCAAGGTAAATCATCACTGCCAAAACATTACACAGTTTGTGCATAGTACTTAGAGCAACTAAGCTGACATTAATGTGGAAACTACTGCCCTGAAAACAAGCTTCTGGAATCATGAAAGATTCTGCATTAACTGCCCAGGGAAGAGAAAAGAAGAGAAAAAGTTATGTCATGTATTCAAGAAATTATGAATAGGATATGAGGAAAACTGGAGGGGAGAAGGTGAAGTGGACATATCAATTCAGTACTTATTCATGAAACTTGCAAAAGAAAATAAAATTTACAAGGAGGTTTGTGGAGGGGAAACTGGGAAGGATGATAACATTTAAAACATTTAAATAAATAAAATAACCAATAAAATGAAAATGAACATAAAACAATAATAAGGCAGTTAACGTGCTAACCTGAAAACAATCATTCTGGGGGGAAAAGAATACTCATTTATGATTAATATTTTATAGGAGAAAATATCTAAAAGTTACTTATTAATTTCAAAACCTAGAATCAACTGTTAACCTTGGTAGATTTCTATTTTAGGTTTCATATGAAATGGCAATTTTGTAACATTAGGCATTGACCACAATGAGAGAAAGAAAATGACAGTGAAACAGGGTTTCAATATTTAATGACTTCTACAGAAAAGTAGGTCATCAAAGTCTAACTGTCACATAAAATTTCAAGAGAAGCTTCTTCAAAAAAAAACAAGTGTAGTTCCATAAATATCACACAGGTTTAGAAATTATTGTATTTTAGTTGTAGCTAAGAATATAATAAACAATTGAGTTCTTCAACTATTCAGACAAAGAGACAGAAAATCCTGAAAAAAATAGATGTAATTGCTGAAAGGAAAAGGATCTAATTTTTTTTTTCTATTTTAGCAGATCATCATCTCCAATGTTGCATGTGCCTTAATCGCAATGGTACTAACTTAAAACCCAACCATCAAGCCAAACAACAACAGCAACAAAAACCCATTTATTTTATGTATATGTATAATGACTGTGTATAAATTACATGTGATGTGGTTTTCTCACAATGCCAAAAGATGTCATTTTCCTCAAGTTGGAGTTTCATGCATTTGAGAGATCTCTGATGCTGGTGCTGGGAACTAACTTCAGGTATTCTGAAAGTGCTGTGAGAATCGGTGACTATAGAGGGTTATTTTATTATTTTATTAATTGTCTATTTAATTTATTTACATTTCAAATGTTGTACCCCTTCCTGTTCTCCCTTCCGCAAAGCCACATCTCATCTCCCACTGCTTTGCCTATTTATGGTACCCCCAACCAAACTCCCAGTCACTCCTCTAATATATACCTACACTGGCTCAACATGACCAAGGGCTTTCCCTCTCACTGATGTCAGATAAGTCAATCCTCTTCTACATATATAGCTAGAGCCATGTATGCATCTATGTATACTCCTTGGTTGGTGGTTTAGTCCCTGGAGCCAGGGGTTTAGTTAGTTGATATTATTGTTTTTCTTATGGGGTTGCAATCTCCTTCAGCTCAATTAGTCTTCCTCCTAACTCTTGCACCGGGTCCCTAAGCTTAGTCAATTGGTTGGCTGTATTTGCATCTGTCTCAGTCAAATGCTGGCAAAGCCTCTTAGGGTACAGCCATGGCAGTATCCTGTTTGGAAGCACTTTCTGTCACATGCAACAGTGTCTGGGTTTGATGTCTGCAGATGTGATGGATTCCAAGGGGCAGGCTGTGAATAGCCTTTCCTTCAGTCTCTGCTCTATTTTTTGTTTCTGCTTTTCCTTTAATTGGGAAGAAATATGAGTTAAAATTTTTGAGATAGCTGATGCCCCATCCATTAACTGTTGGCCATGTCAATTTCTTACAGATTGTCTCTTCAGGTTTTGTATCCCCTCTGTTGGGTATTTTGGCTAATATCATCCCCATTGGGTCCTGGTAATTTCATGCTTCCCTGGCTCCTGGGACTTTCTGGTGGTTCTCCTGTTCCCCACAACCCACTGCTACATATATCTATTCATTTTCCTGAGCCCCTGGATTTTTCTCCTGTCTCTTCCTATCTTGGATCCTGTCATGAGACATTCCCTCCCTCTCTTCTCTCCCCCACAGGCTCCTCCCTCCATTTACCTCCTGTGGTTATTTTGTTTCTCTTTCTAAGTAGGATTAAGCATCCACTCTTTGGCCTTTATGATGGTTAAGCTACATATGGTCTATGAGTTATATAATGATTATTCTGAACTTTTGGGCTAATAGTCACTTATCAGTGATAATATATTATGTATGTGGTTTTTTTTTTGGGGGGGGGTCTAGAGTCCCTCACTGAGGATGATATTTTCTAGTTACATCCATTTGCCTACAAAATTTATGAAGTCATTGTTTTAAGTAGCTGAGTAGTACTCCAAAGTGTAAGTGTACCATATTTTTGGTAACCATTTTTTCCACTGAGGGACATCTGAGTTGTTTTTAGCTTCTGTCACTTACAAATAAGGCTGCTATGATCATAGTGGAGAACATTTCCTAGCTATATGTTGAAGCATCTTTAGATATATGCCCAGTAGTTGTAACCTGGGTTTTCAGGTAAAACTATTTTTAATTTTCTGAGGAATCACCATATTGATTTGAAAAGTGGTACTAGTATTGGTATTAGGTCTTCTTTGAAGGTCTGATAAAATTCTGCAATTATAACATGTGGGACTGGGCTTTTTCATATTTGGGGGATTTTAATTTTGCCATATTTCTATAAAACTATCTATCTCATTTAGATTTTTCAATTATGTTAAGTACAAGCTTTTGTAGTAGAATCTGATAATTTTTAAAAATGTCCTTAGTTTCTATTGTTATGTCTCCCTTTTCATTTCTGATTTTGTTAATTTGTATACTGTCTCTGAGTCCTCTAGTTAGTTTGACTAAAGGTTTTTCTATCTTGTTCATTTTGTCAAAAACCAACTCCTAGTTTTGTTGATTGTCTCTTTAGCTCTCTTTGTTTTTACTTAGTTGATTTCAGCCCTGAGTTTGATTATTTCTTGTTGTCTACTCCTCTGGGTTTTATTTGTTTTAAATTGTCTATAGCTTTAAGATGTGCTGTTAAGCTTCTACTGTAGGGCCTCTTCAATTTCTTTATGAAGGCTCTAAAGCTATGAGTTTTTCTCTTCGCACATGTTTCATTGTTTCCCATAATTTTAAGTATTCTGTGCTTTGTTTTTCTTAGTTATAGAGAGTCTTTAATTTCTTCTCTGATCAAATTATGAATGAGTAGCGACTTGTTCATCTAACATGTATATGTGGGCTTTCTGTTGTTTTTGTTGCTATTAAAGATCAACCTTAGTCAATGGTGATCTCATAGACCACATGGGATTAATTCAAGATTCTTGTACTGGTTGAGGGTAGTTTTATGCCATATTATATGGCCAATTTTGGAGAAGGTACCATGAGGTTCTAAGAACAATGTATATCGTATTCTATATTGTTTTGTTTAATGGTGAAATGTTCTGTAGATGTCTGACAAATCTATTTGATGCATAACTTCTGTTAATTTCAGTGATTCTCTGTTTAGTTTCTGTTTCTGTTTCTTTTTCTGTTTCCTTTCTTTAAATGAGAGTAGGGTGTTGAAGTATCCTAATATTATTATGTGAGGTTCTGTGTGTGCTTTGAACTTTATAAAAGTTTCTTTTACAAATGTGGGTACCCTTCTATTTAGGCATAGATGTTCAGTACTGAGAGTTTATCTTGGTAGATTTTTCCTTTGATGAATATAAAGTGTCTTTCCCAATCTGTTTTGATAACTTTCGGTTAATAGTCTATTTTGTTAGACATTAAAATGGCTATTCTAGCCTGTTTCTTAGCACCATTTGCTTTGAAATTTTTTCACTCTTTTACTTTGAGGTAGTTCCTATCTTTATCACTGAGGTACGTTTCCTGTATTCAGCAAAATGGTAGGTCCTATTTAAATATCCAATTTATTACATTATATCATTTTATTGGGGGAAATGAGTTCATTGATGTTGAGAGATATTAAAGACAAATGATGGTTGCTTCCTGCTATTTTTGTTGGTAGAGTTGAAATTATGTTTGTGTGGCCATTTTCTTTTGGGTTTGTTTGAAGAAGATTACTTTCTAGGTTTTTCTAGGATGTCGTTTCCCTCCTTGTGTTGGAATTGTCCTTCTATTATTCTAGGTTGGTTTAGTGAAAAGATGTTGTTTAGGTTTATTTTTGTCATGGAATATCTTAGTTTCCCTATGGTAATTGACAGTTTTTCTGGGTATAATAGCCCAGGATGTCTTTTTTGTTCTCTTAGGGTTTATATGACATCTGCCCAAGTTCTTTTGTCTTTTACAGTCTCTGTTGATAACTCTGGTGTATTTCTGATAGGTCTGCCTTTATGTGTTACTTGACAGTTTTTTCCTTACCACCTTTGGTATTCTTTCCTTGTTCTGCACATTTATTGTTTTGATTATTTTGTGACAAGTGGAATTTCTTTTCCAGTGTGATGCGTTTGGCTTTCTGTAGGTATCTTCTTTTTCTATGGGCGTCTTTTTCTTTAGATTATGAAAGTTTTCTTCTATTATTTTGTTGAAGATGTTTACTGGACTTTTGAATTGGGAATATTCAATCTTCTATGCCTTTTATTCTTAGGTTTAGTCTTTTCATTGTGTCGTGAATTTTCTGGATATTTTGGTTTTACAGTTTTTTTGCACTTTGGATTTTCATAGGCTGTTGTGTCAATATATTCTGTTGTATCTTCTATTCCTGAGATTCTCCCTTCTGTCTCCTGTATTCTGTTGGTGATACTTATATGTGTGGCATCTGATATGTTTTCTATATTTTACATTTCCAGGGATGTTTTGCTTTGTGTTTTTTTATTGTTTAATTTCTATTCGTAGGTACTGGACAGATTTGTTCAATTCCTTCAGTTGTTTGTTTGTGTTCTCCTGTATTTTTAAAGGAATTTATCTTTTATTTCCTCCTTAATGGCCTCTACATATTTACCTGTACTTTCCTGTATTTTTTTAGCGTCCTATTTATGTATTCCTTAAGGTCTTTTATCATCTTCATGAGATAAGATTTTAAATCAGAATCTTTGCTTTCAGGTGTGTTGGGCTATTCAGGGCTTGCTGTGGTGGGAAAACTGAGTTCTGATGTTGCCAAGTGGCATTGATTTCTGTTGCCTATGTTCTTGTACTTGCCTCTTGCCATCTGGTTATCTTTGGTGTTAACTGGCCTTGATGTCTCTGACTGGAGCCTGGTTCTATTGGGCCTCCTCTGGTCAAGCTGGCTTTGGGTGTGGGAGCGCATCTGGAGTTCCTAATTTGTGACCCTGTCTCTGGCAGACTACTTGGGAGTCAATCAAGATCTGTTTGCAATGTAGGGCCAAGTTGGGGACCAGAAAAAAGATGTGTCTTAGGCAAGTCAGGATATCCTGTGTCTTCTGGGCTCCTTGGGAGTCCCAGTTATGCACTGTATTGGAGTGTGTGTGGGGGGAGAGGGACTCAGGTCTGATGCTGGTGCTGTCAGAACTCCTGAGGGTTAAGTAGTCTCTGAGTGTGCATGGGTTGGGGTGGGGATTAAACACAGAATCTGCTCCCTGAGTTTCATGCTTTTAAAAGAATGTCAAGTCATTCTACAGCTTTTTATAAGGGGTTCAGTGTTTTATTAGATCCACTCTCTAAGAAGTCTAATGTACTCCTATTACTTGCTTAAAGATTGCCACGACTGACCTCATCTTTAACGTAATTGTCAACCTAATACTCTTATCAGGCAATTGATCACATATCACCACGAAAATATTGCCTGTCATTGTTCTCTATTTCTATTTTTACATTAATAGATTATAGCTGTAGTCCAAAGATTATCATTCATCAATTTAACAGTTAATAATATTATATTGGATAGTCTATTGTTTTGTACTTTAGACTTGAAATCTACATCATGGATGGTACCTCAGATTACTGATCACAGTGATGTTCACCTGGTATGTTTATTGCTGTAGTTCATTTGTTCATGACATGAATAACAGAACTGGCAGCATCATTGCAAATGGTCAACACTGGAAAAAAGATTTCAGATATATTTTCACAAGGAATTTTAAGCATCTACATTATTTTCAACTAAAGGTGATTGGGGAATACAGGGAAACAGATATTCTTTAGTCAAAATTCATTACAAATGTTACTTTTGAAATCTAGAGTTTTATTTTTTATGCAAAAGTATAAAGCAAATGTAGAGACATAAATGTTTCTGATGTAATCATAAAGGATCAAAAATCTACTATAATATTATCAGATACTTGAAGCATAAATTCTGGATGGATTTACCTAAGAATTATAAAGTAGCAAGTGTTTGTTTTAAAATTAGGCTACAAAAGTGAAAAAAATAGAGATAAAATTAATGTAAAGAAACTCATAAACATGTCACAAAAGATAATTATATCAATAATAAGCCAGATATTTTCCTATGTAACATGTATTAATATTCACTGTAATAAGATTTAGAGAGAGTTTGTCAGAAGGACTGCACACATAGAAAGCAGAAATTGATACTTTAACATGACAGAGTGATAGCAATGATTGTTTTAGATTGAAGAAATATTTCAGTATCTTTTCTTATACATGGTTTCAGAACATGTTTTGAAACTTTATTGGTTACTTTTGACTGTATTGGTTACTCAGATTTGTAAAATTTTGTAAATTATTCATTTATAAAAATCCCTTTTCCTACAGTTCCCTGCTTATTGCATGTATTTTAAGAAGAACCACAGCATGCTAAATAAAATATAACATTGCAATGTGTCTGATCCTAATGAGTCAAATATCTTACTACATGTAAATACAAATAATTTGGAATTGAATAAATTCTATAGGAACTCATTGTATGTTCCATTAAATTGTTATTTAAGTGTCTTAACATGTAGCCTGAGATTGTGTTATAAAACAGGAGCTCAGATACAAGGCAACGGATCAGTGACCTTAGGCAAATTAACCCATCAAAAATGAACAAGCTCTGGAATACTCACCAATCAGATGAACATGACTCAATCAACATCAAAATCGATGAGGTGAAAACAGTCAGTGAAAATCAATGATGGTGAAAATGGACTTCCTCAAACTTGACTTTTCCAAATATGGAGCTTGCCTTGAATACTACAAGTATATTTTAAGCATGAAGGTAAAATGCCTCATGCTAGCACCTTTAAAATGCTCTAAAAAAGTAGCTATAATTTTACACCATGTGCTTTGAATTTCTTTTCAAACTTAAATAAACCCAGATTTTTGAAGTGTGAAGCATAAAATTACCCCTTGCTACATGCAGAGTGTGACACTATTTAAGCAGGCAGAATTTGTAAAATACTAAAGTATTACTAACTTAGGCAACATTCAAGGAGTTGCCCAATCTATTCTAGCCTCTTCAGTTTGTTGAAATATATGATAAACATATTTTTGCAATATAGTTCAGAATAAGATTGTTAAACAATAAGTATGTATGATATAGATTTTTTGCATTCTGGATTTTCTAAAAAATTATTTTGCTGTCTTGTTTATTTGAGATACTGCATTCTCTTCTCCATTCTCCAATCTGATTTACTAACTCTTCTGTCACACAGTCTTTTACTTCCTCTTTTGAAGTGTGCTTCCAAATGTCTAATAAGAAACTCTTCTTTCACAATAACACTAAATGCTTCTTTTCCTACTGTACTTTTTTCTATATGAGTTATGAGAACTTACATAATATTAATGCTGAAATATATTATGATCCACAAATAGAATTTCTTTGGAAAATTTTGCTGATAAATTATGTTTCTCTGAATTGGACTTCTGGAAATAAAGTCTCTGTTCAGAACTCAATGTAATTTATTAAAGCTGGTGATTTGTAATGATATTTTCCTGTACTCATAGATTGGTCCCTAGCCCAATTTTCATGAGAAAGGCTTGATACAGCAATTGATAGAAAAAGATGTGGATACTCAGAGCTGAACCTTAGGCAGAACTGAGGGAATACTGCACCATGGAGAGAGAAATGAAGGATTGTAAGGAACAATGAAGTGAGGGAAAAGAAATCTCTGAATACCAGGATGCAAATCACAGAACATAAAGCTCAAGAAGAAGAAAGACCAACGTGTGGATGCTTCAGTCCTCCTTAGGATGGGTAAAAGGTATATACAGGAAGAAGAGGATGGGAAAGACTTGGGAGGAAGAGAATAGGGAAGATAAAAAGAGGGGTCAGGATCAGGTATGAGAAAAAATAGGGGAGATGAACATAGGGTCAGAAAATTTAACAGAGGTATGTAGTATTAGAGGTTGGGGAACTGGGGTAGCCACCAGAAAGTTCCAGATGCCAGGAAAGCAAGAGGATCCTAGGGACCAGTGAGGATGACATTAGCTGAAATACCCAACAAAGGGAAGAGACAACTTGTGGAGACCATACCCAAAAGATAGGCATAATTCCTGGTTTAAGAATGGGACCACTGTGCCATCTTCAAAAATTTAATTCAGAACTGTTTCTGTCTAAAGGAAATACAAAGACAAAGAGTGGAACAGAGACTTAAGAAAAGGCCACCCAGAAACTGGGGATCCATCCCATCTACAGACACCAATCCCAGTACTATTGTTGGTGTCAAGAAATGCTTGCTGATAAGAGCCTGATATAGTTGTCTCTTGAGAGGCTCTCCCAGAAACTTACCAATATAGATATGAATGTTTGCAGCCAAACATCAGACTGAACACAGGGACCCCAAAGGTGTAGTTAGGAGAAGGACTGAAGCAGCTGAAGGGGTTTGCAATCTTATAGGAAGAATAATATCTTCCAAACAGACCCACCAGTATGCCTAGGGACTAAACCACCAATCAAGGAACACTCATGGCATTAGTTGCTTATGTAGCAGACAATAGTCTTATCTGGCATCAACAGAAAGGGATGCCTTTTGTCAGGTGAAGACCCAGTGTTCCAGTGTAGGGAAATTCTAGGATGGTGAAGTAGGAGTAAGGGTATAGGCAGGAGAGCAACCTCACAGAAGCAGGAGGAAAGAGTATGGGGAACAGGAAGGGTTATAATGCTTGAAATATAAAGAAAATAACCAATAGAAACAAAACATAAACTCAAGCAAGCAAAGAAACAAACAAGAAAACCCACATAGTTAACTAACCTGGACTCATAGGTGATGACAAAACCTGAACTAACATCAGTGAGTCTGCATGGGTCTGACATAGGCCTTATGCATTTATTTTAGGTTTACATAGCTCAGTCTTTTCTGTGGGACATCTAACAATGGAAACAAGGTTTGTCTTTGACTCTTTTGCCAGCTTTGGGAACTTTTTTCTCCTCCTGGTTTGTCCTGTCCAGCTTTGATATGAGGGAAGGTACTTAATCTTATTGCAAACCTATATATTAAGTTTGGTTGACATACTTAGATGGCCTGACTTTTCTGAAGAGAAATGGAAGAGAAGAGGACAGATAGGAGTTGGGAGAAAGGTAGAGAAGAAAAAGGAGGAAAATCTCTGGTTGGGGATAATATATGATAAGTAAATTTCAAAAAGAAGCTAAATATGCTTATTCAAATAAGACAGAACATAGTTAAATATAATCATATATATATATATTATTAAGTTGGGTTATGCTATATACTTTCATGAAAACGATATAATATGTTCCATAAATAACCTAAAAAGCACATACCTTTGGTATGTCAAAAATAATATTATTTGAGCTTTAATTCATCTGAACTTATAAATTAAAAAAAAATATTTTTATGTCAAGTGCATTGCTGTTTGGTCTACCTGTATGTCTGTGTGTAATTGTGTAACTGGAGTATCACAGTGTTAAGCTGTTTTGTGGGTGCTAGGAATTGAACCCAGGTCCTCTGGAAGATTAGGTAGTGTTTTTAAAGTCTGAGACACCTCTCCAGCCCTAAATTTATACAATTTATGGTAAAATTCCAAAATGTGATAGTAAGTCAAATTTCCCTGGTTGGTAATAATATTGCAGCTGTGTGCAAAGGCATTCACATGGTGCACTTCTGTCTATTTATAAGTAAACTATTTTAGATTTCTGTTACAGGAATTTAAATTAAGATATAAAAATGATAAAATGTTAATTTTGTTTTATCTGCTTTTATTATGGAAATTTTCAGTATAATAGGTTATTCCAAAACATTAAAACTACAGACTTTGAGCAATTTAAAAATCTCTTGTGTACTTATATAACTTTAACAAATGGATACAAAAACTGTGGTATAGTTACACAATGGAGGACTGCTCAGCTATTAGAAACAATGACATTATGAAATTCCCAGGAAAATGGATGCATCTAGAGAATATCATCCTGAATGAGGTAACCCAGTCACAAAAGAACAGACATAATATGCAGTCACTGATAATTGGATACTAACCCCAGAAAGCTCTGAATACCCCAGAAACAACTAGCAGGACATAGGAAGCTCAATAATAACAAAGGGCAAATAGTGAAAGCCTCAGTCCTTCTTAGGAAAAAATAAGTGTATAGCACCCTCTCAGAGTGTGGTATACCTGGACCTTATATCATTAATAATCCACGAGCTAGAAATACAGCCCTGTGGCAATTTTTGTTATTCAAAGATCATTATGTTTAATCTTTACACACTAAGAAAACTCTGACTGTTTTCATGTTATTTCTGTTCTACATGTAGTTTATGCTTATGGTAACTAGTGGGAATTCAATGCATGCTATCAAACCTCTAAAAAATTGCCAAAATGCTTTTAAAAATATGTACATGTATCTCTCTTCTTTAAATAAAATTGTAAAAAAAAGGCAAATGTAACAAATTTTATAACCCTTTATTTTTTTGATAATGTTATCTCTTGCTTAATTCAAGATCCATTTGGAACCAGGACCCTCAAATAAAAACTGTTTCAATTATTTTGTCTTTACTTATAGTTATTGATTTGTTCATTCAGGAAATTATTTGATGGCTCTTATAAATTACTACGCACTGGTCTAGAAACTTAGTATTGATCTATCAAAATGATCTTGTTCGTGCATTTGTTTCTATGGTCACTTTATTGGTAGGGAGATTATATTTGTAGAGACAATACATGAAAAAATTATAAAAGTAGGCATTTGTGTTTAGTGTTATAATAAGAAAAAGATTTGTCAAAATTTTCAACATAGAACTTTTCCAGGAAAGTGACTTTCCACCAGGTAAATAAAAAATTGTGCAACTGGGAAAGATGTGGTATGGACCACAGCAATGCAAGAAGAACAATTTGTCCAAAACATTATACTACTAGCAGAACAGAATCTGAAGTTAATGGTAGAGAATAGCCAGAGGTCAGCAACCATGTACAGTGCAATCCCTGCTTTTAAGAGAACGTAAACAGAAATTAAGCTTACACTGGATAAATAACTAAGGCAACTAGAGTAGAATATTGATTCTGGTATGGGGAATCAATCTTAACCGGTTACTCTGATCTTCTTGACTCTTTCTTTTGGTGTGCCATGAGAGTGTCTGTTTTCCAGAGTGGGGTGACATCTAAAAGATTTCTCTTTTTCTGAGGAAAATGAGGGTCTAATTGGGGGAGGAATATATGGGACAGGGAAAAGAAGAGGGAGTGGGCTGCTATAGGAATGCAAGAAAAATAAAATAGTAAATTATGGAAAAAAGAATACAATATTAATTACCTAGTCTATAAAAGAAGCATATGAACACAATGGTATTAGGTTCCTAGGTAGATTATTTTGCTTAGGAAAAGCATTGATTTCTGCATTGAAAACAGTTTCTTTATTTTCGAGAAAGTAGGAGCCAATGTTATACAACTACCGTGTACACTCTGAGTATAACTGATTTCACATTCATCTTGGGTTCAGTAGAATGTGGTTTTCATGCATCACTCTGAATTCTACTTGCAAATTAGGGAACAAGGAACAATGTGCATGTTTTTATTTTTATTTGTTTCTGGTGTGCCTGCTTCATTATTCCCTTTCAATTTCTCTAATAAATGCAAACTCAATAATGCATCCTTAAGAATTTCTTTTTTTTGTTTATTTATTAAGTCACTTTACATTCTGAATGAAGCCCCAATCCTTCCTTTCCTCTCAGTTCTACCCTAACAAATTTTCTTTATTATCCCCTCCTGTCACCTTAAAGGGGAAGCCCTTCCTAGGGTACCACCTTTCCCGGGGACATCTAGCCTTAACATCAGCCCAAATAAGTTGAGTCTGTAGGTCATGAGGTTTCCTTCACCCATAAAGCTCCCCAAGTATTATCACCCACTCTTCCACAAGACTCAAGAAGCTCTGTCTAATGTTTGGTTGTAGGTCTCTATATTTGTTTTTATATCTTCACCTGAGCTGGATGAAGCCTCTCAGAAGACAATATGATAGAAAACTGTCTACAAGCATAGCAGAGTTTCATTATTGTGTCATGGGTTGGCCACCTCACATGGGATAGGTTTCCAGTTAGGTCAGTCTTCGGTTGGCCATTCCCTGTGGCACTGCTTCATCTTTATCCCTGTACGTTTAGTAAGCAGGGGAAATTTTGAGTTGAAATGTTTATGAGTAGGTTGATATCCCTCCTCTCTCCAGTGGAAGTCCTGACAATCTCAGGGGGTAGCCACATCAATTTCTATACCATCTTTTGTAGGAATCTCAACAAGGTCATCTCATTGGTTTCCAGCTAACCACAGAGATGTACCACACCAATTTGTATTCTCACTTCCAGGACTTTCCTACTGCTTATCTCAAAACACATGAATATTATCTCTATTTCTTAACTTTACCCATCTTCCACACAGTTCCTTTCACTATGAACTTCTGGTAACTATTTTGTTAATGACTAAGATGGTCTTAAACAAATATTCAATGTCCTTATTCATCAGGGAAATTCAAAAAAAATTACTCTGAGAGTCTATGTTACACTCATCCAATTGGGTAACATTAAAATCTCAATTGACAGCATATGCTGGTGAGAACTTGGAACAAGATAAAATTCTCCATTGCTGGTGCTAGTGCAAACTTGTACAACCACTCTGGAAATCAACTTGGAAGTTTCTCAGAAAATTGGGAATAAGTTCTACTCCATGTTCCAGATGTAACATTCTATAGCATATAAGAAAAAAGATGGTCCAATATAACATAAGTATAGTTGTTCAGCTATGGTCATAGCAGCTTAATTCACAGGAAGAAAGTGAAAACAATCGAGATGCCCCTCAACTGAAGAATGGTTAAGGAATATGTATTACATCTATCTACACAATTTGATAACATTCAATTACTAAAGCAATGTCATTAAGAATTTCAAGCCACAGGCCTAGTGAGACTGCATTGTGACGAGCCTGGGTGCAGAGAGGTCTGGGCAGAGCACCCAGAAAGCGCCACCCCCATTGGTTTAGGGGATCAAGAACTCTGTCTTAGGGTCTTGGTTTCCACCAAGAGGGGGCATGGTTGCAGAACAGGTGCTCAGGCCATCTGCCACTAGGAAAAGTTGAGATCCAGGGACACAGGACTGGTGAGACTGTGCTGCAGGTAGCCAGGGCAGAGAGAGGTCTGGGCCGTGCATATGGAAAGCACGTTTTCCACATTGGTTCAGGGGAGCAGGAACTCTGTCATAGGAAATCAGTTTCCACCTGCAGGACCCTTGTGTGCAGAACAAATGCTCAGGTCATTTGCCACCAGGAAAAGCAGAGATCCAGGGACACATGCCAGATACATGGGAGAGATGGGAAGCAATCACTGACAGCAAGTATGTATAATCACAGGCAAGAAGATGGCAAGAGGAAAGCAAAAGACCTTACACAAGGGAAACCAAGACAACATGGCAACACCAGAACCCAGATCATCCATCACAGCAAACAGTGGAATGCCAAACACTCCAAAAAAGAAACTCAGACCAGAAATCATACTTCAAGATGATGATAGAGATTCTTAAACAAGAGAAGGAGGAAAAGCATAAAAAAGAATCTTTTAAAGAGGAAACAAGAAAAACACTCAAAGAAATCAAAGAACAAGAGGAAAACAGAACAAATGAGATGAAGGAATTGAAGAAGGAATTTAAAAAGAAAATGGAAACAATAAAGAAAACACTAAAAGAGACAACCCCAGAGGTAGAAAAAGTTAAAAAAAGAAATCAGGAGTCGCAGATGCAAGCATCTACAACAGACTACAAGAGGTGGAAGAAAGAATCTCAGGGGTTAAAAAACATTGGAAACATAGACAAACAGTCAGAGAAGATGCAAAATCCAAAACGCTCCTAACTAAGATATCCAGGAGATCCATGACACAATGAGAAGACCAAAACTAAGGATAATAGAAATAAAAGAGGGCAAAGAATATTAACTATGAGGCACAGTAAATATCTTCAACCAAACCTTAGAAGAAAATTTCCCTAAACTTAAGAATGAGATGACCATGAGCATAAAAGAAGCCTACAGAACTGCAAATAGAGTGGATCAGAAAAGAAATTTCTCCCGACACATAATAGTCAAAACATCAAGTGCCCAAAGCAAAGAAGGAATACAAAAAGCAGTAAGGGGAAAAGGTCATGTAACATATAAAAGCAGACCAATCAGAATCTCACCGGACTTTTCAAATTTCTAGACTATGAAAGCCAGAAGATCCTGGACAGACAATCAATGCAGACCCCAAGAGAACACAAGGGTCAGCCCAAGCTGCTATACCCAGGAAAACTATCAATCACCATAGATGGAGAGATCAAGATATTCTAAGACAAAATTAAATTTATACAATATCTGACAACAAACCCAGCACTACAACGAATTATAGGTGGAAAACCCAGTACCAGGAGGGAAACTACATCCTAGTAAAAATAAGCAAGAAAACCAAAATAAGAAAGACATACAGGCACAATTCTACCTCTAAAAGCTTAAAAAGCATTAAACAGCAACCGCTATTCCTTAATATCTGTTAACATAAATGGACTCGATTCCCCAATACAAAGATATAGGCTATTAGACTGGATAAATAAACAGAATCCAGCATTTTGCTGCATACAGGAAACTCATCTCAGAGAAAAAGACAGACACTATCTCAGAGTAAAAGTTTGGGAAAAAAACATTCCAAGCAAAGGGCCCCAAGAAAAAAGTTGGAGTGGCCATTCTAATATTGAATAAAGGAGATTTTTCAACCAAAAGTTTTCAAAAAAATAATGAAGGACACTTTTTACTAATTACAGGGAAAATTTGTCATGGAGAAATCTCAATCATTAACATATATGCTCCAAATAAAGAGCACCCATAGTCATAAAAGAAACCCTACTGATACTCAAAAAGTACATCCCACCCCACACAATAATACTGGGAGACCTCTACACCCAACTTACATCATGTACAGATCATGGAAACAAAAACTGAACAAGGACACAGTGAAACTAACAAAAGTTATGAACCAATTGAAATTAATAGATATCTACAGAACTTATCATCCTAAAACAAGAGAATACACTATCTTCTCAGCATTTCTCAGCAACTTCTTCAAAATTTACTATATAATCAGTCACAAAACAAGCCTCAATAAATATATGAAGATTGAAATACTCTCATGAATCTTATCAGATCACCATGGTCTAAGGCTGGTCTTTAATAACAACAAAGACAACAAAAAGGCCATATACACATGGAAACTAAAAAATTCTCTATTAAATGATAGCATGGTGAAAGAAGAAAAAAAGAAAGAAATTAAGGATTTCCTAGAATTTAATGAAAATGAAAACACAATATACCCAAACATATGGGATGCAATGAAAACAGTACTGAGAAGAAAACTCATAGCTCTGAGTGCTTCCAAAACGAAACTGGAGAGAATATACACTAGCAACTTGACAGCACAGTTTAAATCTCTAGAAAAAAAGGAAGCAGATACACACAAGAGGAGTAGACTGCAAGAAATAACTCAGAGCAGAAATTTAACAAATAGAAACAAAAAGATCCATTCAAAGAATCAACAAAACTAAGAGCTGGTTCTTTGAGAAAATTAACACGATTTATAAACCCTTAGCAGACTAACTAGAGGGCAAAGAGAGAGTATCCAAATTAACAAATCAGAAATGAAAGTGGAGATATAATAGCTGAAACTGGGTAAATTCCAGAAATTATCAGATCCTACTATAAAAGCCTATAGTTAAGAAAGCTAGAAAATCTTGAAGAAATGGATGAATTCCCAGACAGACACCAGATACTAAAGTTAAACCAGGAGCAGGCAAACCATATAAACCATATAAATCATCCCACAACACCTAAAGATATAGAAGCAGTTATCAAAAGCCTCCCAACCAATAAAAAGGTACAGGTCCAGATGGGGTCAGTGCAGAATTTTATCAGACATTTATTGACGACCTAATACCAATACCCTCCAAAATATTCCACAAAATAGAGTCAGATGGAACATTATATAACTAATTTTTGAGGCCACAATAACTTTCATTAGTAAACCACACAAAGACCCTACAATGAAAGAGATCTTCAGACCAATCTCACTTATGAACATTGATGCAAAACTGTCAACAAAATCTTGCAAACTGAATCCAGGAACATATCAAAATGATCACTGACCATGATCAAGTGGGCTTCATCCCTGGGATGCAGGGATGGTTTAACTTATGGAAATCCATCAAAGTAATCCAACATATAAACAAATTTAAATAAAAAACCACGTAGACATTTCACTAGCTGCTGAGAAAGCATTTGACAAAATTCAACACCCATCCTTTTAAAGTCTTTGAAAAAACAGGAATCCAAGGCCCATACCTAAATATAATAAAAGCAATATACAGCAAACCAATAGCCAACATCAAACTCAAGGGTGAGAAACTTGAAGCAATCCCACTAAAATCAGGACAAGGCAAGGATGCCCACTCTCCCCCTACCTATTCAGCATAGTACTGGAAATTCTGGCCAGTGCAATTAGATAGCAAAGAAAATCAAAGGGATACAAATTGGAAAGGAAGAAGTAAAAACATCACTCTTTGCAGACGATATATTAAAGTATATAAGTGACCCCAAAAATTTCACCAGAGAATTTCTACAGCATATAATCAAGTTCAGCAAAGTGGCTGGATATAAAATTAACTCAAAAAATCAGTAGACCTCCTCTATTCAAAGGACAAACATGTGGAGAAAGAAATTAGGAAAAAGATACCCTTCACAATAATCACAAACAATATGGAATACCTTGGTTTGATTCTAACTAAGCAAGTGAAGGACCTGTATGAAATGAACTTCAAGTCTCTAAAGAAGGAAAATCTAGGAAGATCTCAGAAAATGGAAAGATCTCCCATGATCATGGATTGATAGGATCAACATTGTAAAAATGGTCATCTTACCAAAAGCAATCTACAGTTTCAATGGAATCTCCATCAAAATTCCAACCTAATTCTTCATAAAGGTGGAAAGAGCAGTGTGCAATTTCATCTGGAATAATAAAAGACCTATAATAGCAAAATCCATCCTAAACAACAAGAAAACATCTGCGGGAATCACTATCCCTGACCTCGAGATATATTACAAAGCAATTGTGCTAAAAACTGCATGATACTGGTACAGAGATATGCACCTGTATCAATGGAAAAGCATAGAAGATCCAGAAATGAGCCCTCACATATATGATCACTTGATATTTGACAAAGGAGATGTAAACATTCAATGTAAAAAGGACAGCCTATTCAACAAATGGTTTAGACCAATTGGCACTCAGCATGCAGAACAATCAAAATCGACCCTTTCTTATCTCCTTGTACAAAGCTCAAGTGAAAGTGGATCAAAGATCTCCATGTAAAACCTGGTAAACTGAAATTATTAGAAGTGAAAGTAGGGAAACCTTTAGAATACATAGGTATAGAAGAAAATTTCCTGACTAAATCACCAATGGGTCATGCTCTAAGGTCAAAGATCGACAAATGGGACTTAATGAGATTGCACAGTTTCTGTAAGTCTAAGTACACTGTCACATAAACAAAACGGCAGCCAACAGGTTGGGAAAATATCTTTACCAATCCCACACCTGATAGAGGCCTAATATCCAAATTATAAAAAGACTCAAGAAGTTAGACACCAGAGAATCAAACAACCCTATTAAAAATGGGGTACAGAGCTAAACAAAAAGTTCTCAATTGAGGAATATCAAATGACTGAGAAGCATCTAAGGAAGTGCTTGACATCATTAGCCATCAGGGAAATGCAAATCAAAACATCACTGAGAATCTACCTCACTCTAACCAGAATGGCTAAGATCAAAAATTCAGATGACAGCACTTGCTGAAGAGGATGCAGAGAAAAAGGAACACTTCTCCACTGCTGGTGGGGTTGTAAGCTGGTACAACCACTCTGGAAATCAGTCTAGCGATTCCTCAGAAAATTGGACATAGTACTACCTGAAGATCCCATTATTCCACTTCTGCGAATATATCACAGAGAAGCTCTAACATACAACAAAGATACATGCACCACAATGTTCATAGCAGCTCCTTTTATAGTAGCCAGAAGCTGCAAAGAATCCTGATGTTCTTCAGTAGATGAATGGATACAAAAATTTTGGTATATTTACACTATCGAGTACTACTCAGCTATCAGATACAATGACTTTATGAAATTTTTAAGAAAATGGATGCATCTAGGGAATTCCATCCTTAGTGAGTTAACCCAGTCACAAAAGAACAGATATAATATGTAGTCACTGATAATTGGATACTAACCCCAGAAAGCTCTGAATAGCCCAGAAACAACTCACAAACTATATGAAGTTCAAGAAAAAAAGGCCAAACAAAAAAAAAAAAAAAACTGAAAATGAAAACTACTATGCTTAATTTTTACACATGAAGAAAACTTTGACTATTTCCAGGTTAGATCTTGTTTTACTTGTACTTTATGGTAATTGTAACTAGAAAAACATTAATGCATAATATCACACCTTTAAAAAATCAAGTACTGGCAAAAATGTATTTTCATACTTTTATGCATAATGGTTTAAATCTGTACATTTATCTTTGTTTTTTAAAATAAAGTTGTTCAATTTAAAAAATAAAATAATAAAATAAAAAAGGAAATTAAATCCAGCCATATCATACAATAAAGACATAGACAGGATCCATGAATTTGGTTTTCATGTATTAATGAGACCTCTCTCTCTCTCTCTCTCTCTCTCTCTCTCTCTCTCTCTCTCTCTCTCTCTCTCTCTCTTCTCCTCCTCCTCTCTCTCTCCTGAGTTTATTTTAGATTTGAGTTTGTTGTTAAATGCCCTGATATATTGATCCCCACTATCCAAGAGCAAACTCGTGTCATTTATCTTAGAATATTCCATTTATTTTTTTACTAGTTTTATGAGCATTTTGTCTATAAGAATCAGATTTCACATCAGCAGAAACCTGTGCTGGAATTTATCATTTTTCTCACAGCATAAAATAGTTATTGAATGAGTAAAATTGTATGTAATTATACCTGCCTGCCTTCTGTTTTATTCATAATTGAAGTTCAAATTATTAAATACATATTATATTTTTCAGAACAATTCTTTGACAACATTCATTGTGTATCTAAGCTATATTTTTTAAAGATAGTAAAGTGTTCTGAAGATTTCTGTATGCATGTTATAAACTGAAAGTTTTTGGAGTTTTAATATTTATATTTGAAGAACTAAACAAGATTATTGGTGTTTGGAGTATTCTATGGGTAACTCTTAGGTGTAGATAAGTTAAAAGGGTAGAATTCTTGTGCAGAAAGTGTGGCATTTGTAAACACACAGAAACTAGGATATACCCCTGGCTCTTGCATCTATGAAGGTACAGCACAATGATAGTGTGTGATATTTTCAAGCATAGAAAACCTCATAATATACACTATAATCTGGGATTTTACTCTCTAACCATAAGAAATAAATTCTCACCTAAACCACTCAGTCTGTAATATTTTATTATTGGACAATGTACAGAAAATATATTAATCTGAGGTAACACATAAGTTCACGTTTTTATATCTCAAAAGTTTCTCAGTAAATGTAATTAGTTCACTACTAATTACAATTAATTACCTTGGCTTTTTAAATTGTTTTAATCTGCATAAGCACTAGCTCTAATATTTTTGCTTAATAATTATTAGCCGTTTGGCAACATTTTGACTCTTAGTAGGTAGACAAATGTAAGAAGAAAATGTTTGAATGCACTATAATTTTATATTTACAGAAATGCCCAATTTTATTTCAATAGAAGATTCACTTCTATTGGTTTTATTTCTTCAAATATATAAGCAAATGGACCTAACTTTAAAGTTTATATATTCTAAATTACCAGTTGTAAACACCACAGAATTTATATTATCCAAATTATATATAAATGTACAGGACCTTTTCATATGATCTTTACATTAATCCATTTATGAACATAATACCCCTTTATATATATTATCATTAAGTTTAAGAATTTTCATGAAATTATAATTTCAAATTAAGTTGAACACATCTGGCAAGATCTTTATAAGATGACTTATATAGTCTAAGATTACTTATAAAAGGAGTATGTTTTACTACATATGTTTACTTAGATTTAAATTTGTTAGTGTTTTGTTGAGTTACCATTCATACATACTATTAGCTGTCTCAAATATTTTTCCTCAGTGAAGATGAATAGAGATTAATTCCCCTTAATTTTCTTTTGGCCCTAAGGATGGGTTGACGTGAAAGATATTACCCACTCCTCCAAATCATGGTGTTCTTTAAATAGTAATTTTCTCCCAACACATTGCTGTACTTCAACAGCTTAACTTTAAGTACATATTCTCTGAACAGATTGAGTATACTTTTTATTCAAAATATTTTGTTTAGCAAGAAACTGAGTTCAGAATAAAATAAAATCTCACCATATTGTGGCAGCAGATTTTGAATAATGTGTCAGACAAATATTTTCAAAACATATCTGGCTGTTAATTTGAAATTAGGCTGGGCCTTCAACAGAGTGGGGAAATGCAGCCTTCAGCACTTAGTTAAGAAAAGTCCACCTCTGAATTTTGCTCCGTTGAGCCAAGTATCTTGTAGGCCCAGCAAGATCCCAGCCTCCTTTAATTGTTGTCATGGAAGCAGACCTCTTGTTCAAGCAGAATCCATCCTTGGAATCTTTCAGAGCTAGACTAAAATTCAAATCAAATGAATAATTCTTTAATTGGAATGATTAGTAATTGAAGTCAGATTTTTTTAAAGCTGTATAACAACCACATAGGAAGTAGCAACAAGAGGCATTTCCTCACTTTTCTGACGTTGGAACCAAAGAGGACATCAGTAATATTCATTTCATATGAGAGAAACTGGTTTCCACCCATGAGCAGGAGTGACAGGACTTTTTCTTGGCCACTACAGTAAGAAGTGTGACTGGAGAAATTATATTGACATAATGAAGTAAATCAAGGGCTTTAAGTTCAGATAACCACAGGATATTTAAAGATGTAGGTATTATAAAAGGATCCTGTCCAAAACAGGGTCTTACTGTTCCATTGTTATGAAAAGGCACCAGGACCAAGGGGACTTTTTAAAAAGAACACATGTCATAGCGGCTGGCTCAGGGTTTCAGAGGTTTAGTTCTTTATCATCATGACAGGGAACCTGACAGTGTGTATGCAACCAAGGTGCTGTTAGGACAAGCTGAGCATTCTTCATTTTGATTTGAAGGCAGCCAGAAGAGCAGTGAGTCTTATGCACTGGGTGAAGTTTGAGTACAAGGATTCCTCAAAGTCTTCTTACACAGTGACACACTTTCTCCAAAAAAGGCACAGTTAATCCAACAAGTACACACCTCCTAATAATGTCACTTCTCATGAAACAAGCATTTTCAAATCACCACAAAAGGGTCTCTTTTACCAAAAGAGATGTTTTGCATCCTAATATCCCTGTCTTCAAAATTTCCTTTCTTGATTCCTAAGAGAAAACTCTGATATCTTTCTCCATATCCTCTCCAGCATCTGCTGTAGCCTGAGTTTTTTATCTTAGCCATTCTGACTAGTGAGAGATGGAATCTCAGGATATTTTTTGATTTGAATTGCTCTGGTGTCTAAGGATGTTGAATATTTGTTTAGTGCTTCATGGCCATTCAATATTCCTGAGCTGGGAATTCTTTTTTTAGTACTGTATCCCATTTTTTAATATGGTGATTTGAATTCTGGATTCTAACTTCTGCAGTTTTTTGTATATATTGGATGTTGTCCCTCTATCAGATGTAAGACTGGAAAATATCTTTCTCAATCTGCTTGTTGCCTTTTGTCCTATTAAAAGTGTCCTTTGCCCTACAGAAGCTCTGCAATTTTATAAGGTTCCATTTGTCAAATCTTGATCTTACAGCATAAGCCTTTGTCATTCTGTTCAAGAAAATTTCCCCATTGCCTAAATGCTCAAGGCTTTTGCCCACTTTCTCTTTTATTAGTATCTGGTTTTATCTGGAGGGCCTTGATCCACTTGGACTTGAGCTTTGTACAAGGTAAAGGCAATGAGAATAGATTGATGTTCATTTTTCTACGTGCTGACCACCAGTTGTACCAGTAACAATTTTTGAAAATGCTGACTTTTCCCCCATTGGATGGTTTTAGCTCTTTGTCAAAGATCTAGTGACCATGGGTATGTGGGTTTATTTTGGGGTCTTCAACTCTATTCCATTGATTTAGCTGCCTGTCTCTGTCCCAATATCATACAGTTTTATTACTATTGCTCTGTAATATAGACTGAGGTAAGGAATGGTGTTTCAAACACTCAGGAAATCAGTCTGGCTATTCCTCAGAAAATTGAACATAGTACTACCAAATGACCCAGCCCTCTCACTCCTGGGCATATACCCAAAAGATGTTCCAACATATAACAAGGACATATGATCCACTATGTTCATAGCAGCCTTATTTATAATAGACAGAACCTGGAAAAAACCATGATGTCCTTCAATAGAAAGATGGATACAGAAATTGTAGTACACTTATACAATGGGTTACTATTCAGCTATTAAAATCAATTATTTTTGAAATTCTTGGACAAATAGATGGAACTAGAAAATATCCTGATTAACCTAAACCAATAACAGAAGAACACAAATGGTATGCACTGACTGATAAGTGGTTACTAGTCCCAAATCTCAGAGTATCCAAGATACAATTCCCAGGAATCTAAAAAAAAAAAAAAAAAAGGACCAAAGTGTGGATGCTTCTGTTTTTCTTAGAAGGGGAACAAATTACTCACAAGAGGAAATGTGGAGACAAAGTGTTGAGGATAGACTAAAGAAAAGAACATCCATAGACTGCCCCACTTGGAGATTTGTCCCATAACAGGCACCTAATCCAGACACTGCTTGCTGACAGGATCCTGACATAGCTGTCTCATGAGACAATTTGTCAGAGCCTGACAAAAACAGAGCCATATGCTAGCAGTCAAATATTGGGATAAGAACTGGATCACCAATGAAGGAGTTAGAGAAAGACCTGAAGGATCTGAAGAGGTCTGCAATCCCATGAAAAGAACAATATCCACCAACAAGACATCCCAGGGCCCCAAGGAATTAAACCACCAACCAAAGAGTACACATGGAGGGACCGATGGCTTCAGCCACATATATAGAAGAGAATGTTGTTATTGTGCACCAATAAGATGAGAGACCCTTGGTCCTGTGGAATCTTGATGCCTTAATGTTGGGGATTGTCAGAGTAGGAATCCAGGAGGGAGTGAGTGGGTAGGGAAGCACCCTCATAGAAGCAGGGGGATGGGGATGTCATAGGGGTTTCTGAAGGGGAAACTGTCAATGGGAATAATGCATGAAAAATAAATAAAAATATCCAATAAAAGAAAAGAAGAAGAAGGAACAAAAGAAAACTCTGTTATGTAGTCAGGTCCTAGTGCTAACTTTACCATGGCATCAAGCTTTATTCAGTAGTAAGATATGATGTTCTGACTGGTTGCACGGCAAGGTTGTGGAGAAACAGGAACACTTCTCCACTGTTGGTGGGGTTGTAAACTGATACAACCACTCTGAAAATCAGTCTGGCAATTCCTCAGAAAATTGGACATAGTACTACCTGAAGATCCAGTTATTCCTCTTCTGGGCATATACCCCAGAGATATTCCAATATACAACAAAGATACATGCACCACAATGTTCATAGCAGCTCTATTTATAACAGGCAGAAGCTGGAAAGCACCCAGATGTCCTTCAGGAGAAGAATGAATATAGAAAATTGTGGTACATTTACATAATGGAGTACTACTCAGCTATCAGAAACAATGACTTAACCAAATTCTTAAGAAAATGGCTGCATCTAGAGAATATCATCCTGAGTAAGATAACCCAGTCACAAAAGAACAAACATAATATGCAGTCACTGATAGTGAGGCTTGGACTGCCCCAGAAACAACTCACAAACTGTGTGAAGTTCAAGAAAAAAAAAAAAAAAAAAAAACAAAACAAAAACCAAAAAAACAAAAAAACATTATGCTCAATTCCTACACACCAAGAAAACTTTGACTAATCCCAGGTTACATCCTGTTTTACATTTCCTTTAAGCTCATTGTAACTAGTAGGACCTTAATGAACACTATCAAACCTTTGGGAAAAAAAAAAAGAGCCAAGCACTGACAAAAATATATCCATATACTTTTATGCAGAAATGCTTAAAATTTGTTCATTTATCTTTGTTTTTTAAAATAAAGTATTTCAAAAAAAGAAATAGTACACACCATGTATTCTGATAAGACACAATCCTGCCAGAAAGCACTACTTTGCATCAGCAATGGTACTTCGGTTTTAGTGGCTGCATATAGGATGGATCCCATGTGAGGAAGCCTCTGGATGATCTTTTCTTCAATCCTGGCTTCTCTATTTGTCCTATTATTTCCTCCCAAGAGTGTTTTGTTTTCCCTTCTAAGAAGGACAGTGGCATCCACCTTCTGCCTTCCTTCTCTTTGAGCTTCATAAGTTCTGTGAATTACTTCTTGGTTATTTCAAGCTTTCTTGTCTCGTATCTGCTTATAAGTGAATACATACCATGAGTATTCTTTTGTGACTGGGTTACCTCACTCAGGATGATATCTTTAAGTTCCATCCATTTGACTAGGAATTACATGAAGTCCTTGAAATAGCTAAGTAGTGCTCCATTGTGTAAATGTACCACAATTTCTGTATCCATTCCTCTGTTGAAGGACATATGGGTTCTTTCCAGCTTCTGTTTATTATAAATAAGGCTGCTATGAACATGAGTTTGCATGGAGAGACCTATGGTTCCAGATGCATATGCATCAGAGGACAGCATTTTCTTAAATCAATGAGAGGAGAGGCCTTTGATCCAGCAAAGGCCTCCCAGTCCAAGGTAATGCCAAGGTTTTTCCAATGCAGGGTAAAGACAAGTTGCTGAAGTAGGAGAGGGTGTTTGGTAGAGGGAGCACCTTCATGGAGGCAATGGGAACTGGAGGGGAGATGGGTCATGGGGAAAGTGATAACATCTGAAATGTAAATACAGCGAATATCCAATTTTCTTAAAAAAAGACACACTCTTGTTAAATCTTAAAGAAGTTGAGGATTTTATCAAGGTCTAATCATAATAATACGTTAAAGTCTAATGGTGGTTCTCAAAGTCAAAGATTGGGTCCCACCTTCTTTGGGGCTGGTGGGTTAGACATCCTACTTATGGTAGGGATTTTGGTGTCCTGTGTTGGCTTTGCCTCAGGGTACAACTGTTTGGAGAGGAGGGACTCAGGATTTACCTCAACTGTCTACTGTGTGATAGAAAAGCCCCTGGGACACTGTCTAGGGGTGGGTAAGTGCTGTCTGAGAGGTGTGGGCAGCTGAAGCTTGTTCGGGTTTCCTGAGTCTGTGACAAGGCTGGGACCATCTGCTTTTTGGCTATTGGACACTGTGAACCCTGGAAGAGCTGAGAATTGAGTGGAGGCATACAGGCTGGGTCCAGAAGAAAAAAGAGGGCGGAACTCCGGCTGATCCCTGAGGAGAGTCTTAGGCTGGTCAGCAGCTGACTTAGGCTTGGGCTTGGTGGCAGTGGCTATGAGCACAGAAAGGCCTTCTCCAGAAAACTAGAAGGTTGCTCTTTGGGAAAAGGCTTTCTCTTTGTCTCCCCTTAGCAGATCCTGAGGTAAAGATGTGGTCCATTGTTTTAAGACATTTATTGTTATGGTGGAAAGTGGATGCACAAAACCATACACACTTCTCAGGGTGGGCCTGAGGTTAAATACCTTGTGCATGGAGGAGTGTCTGGGAAGGAAAGCTTATTGGCTAAGCCCTCCAGGCCTTTTGGTACATCATTAAAATGAAGATCTATCTTGAGGCTATGTGATCACAGGTCAAGTCCTCTCTCTGTGGATAGGCTTGAGATGTTGCCCATACATGATTGATGGCCACAAATCCTTTGTGGGGTATGGGGTAGTGGCTAGTGACAGAGGCCTGGTGCCTAGGAACAATTGAAGTGTCTACCAGCCTTTCAGTGTTTCTGGGGTTTTAAGGCTTAGATTAGTTTGAAACCAGGCTACCTTTTATGGTCCCACAATTTATCAAATATTTATATCACATCTCATAACTAGCAAAATCACAATTATGTAGTAACAACAAAATTATTGGGGTGACAACAACATAAAAAACTGTAAAAAAGATTACAGCATTAGGAAGGTTAGAACCACTGTGTTAGATTGTCTTATAGTAGTACAGCATTCATTTTACAAGATGATGAATCACCTAAAAATTTCAATAACATTTGGCATTTCTCAATAAAAGATTAATTTATATTATATTGATTTTGGGGATTAAGCTTATTACTTTCAATTCATTAGAGTAAAACATGAGAATTATTTATATTCTACCCCATGTTAAGGTTCTTTTTTTTTTGCACACTTTTGTACTACAGGACTATGTAGAATATACATAGAACAGTGAGTAACATTCAATATACCAAACCTGCGCATGTAAGTTTAAATGTAATAATGCCAAATATTAAAACTGCCTTAATGCATTAAAGCACAACATTACCATATGTGAAAAAGGCTGCCTAGTAAAATGATGATGCATGTGTCTAGAATGGAGCACCAAATGTTCCCGTGATTACCACTGGAAGTCTTAGAAAAATTATACATCTCCCATGGTATCTTAATTTATTTTTAGTAGAAGTATATCTTCATAACCGCATATCATTTTTCTTGAATCTAAATGTTTCGTAAAATTATATGGTATGATAAAATTATTTCTTAGTATCTTAAGTGTTTCTTAAAATTATAGTGTATGGTGAAATTATATGAAGTTTATATTTTAATGGGAATAAGGAATATAATATAGAACACATTTGGCGAATGCCAGTTTTATATTTAAGAAACTGGAAGTTATGAGTCATGCCTTAAGAAAGTTCATATTTAAGTTATTTGTATGGGTCACACCTGTATTGAAATTATATTTTAAAATTATAGATTTTAATGTTCACTAAACTGTTGTAAGATATTCTTACCTCCAGCTGAATGAATTAATGGCATTGATTAGAAAAATTGCCTGGTAAGTTGGCTTAGAATAGTCTTGGGCTGCAAAATGATTTATGATTTACATCTCAAATAATTCTATGATATGGTTTTGCAGAATTAGCCCTAGATTTTTTTCTATCCTGGTGTTTTTCAATATGCCAACAGAGAAAGTTGTTTGCAGAAATATTTAAAATAATATGTACAGGAAAGACAATTTGTCGATATCACATTTGAGCCACCTGCTTTGCACCACGGTTTACTCTTTTAGGATTAGAACAATTCTTCACATGTTGGAAAATTATTGGGAGGGCAAATGCTCTTTTCACAAAAAGCAGCTGTGCTACATGAATGCAAATCTGTGTCATAGTACAATCTTCTAAAAGGACCGAGCCAAAGCTGAACCTTTGCTGTGCTAATTAATTGTGAATGAAAGCTTCATCAGAGACTATTGTCTGTTACTATTATGAAAATCATCTGGGTACATGGAACAGTTTCACAACATGCCAATTATATAAACCTTGGCATACATGAAAGCTAATAATGCACCAACAAACTAGTGCTTGTAGGAAAATGGTCACTTTTAAAATCTGAAAATACTTCAAATCAAGAGCTTGCATAGAGATGGTGCACTAGTTACGCATCAGTCCTCTTGCCTTTAAATAGAGGCATTGGGAGAGCATATGCTTATAGGCTAGCAAATAGCATTGCATCATTAGATTTGGCAATTGAGTTAGCAAAAATAGGCCCAGGAAAACAAAAAAACCTACAAACAAATATGTAAAGCATTCTCTGTTCATATTTCCTGAAAAATGCATCATCATTTCATATTAAAATACTTCATTGGTACATTATCTATGTTTACTATTATTATGAACCTTTAAACACAGGAGCAATTCACCTTTGATATGGCCCTGTGAGCTATTCAAACCACATTGTTAAGAATCATATGGGATAGCCTTGTCTAGTAAAAACAATACTTTTCTAAGGAAGAGTCTCAGCACACAGGCTGAGGAAGGGAGAACACAAGTTTGCCTGAAAAGTTACAAAAAGCTTACAAAGGGGTGTTTGGTTTTCTTTTGTTTTGTTTTGTTTGGTTTGTTTTTATAGTCCTTGAACTTTTATGAAGAAAAATGATTTTCTATGGTGAAATGAAAAGGCAATGTGGACAGGAAGAACAATGTGTTCATAAACACTCATGTTAGATAAATCACACAGAGCTGTTCAGGTGTATTTGCAAACCAAAGCATGGGAACACAGAGAGACAGGTCAGTTTCAAAAGAATATTGTAAAATAGCATTGTGTGAATTATATCATGATCTTTGTACTCCAAAATAAGTCATAGTTGGAGCAAGAAGAAAATAAAAGTAAGAGCCTTGTCTACTGTTTTTATCATGTTTCCAGAGATAAGAATAACATTTGGAACACAGCATGCTACTAATGAGCAGACAGGAGCAGGAATCTAAGGTGCCTTCAGAAAGTAAAGCCTGGACAGGACAGGAAGCCACAGGGGATAAGGGCAGAATATTTGAAATTCTATGAGGTATCAATCTATGTTAAACGAAGTAAAGGTGAGAGCTTACCCAAAATACAGTTAGCATTTTCAAATAAATTAGAATGGAATGATCATGCACTACTAATCAAATTCACAGGTTTCCTTTCATATTTACAAGTGATTTGGGGGATTATCCTGGAGGGTCATCCTTCATGTGTGTATACACCACCAGGTCAACTAGATTTCTAACAGATACTGGAAAGTCTTCTTGTTTCTACTTGTATACAGCATCTGTGTGATCATCCACTGAGTTTATGGTAACCCCTGCAGTGTTGCTGGAAAACGCAACTCTACGGGAAGAACAAAATTATTAACTAATAAAACCCACCACAGCTCCCAGGCACTAAAACACCACCCAATGAGTTCACATGGAGAGACCCATGTCTCCAGGTGCATACACAGCGGAGAATAGCATTCCCTGGCATCAATGAGAGGAGAGGACTTTGATGCAAAGAAGGTTTGTTTTCCCAGTGTAGGGGAATGCCAAGGCACTGAGGTGAGAGGGGGTGGTTGGGAGATGGAGCACCTTCATGAAGGGAATTGGAGGGGGAGAGAGGATGGGACTGGCAGAAAGGGGAAAACACCTGAAATGTAAGTATAGAGGCTATCCAATAAAAACTACTTTGACTATGTATATTCCTCCCGAAGAGATTTGTACAAGATTTGTTCCAGAGCACCTTGTCACATGGGTCTCAATGTTCAGCCTACTTTTGCATGTTATTAGAGTAACTAGCTAGTGTGTAGGTCATTTTTATTTTGGTTATTGTTGCACATAATTCTCTGTGGGCTTTCGATCTTCCTGTGCTTATTGTTCACCATCTTCTGCACAAATTCTTTAAGTTCTAATATCTCTTAACATAATTCATGTTTTTAAAGGAAATATTTCACTGTGTGCTTGTGATTCTAGAACTTGGAGAATTGCATTTTCACCATTTATATATTTCTCTAAAACTGTCCTTCATGTAGCATAATTTAAAATGAAGATGTGGTTTTTTTCTTATATTTACTCAAAACTGATTATGAAAAAATATTATAATGTCTACTTTTACTATCTTTTATCTGCCTACTGTTTATCATCATTTACATGTCTTTTGTTCATTAATACCTACATGTATATCATTTAGATATGAATCATCAGGTTTGGATATTTTATTCTGTTCTACTTGTCTATTATTGTCTATACTAATTTTATCAGAATTGCAGTCTGTTGGTTGCTGGTTTATATGATTTTATATCTTGTTTTATTGCATCTTGGTTTTTGTTGCTTTGATAAAACAATGACCAAAAAAATAAAAAATAAACCAAAAAAAAAAAATGAAAAAAAAAAAACCTTGTGAAGCAAAGATTTATTTATCCAAGTTCAACATTAAAAGAAATTAAGGCAAGAACTTAAGTAGAGCAAGTTTGAGGTATGACCGTTTCAATGATGATTATATTCAAATGGAAAGTCCAGGAATCCAATGGTTGTTTGTGTCACAGACTGGATGTCTCAGATAGTCTTCAGTATATGTCAGAATCCCAAAGATTTAAGCTCTAATACCAGTGAAGGAATGAGCTTGCCAGTGAAGGTAAAGGCAAGCAGTGAATTCAAAAAGAGAAGAAGGAGCATCCTTATTCTATGGCCTTTAAATAGCGTGCCATTAGGGATGGCCCAAAATTAGGCAAGGTCTTCTGACTCCAAAATAACTTTCTTTAAGCTAAATAATCTTAGCTCAAAATGACCCATTATAAAATTATTTACTCGGCTTCTTGGGCTTTAGTTAATTCCAGATGTAGTCAAATTGATAACCAAGAACAGCTAGAACACAGCCAAAAACCATTTTCGTAGAATGTCAACACCTACAGTGGGCTGGACCTTCTCACATCAATGATCACTTAATAAATATCTCATAGAGTTGCATTCAGGAAGTTTCTATTTTTTATTTATTCACTTTATGTTCCAGACAGTGTCCCCTCCCCTCCTATAATTCTTCTCCCCCCATCCAGCACAACTTCTACTCTGAGCCAGTGCTTTCCCCCAACACCTTGGTTTTCCCGAGAAACTGGCACATCAAGTCTCTATGGGGCTTGGTGTATTGTCTCCCACTGAAGCCAGACAGGGCAGCCCAGCTACAACATATTCCATGGATAGGCAATAGCTTGTGGGGTAATCTATACTCCCAGTGTTCAAGACCCACATGATGACCAAGATGGACATCTGCCAAGTGTGTCAGGGAGTACTACATCCAGCCACTGTGTGCTCAGTCTCAGAAAGCCAAAATATTTCAGGTTACCTGACACTGTTAATTTTCCTGTGAAATTCCCATCTCCTTCTGGACATTCAATATTTCCCACTCTTCTCCCATAAAAGCTCCAAGCTCTATCCGCCATTTGGCTGTGGGGATCTGCATATGTCTCAATAATCTGCTGAATAGAGAGTGTCAAAGAAAAGCCATGCTAGACCCCTGTCTGCACAAATAATAGAGTATTGTTAACAGTTTCAAGATTGGTGCTTACCCATAGGATGGATCTCATGATGGGCCAGGTATTGGTTGGCCATTTCCTCTGTATGTTCTATAACTCATACCTGCATTTCTTACAGACAGGATAAATATTTCATCAAATGTGTTGTGGATGGGTTGGTGTCACTATTGCTTCAGTGAATTTTCTGCCTGGCTATAGAAAGTGGCCTCTTCAGGTTCCAGAACCCCAATTTTGTGTGGCACAGCTAAGGTCACTCCCATTGATTCTTAAGCACCTTCTTTATCCCAGGTCTCTTCTTTTCTTTTCTTAAAAAATATTTATTAGATACTCTGTATTTACATTTGAAATCTTATCCCTTTACCCCATCCTGCTCCCATCCCCTCTCTCCCTTTATTTACCTTCACAAAGGTGCACTCCCTTCTGATGCCCCTCTCCACTCCATTGCCTTGGCATTCCTCTACATTTGGAAAACATGCCCTCTCTGGAACAAAAGTCTCTTCTCACATTGATGCCAAACACTGCTATCTTCAGCTTCATATGTAACTGGATCAATAGGTCTCTCAAAGTGCATATAAAGGTTAGTGTTTTTACTCCATGGGAGTTTTGAAGTGTTTGGTTGGTTGATAATGTTATTTTCCCATGAGATTGCAATCCCTTTCCGCTCCTTAGGTCCTTTCTTAGCAACCTCATTGGGATCTGTGAGTTCAGACTGAAGGTTAGCTGAAAGCATGTTCAGCTGTATCTATATGACTAATTCTGGACATTTGACCTTACCTCTTTGACCATGGCAGTTGCAGATTTCCATTCATTTTTTTTTTGGGCCATCTGGCCACCTGGCCTGTTCCTTCTCTTACTTCATCAAGAGGCTCCCCCATTTCTCTCCCCATACCCTCACCCACCCCTACTTCCCTCCCTCCATCCGCATATCATAACTGTTTTTACTCCCATGTCTAAGTAAATTCAACCATCCTTGCTTGTGCTTTTCTTATTGTTTAGCATTTTTGGATCTGTGGACAGTAGCATGGGTATTCTGTATCTTACAGCTAATTTCCCCTGTAAGTGAAGATACACATTGTGTGTTCTTTGGAATGCACTTACCTCACTCAGAATGATATTCTCAAGTTTCATCCATTGTCCTGAAAAATTCATGATGTGTTTGTTTTTAATATCTAAATATTATTGAATTATTTAGTTGTACACCATTTTTTTCCCATTCTTCAGTTGAAGGATGGACAACTCTGTTGCGTCCACTTTCTGTCTATTACATAAAAAACTACTATGAACAGTTGCTAAGAAGTTCTTTTATGTTTCAAGATTGTTTTAGTCATCTGGGATTTATGGTTTTCCATAGTTTAGTTGAGAATGATTGTTTGAAAATATTTTTGGAATGTTGGGAATTTCACTGAACCTGTAAATTGCTTTGCGAAATATAACTTTTTCACTATGATAATCCTATGTATCCATGAACCTGAGAAATCTTTCCATCTTTTAATGTCTTCTTCAATTTCATTCTTCAGCGACTTGAAGTTCTTGCTGTGTAGGTCTTACACTTGCATGGATAGAATTACACTAAGATATTTTATATTATCTGTCATATTTTGAAGGGTTTTATTTCCTTCTTGGATCAATTATTATTTATATAAAATAGGGATAATTATTTCTTTAAGTTAATTATGTATCTAGCCATTTTGCTGAAATTGATTATCAGATGTAGGAATTCACTGGTAGAATTATTGTCATTCCTTATGTATACTATCATATCATCTGAAAATATGGACACTGCATTCTTCCTTTCAAATGTGTAACACCTTGATCTCCTTTACTTGTCTGATTACTCCTACCAGAATGTCAGTACTATGCTGAATAGAAAAGAATAGAGGGAGAAGACTTGTCATGCCCATGATTTTAGTAGAATTAATTTAAGTTTCTCTCCATTCAATTTTCTGTTTGCTATTGGCTTGCTGTATATTTCTTTGATTATATTTGGGAATGTGCATTGTACCCCTGATTTCTCTTATACTTTTAAGATGAACAGGTTTTGGATATTGTCAAAGGCCTTTTCAGCATCTAATGAGATGATCATGTGACTTTCCCTTTCAATTTGTTTATATTATAGATTATGATGATGGACTTTTATATATTAAACATTCATGCTTCCCTGATATAAAGCCTACTTGATGATAATGGATAATTTTTTGATATGTTACTTGATTTGGTTTGAAAATATCCATTTGAGTATTTTTGCAACAATGTTCATGAAAAAATCATTCTGACTTTCTCTTCTTTTGTTAAGTCTATGTCTGGTTTATGAATCACAGTGGCTCTGGCTTAGTACAACGAGTTTGTTAGTGTTCATATTCTTTCTATTTTATGATGTACTTTGAAGAGTATTGATAATAGATCTTCTTTTTAAGGCTGGTAGAATTCAGCACTGAATTACTCTAGCCCTGGCCTTTTTTTTTTTAGGGGAGGATTTTTAATGACTGATTCTCTTTCCTTAGAAGTTATACAGCTGTTTGGATAGTTTATCTTGTTGTGATTTAACTTTGGTAAGTTGTTTCTGTCTTGAAAATTGTAATTTCATTAATTTTTTTGACTTTTTAATTATGACCTAATGATTCTTTAAATTTCCTTATTATCTGTTGTTATGTCTCTCTTTTCTTTTCTGATTTAGTTAATTAGAATACTTTCTCTCTGTCTATTGGTTAGATTGGCTACAGGTTTGTTTATATTGTTGACTTTTCCCAAATAACCAGCTCTCAGTGTTCTTAATTTGCTGTATTGTTTTGTGACTCACTACTATATTCCAGCCCTGATTTTGATTTTGATGCTTTCCTGCCTTCTACTCCTCCTTTTGGTGTATATAAATGCTGCTCTTTCTCCTCGTCCTTGTTATCCTCCTCCTCCTCCTTGTTCTCCTCCTCCTTCTCCTTCCTCTTCTTCATTCTAGAGATTTCAGCTGTACTTTAAAATTGTTAGTATGAGAACTCTGTAATTTTTTTATGGAGGCAATTAGTGCTATGAAATTTCCTCATAGCACTGCTTTTACTGTGTCCCATAAATTTGGGTGTGCTGTGGCTTCATTTATATTGAATTCTAGAAAGTCTTAAATTATTTTCTTATTTCTTCTTTGACTCAGAGATTATTGAGTAGAGACTTTTTTCTTTAACACATGGTGCTCTGATTAGATACAAGGAGTTACTTTAATTTTCTTGTATCTGTTTATGTTTGCTTTGGGACCTTTAATTTTGTAAAAGGCTCCAAGAGTTGCTGAGAAGACAGTGTATAGTTTTGTTTGAATTATTCTCTAAATGTGTGTTATGCCCATTTGATTCATATATTCTACTAGTTTTGTTATTTTCTCTTTAGTTTATTTTAGATAACCTGTTAATTCAAGGAGCTAGACTCCATAAAAAAGGAACCCAATTGAAAAACACTAGCATTCTGACAGCACAGTTGAAATCTCTATAACAAAAGGAAGCAGATACACCCAAGAGGAGGAGACAACAACAAATAATCAAACTTAGGGCAGAAATAGAACAAATAGAAACAAAAAGAACCATTCAAATAATCAACAAAACCAAGAGCTGGTTCTTTGAGAAAATTAACAAGATTGATAAACATTTAGCCAGACTAACTAGAAGGCAAAGAGAGAGTATTCAAATTAACAAAACCAGAAATGAAAGTGGAGACATAATTACTGAAACTGAGGAAATTCAAGAAATCATTAGATCCTAATATAAAAGCCTACAATCAACAAGGCTGGAAAATCTGGAGGAAATGGATAAATTTGTAGAGAGATACCAGATACTAATGTTTAACCAGTATCAGGTAAACCATATAAATAATCTCATAACACCTAAAGAAATAGAAGCAGTCATCAAAAGCCTACCAACCAAAAAAAGCCAAAGTCCAGATGGGTTCAGTGAAGAATTTTATCAAACATTTACTGACCACCTAATACCAATACCCTCCAAACTATTCCACAAAATAGAATCAGATGGAACTCTACCTAATTCATTTTATGAGGATACAATACCCCTCGTGCCTAAAGGACACAAAAAACCTACAAGGAAAGATAATTCCACCAGAGAACTCCAACAGCTGTGAAACAAGTACAGCAAAGTGGCTGTATATAAAATTAACTCAAACAAATCAGTAGCCTTCTTCTACTCAAAGGACAAACATGTGGAGAAAGAAATTATGGAAAAGATACCCTTCACAATAGTCACATAAACTATGAAATACCTTGGTGTGACTCTAACTAAGGAAGTGAAGAACCTGTATGACAAGAGCTTCAAACCTCTAAAGAAGGAAATCGAGGAAGATCACTGAAAATGGAAAAATCTCCCATGCTCATAGATTGGAAGGATCAACATTATAAAAATGGCCATCTTACCAAAAGCAATCTACAGATTCAGTGCTATCCCCATCAAAATACTAACCCAATTCTTCATAGAGTTGGAAAGAGAAATGTGCAATTTCATCTGGAATAACAAAAGACCCAGAATAGTGAAATTCATCCTCAACAACAAGAAAACATCTGTGAGAATCACTATCCCTTACCTCAAGCTATATTACAAGGCAATTGTGCTTAAAAACTGCATGGTACTGGTAAAGAAATAGGCACGTGGATCAATGGAATAGAGTAGAAGACCCAGAAATGAGCCCTCATATATATGGTCACCTGATTTTTGATGAAGGAGCTATAAACATTCCATGGAAAAAGGACAGCCTATTCAACAAATTGTGTTGGTCCAACTGGCACTCAGCATGCAGAAGAATGAAAATAGACCCTTTCTTATCTCCTTGTACAAAGCTCAAGTGCAAGTGGATCAAAGATCTCCACATTAAACCAGATACACTGAAACTATTAGATGAGAAATTAGGGAAAACCTTAGAACTCATAAGCAGCGGAGAGAATTACCTGAACAGAACACCGATGGCTAGTGCTCTAAGGTCAAAGATTGACAAATGTGACTTAATGAGATTGCAAAGTTTCTGTAAGGCTAAGAACATTGTCAAGAAAACAAAATAGCAGCCAAGAGAGTGGGAAAAGCTCTTTACCAACCCCACATCAGATAGAGGCCAAATATGCAAGGTATACAAAGAACTCAAGAAGGTAGACATCAGAGAATCAAACAACCCTATTAAAAATGGGTTATATAGATAAACAAAAAGTTTTCAATTGAGGAATATCGAATGGCTGATAAGCACCTAAGGAAGTGCTCGACATCCTTAGCCACCAGGGAAATGAAAATCAAAACAACCCTGAGATTCCACCTCACACCAGTCAGATTGGCCAAGATGCAAAACTCAGATGACAGCAGATGCTGGTGAGGTTGTGGGGAAAGAAGAACACTTCTCCACTGTTGGTGGGGTTGTAAACTGGTATAACCACTCTGGAAATTAGTCTGGCGATTCCTCAGAAAATTGGACAGAGTACTACCTCAAGATCCAGTTATTCCACTTCTGGGCATATACCCCAGAGACATGCCAATATGCAACAAAGACACAGGCACCACAATATAAATAGCAGCTCTATTTATAATAGCCAGAAGCTGGAAAGAACCCAGATGTCCTTCTGTAGATGAATGGATATAAAAATTGTGGTACATTCACACAATGGAGTAATACTCAGTTATCAGAAACAATGACTTATGAAATTCTTAAGAAAATGGATGCATCTAGAGAATATCATCCTGAGAGAGATAATCCAGTCACAAAAGAAGAGATATAATATGCAGTCACTGATAATGGGAGACTAACCCCTAGAAAGCTCTGAACACCCCAGAAACAAGTCACAGACTGTGTGAAGTTCAAGAAAGAAAAGAAAAGAAAAAACCATTTTGCTCAATCCTTCCACACCAAGAAACCTTTTTGTAATTAAGTGTTACATCATGTTTTACATGTACTTTATGATCATTGTAACTAGTAAGACCTTAATGCACACTATCAAATATTTGATTAAAAAAAAAGCTGAGCACTGACAAAAATGTATTTGTATACTTTTATGCAAATATTGTTAAAATTTGTACATTTAACTTTGTTTATTTTAAATAAAGTTGTTAAAAAAAGAGAAAAGATAAGGTACAGAGGCACACTGAGTATTTTTAGTAGAATAATCTTAATTACCATTAAGCATGCAGTGATGTATGTTAGAAGATGGTATGAACCGCTAGAAAGTCTAAGACATCAGTGATGTGAGAGCTCCCATCATTCAAAGGGGATGCCATAGACAAAATGCTCAACAGTGGGAAGATGGAACCTGGAGAGACCACCTCCTGTAGATAGCATGGCCTCCACTTGAAGTATGGGGACTCCTATCAATGTCAATTTTTTTTTTTTGACCCAGAATTGTCCCTTTCTAATAAGTGGAGGGACAAAAATGGAGTAAATACTGAAGAAGAGGCCATCTAGAGACTATCTTAACATTGGATCCACTTCATATGTAGGCACCAAACTCTGACACTACTGCTGATGCTAAGATGTGGTTTCAGACAGGAGTCTTTCATGGCTCTCCTCTGAGAAGCTCTACTAGCACCTGACTGAGACAGATGCAGATACATAGATTCAACCATTGGACTGATCTGGGAGACTCCTATGAAAGAGTTAGGGGAAGGACTGAAGAAACTGATGAGGATTTCAATCTCATAGGAAGAACTATAGTATCAAATAACCATACCCTTCAGAATTGCTGGGGACTAAGCTACCAACAAAGACCATACTTGGACTAATCTATGTAGACCTCACACATATGTAACAGAAGACTGCCTGGCATGGCATCAATGGGAGGGGAAGCACTTAGTTCTATGTTGAACTGCTGCAATAGAGAAGTGGAATGCAAGAAGTGTGAGTGAGAGTTGGTGGTTGGATGGAAGAACATCCTCTTAGAAGTGAAGGTTATGGGGAAGAGGTGGGGGCACATGGGTTGTGTACTAGGTACAAAATTTTAAATGTAAATAAATAAAATGATTAATTTTAAAATAAGAAATAAAAAGAATTTACATAAGAAAATGAAAGTAGTTCAACAATCAGTCATCAGGGAAATGCAAACATAAAGTATTCTGAGGTTTCAGCCTACAGGAAATTTTAAGGAAGCAATTCCACAGTTGACATCTCTCATGTTCTTAGCATGAGTTTAGTTAATCAAAATATTAACCAGCAAGAGAGCATTCTCTTTAACTTTTTTGAAAAATTGAAAATAAATATATGTTTAATTTCTCAAGAAAATTAAAGTACTAGCATTTCCCTGTATCAGTATTTGGAATTTAAGAAGATTATTATATATAATAATAAGAAAAGTTCAAAAATATGAAGATGATATAATTCTTCCAGTTTTTACTTTAATAACTTAACTGGATTTTTGTTAGTTAATAATAGATTCTTATAAACAAAATATTCTAATCATGGTTACAATCTACCAAATCCTCCCATATCTGGACCTCCATACAGAAACAAATCACACCCATTCTTTTTTTTCCCCATTGAAAAACAAACAAGCATTTAAAATTAAATGAAATACATACCAAAATAGGTTAAAATAAACATAAAATAGCACAAAAATACAGAGAGACAGAGGTACACATAAATTCATACAAACAGGAATCTCATAAAATACAAAATTGGAATCTATGGTATATCATCAAAAGACTTGAAAATTTACAAAAATGAAACATGCTTTAATGAAGCAATGTGAGGAAGAACAAGAAGATACCTACAATAATACCACTGAGTTTTTCATGTATTGGAAATCTGCTGCTAGGTAGAGGGACTGTCCTCAGTATAGCTCATATACTCAGTAAGACTTCATTGAAGAAAACTAATTCTTTCTATGCAAGGAATGGTCAATTGAAAATAGTTCATAGATTAGTAATGGAGTTTTGGTCCACTTCCTCTCTCATTTCTCAGACTAAATTTGCATCTGACTCGTATAAGCTTGTACATGCTGTCCATGCTTCCTCAGTCTCAATGAGGTTTGTGTAGAAGGGATTTTTCTTCTCTTCCATGTCCACTGGCTCTTAAAATCTTTCTGCTTTCTTTTTTGCAGAGTCCCTGAGCACTGATGAGAGTATTAATACTAGTCATAAATTGGAATCAGCATAGAAGATGATTGTTCCACCTTTAGGGGAAAATCTATATCACACCTACTTCTCCCAACGTCATGTATCATTGGAGGATGAAGGTGATTGAGAAAGCCAGATGTAGTAGATGACCCGACAAAGAAACATTTCTTGTGCCCATAATAGAATTTGTGTGCATATGAAACCAAATTCATCGTAACAGCATCTTTATGACCAGGAAGATCAAGCCAATTGAAATTCTTACATGGAGAGAAAATGTATACTAGAAATATAACAGCTACTCATACTCACATAGCTAAGGAACTAGTGGTCTTTGATAGCTGCTAGGAGAAAAAGAGTTAGTTTTCTTTAAGGGTGTGCTTCATGGTATGACCAAGCCCCAGTGGATACCCATATAAAGTGTATACTAGAAGCTCTAATTGGATACAGTCCTGTTTTAAAAGTGAGTCTGGACACAAGAGTACATGTGATCAAAATGCAAACTATGAAATTCTAAAAGAATTAATTAAAATAACCTAAATTAATTAAAATAACCTAAGTTAATTGAAAATATATCTGTGAGGTTTAACCTTTATCAGAATTCTAATAATTACCAAAACCTTAGCTTTGTTCAGGTATTAATGGAATTGGATAACAGGAAACCATGTAACAATATTTTTGATCATGCAAGTATATTCTGCCTCCATTATCAGTAACAATGTCATAGAAAATATTGAAGCTTCTTGAAACAATTTGCTCTCAATTATTCTAGAAAATAGTTGTTGGAAGAGTGTCATTTAGTTGTAAATCACTAGCCTAGAATATACAAGGCCTGTGTTCAATACCTATGTATTGGTTGGTTTTGTGTCAACCTGACACAAGCTGGAGTTATCACAGAGAGAGGTATACCTTAATCTTTAATCTTCACATACGATTTAATTACATTTTATCTAAATAATTAGCAAATTTAGTATATTAATGTATGGGTGTTATTTATTTCTCTAAAACCTATAAATTGATATAATATTAAAAACTATAAACTAGACACAAATGTCAATTTGGATAGAGTCTGCATATAATTATAATACACATCATATATCATTGCTATATTTGCTTATTTCTTTTATGTTTTTCAAGTTGGTCTGAGTTGGAAGATAAACTGTTTTTATTTCTAATCTTAAACTATCATTTTCATTGTAAAATTTTAAAATCTATATAAACATTTTTTTTTTTTTTGCTTTATCTTACCAGTATCTTTAACATCTATCTGTAACTAAAGATAGAAACTTTATTTACTACTGGTTATCAATTTTATCTCAATATCCCAAATAAAATCATAAAAGAAACATTCATCCAAACTCTTAAGGAATCATCAAGATGGCTGATTGCTTATCCTTTTCCAGCCTCAGTAAGATGCATCCTTGCTTTCTGTTGCTGGTAAGGGGCAGCTTTCCGGGAGCCTTGAGACTAGATTGCAGCCATTTTCTGAAAATAGACATATTGTTAAGTTCTTCTTCCCCACTTCTTTTAAGTCCTTTGTTGGCTGTTGAGGAAACAAATTCTGAGACTATGACAATCTGCAGCTTACCAAAGGGATCCTCTCAGCACTTCCAGAGTCCCATAATGTGACAGTAGGGCAAAAATCACTCTCCCTGGTCATGAATGCAGCCCATAAAAACACAGTTGGCTTTCTAGCTCACTTTCACTGGTAATGATGAACAGTGCCATTTTCTGTTCCACTTTCAGAATCCCATTATTGCCTGAAACAACAACCTTGCCATTATAGATTCCTTAAGAGTTAATTTTAATGTTGTTCTTCTTTTAATTTTTTTGCTAAAATTGTGCAATTTTATAGGGAGAAAAAGAAGACATTTTAAGCCGTGTCTTCTGTTGATAGCAAATTAGCCCTCAGTCAGTTTTTTATCAATTTTTCAATATTCTCTGCTCATCAGTATTATTTGAAGCATACTATGAATGTGGGCTATGCTTCTAATTAACTAATTCCATGCTGGGTGCTGCTTTTGCATGAGAACTTTGCAACTCACATGTTGACAGAAATCTATTCAAGGAAATACATAGTGAATTTTACATTGGCTTACTCCTAAGGGCATAAAATTAAAACAAAAATAATCAGAAACAAAACAAAACAAAACAAGAAAACAAAATAGTCATTTCTATAAGCAGGTCTTTCACACATTCTGTAGACCACAGCAAGCATAAGTGACTGTCAGCAAAATCAGGTCAGGTTTTCTATATTAATTTGAACTTGATTAAACACAAATGTAGATGGTAGAGGTCTATATTAAAAATGACTCATTCATATAAGAGCAGAAATAAATATGGAATTAAAATAAAAACCACCTTTTCTGCCTCTACTTACTAAATGCCCAATCCTGGAGCTAGAATATAAAACTTATAAAAGTCATGATTGGGGGATTTCTTGTCAGGTGTCTGTCTACATATTTTATTGCCTCCATAAACCTTTGTAAATATTTTTGTTGATTCCATTTTCATTCATATGGAAAGACACACTAACCATCAAATACCAATTAAAAGGTAAAATTACATACATAACTGAGGACAAAAAGTAATTATAACTGACAAAATGCATTTTTATTCTCTCTATTATATTTTTAGTAGACATGTCAAGAACAGACCTTATATTCAATGGCTTTTAAGATCAAATGGAAATGTTAGTGTTGATGGCACTTGCCAGTCTGTGCTCACAAAGTGCCTCTTTGACCTTTAGTTTTTATATGAATAAAGCTTGTTGTCATGTTCAGGAAGATAAAGAGGCCTATGGTGTTGTAATGGGGGTTCTATATTTAACTGTAAGAAGTGACTTGCTCTTGCTCTTAAAATGACCTTTTTTGTTTATTTATTTTTCTTTGCAAGTTTGTGAACTTTAGATGGGAAATATCCTACATTGTCATGTGTTTGAGCATGTGTGTTCCACTAATTTACTTTGAGGCTAAAATATAATTACATTATTTTTACCTCCTATCCTTCCAAACTTTCCCACATATCACTATTTGCCCTCTTTAAAACCAATGTATTTTCATCAATTATTATTACTTGAAAATAGGAATATTTACTGACACATTGATTCTTAATATAACCTGCTCCATTCTGGTGTTACTTGTATGTTTCCAGCACTGAGTATTTGACACTGAACATTGGGCTGGGGTATTCCTCTTTGGAAAAGCCATGAAAATACCTAGCTGGGATATTTGCACGATCTCTCTTTTTACCTTTGTCTACCTCTATTTTTTTTCTCACCCTTCATCTTTCTCCTCTTCCTCATCTTTCTTTGCCCTAACCTCTGATTTCTCTTCCCCATCATTCTGTACAAACTTCTCAGTCTTATTCTTTTTTCTGGTCTCTTTCTCCTTCCCTTTCTCTTGCTCTTCCCATTCCTTTTCCTCTTCCCACACCCTCCTCAGTCTTTATTTTTAACAGCAACAAGTTTTCCTATGGTCCTGTAGCCAATGGGCTTTAGACTTAAATGTCTTTTGTGTGTCATATCCTCAAAACATTTCAAAACCATATTACTTTCCTTCAATTGGTTAGATATTTGATTATAAGACAAGAAAAGTAAGAAACATAGGAGTGAAGAATCTATATTCCTAAAACCAAATAAAATTAAGCCTTATTGCCAAGTATTGACAATAAATTTCATTTTTCTATTTTTTATTTTTAATTTCATAAAAGCACACACAATGTGTGTGTGTTTGTGTATGTGTGTGTGTGGGTGCATATGTGTGTGCATCTGTGTGTGTGGCCCTAAGATTTGTAGATCCTCCAACCCAGTCTACTTGGTCAGTGCAAGCCAAAAAGATGAACCTGCCTCAAATATCCACAATGGGCAGTGTAGGAGGAGCCATGCGGGTCACTCTTTTTCTCTCAAGTGTAAAATCTGTAGCAAGAACAATGAGAAAGGAAAACAAGAGCAGCTCTGTGTATACATGCAACTGTATGAAAATTGATGACATTTATCAAAAAAAAAAAACAATGGAAAACAACAACAACAAAAACCCATGACTGGTTTCCTGACATAATCACACACCAGAAGACAATTGAAAGGACTGCAGTCTCCTTAAATAAAGGAGAAAAGGGAACCAATAACTGGTATGTAGGGCAGAAATCTAAATTTAATGAAGGGAGTTAAAGCCTACATTGGGCAAATGAAACTTTCGAAGTCTTTAGGTCTATCTATTCATAGATTTCAGTGAAAAACATAAAATGCTTTGGAAAGCCTTCTTCCCTACATTAAAAATATGTGTTTATGAATGAAGATACTGTTACCACATTGGCTTACCCCTCCAAGCAATTTATATTTCTACTGCAACTAATAATATTTACACTAATAATTACTCCTATTTTGTAGAGTACCATCCACATGTTTTCACCTTTTAATTTGATTGTGCTAATCATATAAAATTAGAGAATAAATCCTTTAATGATAACAGGTGTGCTTGTTAGCATGCTTAATGGGTATTTTGATTAGTTCATACCAAAGTATGCAAACATTTTTGATTACCTGTATACAGTATAGCTTTACAGCAAAACTCCAAAATGAAGTCATAAAGAAATTCCCAATTGCAATTTGCAAAATTTCTTCAGCCTCAAGCAATCCTTTCAAGGTGGCAAAAATAGAATTGCTTGGCAATGTCATATTGAGCTTAAAATGAAAGATTAATTGCCCATTTCTTGAACATGTCAGTCAAGAGTCATTACAGTTTGAAACTCTAATTTCTAATCTTAGTTTGGTGTAACAGAGATATTCACAATGTTTTTTATGCTTAACTTCAAAATGAGTGCTAAATCCATAGTATTTTTAGAGTATTATTAGATAATACCATTAATCCTTTGACAGTCAAAATTCACTTTTATGAATAAATACTAAAGAATAATATGTACAATTCATAAGTTTATTTCTAATTTACTTAATGTGCTTCAATCTATAATAATATCATAAAATTAAAAAATTAATTTTCTAGAAATGTTTATGTGTTATATAGTTAAGAAATAGATTTTAAAAAGAAATGACAGGGTCACATTTTATTTAAAGTTATATTTTCCCTATTTTAAGTGCCAATAGCTTTCTTTATAATCAAATATATTTCATCAAACTCAGAAATGCATTACTACTGAAAAGAATTTTTCCATTTTTCTTTTCACAACAGTAACTACATGAGAATGCATTGAGAGTACTAAGAGACATTTGTAATTTTACAATTGATTATCTTTGTAATCTCATCATGTTGTTTGTTATATATTGAAAGTTAAGACAGTCTATGGGAACTGTGCTCAATTAACTGTTATAAAATTATGTTGAAAATTTAATTTATTGATCTAAAAATTGAAATGCACATCTTTTGCAAATATACCACACTAACTAACTACATACAACTATTTTAAATTTCAGTTTATGGCACTAGATTCTTTGTGACATAAACAAAAATGTCTCATTCAAATAAGTTTATTCAACTGGTCTTTCTTGTATCTAATTGTGCAACCTTAATGTTATCAACTTCACAATAGCTAGCATCACCTACAAGGAAAGCCTCCAGGCATATCTCTAAGACATTATCTAAAAAAGATTAGCTTCTTGACATTATTTTGATTAAGAAATATCCCACCCTATTAGAGGATGGTGCCATCTTCTTGACTGAGGAATAGACTAAAAGAAATGGTTAAGTGGGCTGGAAACCTGTAAACATAATTCTCTTCTAGACACCTAACACAATGTGCTTGAAAATTTTGCTGCCAGGAATTCCCTGCCAAGATAGACTATACCTCCTTTGAACTTTAATGTAAGATAAACTTTCTCCCTTAAGTTGCTTTCATCAGGATCTTTAATCACAGAATTGTCAAATAATACGAGTAGTACAGGTAAATTAACCTATCTGTGTATAAGACCATGGAGTATGGATGAAGCTATGGATGCCATTAATATCCTTTGCAGAATAATTGTTCTAATAAAGTCTGTGCAGACGCTAACCACTCTATGATTATCTTAGTTAAGTTTAGAGAAAATGTCACTTGAGTTAAAATTCTCACAACTTGCTAGTCATTTCTTATGCCATAAACATGGTAATAATGCCTATGAATCTAAAGCACTAAACACTTGGCAAAATGTAAGATGGTGCTTTCTTGTATCTATGACTTGATATTGCATACTATCATCATGAACTGGTTTTGTTCCTCTGATAAGCTAGTTTCCAGAGATGAAAATTGTTATACCACTATAAACACACAAATAAATCTTGCTGAACTCCATAAAATGACATCCAGAAGATGGTCATCAGGAAAGATACCATGTGAAAATCAAAACAACCCTGAGATTCCACCTCACAACAGTCAGAAAGGCTCGATCAAAAATTCAAGTGAGAGCAGATGCTGGAGAAGATGTGGAGAAACAGAAATATTCCTCCACTGTTGGTGGTGTTGTAAGCTGGTACAACCACTCTGGAAATCAGTCTGGAGGATCCTCAGAAAATTAGACATAGTACTACCTGAGAACCCAGCTATACAACTCCTGGGGATATACCCAAAAGAATCTCCAACATCTAACAAGGACACATGTTCCATCATGTTCATAGAAGCTTTATTTATAATAGCCAGAAGCTGGAAAGAACCCAGATGTCCATCAAAAAAGCAATGGATACAGAAATTGTGGTACATGTACACAATGGAGTCCAACTCAGCTATTAAAAACAATAAAAAACAAGGAGTTCATGAAATCACTAGGCAAATGGAAGGAGCTTGAAGCTATCATCCTGAGTGAGGTAACTTAGATACAAATGAACACTCATGGTATGTACTCACTGATAAGTGGACATTAGCCCAAAGACTCAGAATACTTAAGAAACAATTCACAGAAATTATAAAGCTCAAAGCGAAGGAAAATCAGAAGGTAGATGCCTCAGTCCTTCTTAGAAGGGAAAACAAAGCACTCATGGGAGAAAATAATGGAAAAATTAGAGGAGCAGGGATTGGAGAAAAGATCATCCAAAGACTGCCTTACCTGGGGATCCAACGCATATGCAGCCACTAAACCCAGGCACTATTGCGGATACCAAGTAGTGCTTACTGGCAGGAATCTGATATGGATGCCTCCCTAGATGCTCTGACAGAGCCATACTGATACAGAGGAGGATACTTGCAACTAACCATGGGATCAATCATGGTGATGCAAATGAAGGAGTTAGAGAAAGGACTGAAAAAGGTGAAAGGATCTATAACCCCACGGAAAAAACAAAATTATCAAATAAACAAACCTACTGCACCCAATGAGTTGACACTGAGAGATCCATGGCTCCAGGTGCATATGCAGCAGAGGATAGCATTCTCTGGCATTAATGAAAAGAGAGGCCTTTGGTACACTGAAGGCTCATTTTTCCAGTGAAGGAGAATGCCAAGGTGCTGAAGTGGGAGAACATGGTTGAGGGAGGGAGCACCTTTATGGAGGCAATGGAAGGGTGATGGGATTAGGGAAAGTGGATAATATCTGAAATGTAAAAACAGAGAATATCCAGTTAAAAAAAAGTAAAGAAAAAGAAAAAAGTTAAAAAAATGCAAAAACAGTATAATGAATCTTTTGGTGGCATATAGCAAAGTTCCAAGCTTATGAAAGACCAAGTTTTCCTGGGTTATTTTCTAAGAGACCTGTATATTTCTCAGCATTACTTAAATTTTCTTCCCCCCTTATACTCCCAAGCATATAGTCATAATTATCTTTCAGAAATCCAGCAACTTGCTTCCCAGATCACCACTTATTTGCCGATCCCTGGATTGCAGAAAAAAATAGTCACTTGAACCACCTCCAAAAATGTGCCATACAATCTTGCATCTATGTAGCTGAAATGCTGCTTTACAATCAAGGAAATTCTAAGGTAGAAATTTTTCTCAGTGAGTAATACACTTGCAGGTCAAGTATTTGGACCCAAATTTTAATACCAAACTGCCATTCGAAGTCTAAAAATGGAAGTGTCTGTCTCTAATGCTTGTGATCCCAGGAAAGGTAAGAGATGGAGACAGAGGCCTCAGAGATTGAGGGTCAGATATTCTAGTGCACAAAAACAACGTGGAAAATAAGGGGTCCTGTCTCAAATAAGGTCAAAGGGGAGGACTACTGGCCATTATTATCCTTGAGCATTTATTCACACATACAGGACTATAAATATGTGCATATTATAATCACACACATTTGTACACATGGAAAAAGTGAAAAAAGAAAATGGGAGAATAACTATTCTATGTCTAGTGACTTGGGCAAAATTCTAAAGTATTTTCTTTTCTAATGAAATAAAGACATTGGTGAAGAATAAATGACATGATTTCAATTGCATCCAGTGTTCAAGATAAACATGTAGGAGAAAGCTATTTACAGTACCAGAGACAGGTTATAGGGTAAAGGATTTGCTAAACAGACAAAACAGCAACCAGGAGATTGAGAAAGGATCTTTACCCCTTCTACATCTGATAGAGGGCTAATATCCAATATACACAAAAAACTCAATAAGTTAGACTCCAGAGAATCAAATAATCCTATTTTAAAATGGGATACAGAGCTAAATAAAGAATTCACAACTGAGGACTATTGAATGGCTAAAAAGTACCTAAAGAAATGCTCAACATCCCTAGTCATCAGGGAAGTGCAAATCAAAACAACCTGAGTTTCCACATCACACCAGTCAGAATGGCTACGATCAAAACCTCAGATGACAGCAGATGCTGGCAAGGATGTGAAGAAAGAGTAACACTTCTCCATTATTGGTGGGATTGCAAGTTGGTATAACCACTTTGGAAATCAGTCTTGTGGTTCTTCAGAAAATTGGACATTGTACTACCTGAAGGAACAGCTAAACCATTCCTGGGCATATACCCAAAAGACATTCCAACATATAACAAGAATATAAGCTCCACAATGTTCACAACAGTTTTAGAACTCAGATGTCCTTCAACAGAGGAATGGATGTAGAAAATGTGGTCCATTTACACAATGAAATACTACTAAGCTATTAGAAACAATGACTTTATGAAATTCCTAGGCAAATGGATGGAATGTACCTTAAATTTTAATGACAGTTGTACATGATAAAATCTATGTTAAGCATGGAGTATGTTTAATTTTGCCCAGAAGACAATAGCTTTCTTGTTTCTACAATATTTTCAAAGGACTTTATTGTTCTTAGTTGCAAAAAGAAATTGTGTTAATTATATCATATTTTGTGTAACTAGTTGCAAATGATTTATAAATTCAATTAGGGAACCAATAATATCTTTCCCAAGTTATTGAAAAGGCAAATAACAGCAATTTTAACTATTACTCTGTGACAAAGCTCAAAGTAAATTCTCTGTATATGTAATCTTCCTAATGACAGCCTACTTGAAATGTCTAATGTCAATTTTTTAAAATAAATGAGTTGTAAAGAGTTACCTTGGATTTCTAGGATCAAATATTTAGGTGGGGCATAAGCAAATTTTCAATACATAGAAGTTTTGTTCTAATATTGTTACTATTAATATCTTGAATTATTGACCAAAGACATAAATAAAATTATTAATTGCATAATGATAGGTGTTTATAGATTCCAAGTATAAATAAGATTTTGAGGAAATTGTTAGATCACATGAAATTTACTAAAAGAATATTCACTGACAGGAGTCAGTAATTTGAGCTATAATTTTCAAAAGAGAACATATAGTATATGACTTTTCATAAATTTTGGAAACAATGAAATTTGGTGAATTGGGAAATCTTGTGTAGAAGAGAATTTTTCTACACGACTCCCTGTTGTATCCTGGAGGATCACACACATACACTCACCTGGAAGCTATCTTTGTATCCATAAAATATACACAAACACATGTTAGCTTATTTCTAAATTTCTTGGTTAACTCAAAGGATGTACATCTCTAAACCTTCCCCAAAAAACCCAGGTCTAAAAAGGGAAGTGAGCAGTGGCCACTTACCTGAAATCTCACACGGCTGGTTGGCTTTATCTCCTGCTACTACTACTACTAGTACTAATTCACTTCCTTCTTCCCTGAGTTGTGTGGAATCTCCCAGCTCCTCTCTGAGTCCTCACTTGAGCAAGCATAAAGATGCCACCCAGTACCCAACCATTGGCTGTCATAATCTTTATTGATCACACAAGGTAGATTAGTGTTTGGACATGCAAATTCAAAACATTTGAATCAATATCCAACAGTCTATATAGTCACAATGATTACCTGTCCGGTTCATGATCAGGTGATCAGGTTTACAATTGCTCCAATATTGTCATTGGAGATAATGAAACTTTATTGTCCATACAGTTTTTATCTAAAAAAAGGCATAAGAATGTATTTATGTTTTCTATGCATATATACAATAAAATTCTGTGTTATGTTCATTATGCTGCAGCTTGAAGACACTATATAATGTTGTTGGATCCCGTATGACTGTAGTGACATTGGTTTGAGACATTATGTGAATTCTTAGAAAAGCAAACTTAGGTCTTTTACAAGAGCAGTAATGGCTTTGAACACTGAGTCTTCTCTGCAGCTTCTATAATTATTCTCGAATCCTGTTTTAATGTCCCATATATGCTTTGTGACACTGATAATTTATCATTTAGATTAAAAATTCCATACATAATTTCTTTATTAAAGGGAACTTTTATCCATTTTGGTTTGTCAGTAAGGTCCTTGGTCTCCATACTTCCTTTAGTACCATAATGTAACTCAATTTTTAATTTTCTCAATGCCCAGTTAACAAATACCTAGTTAGGAGGTATTTTAGTGAGTGTTCTATTGCTATGAGAAGACAGACATCATTCCTACAGCAACTCTTATAAAAGAAGACATTTAATTGGGGATTGCTATTGCTTTCAAAAGTTTAGTTCATTTTCAGCATGACAGGGAGTATAACAGCTTGTAGCCTAACATAGAGCCAGAGAACTAGGTGGAATTTCTATGTCTAGTTCTGTAGACAGCTGGAAGAGGGGTTTTTTAAGTTAAAAAAGGTTTTTGAAACTTGAGAACCCACCCCCAACAAGGCTATGCCGTTCTAACAAAGTCACACCTCCTAACTCTTCCCAAGTAGTGTCATTCCCTGATGACTAAGCATTCAACCATATTTATCTATGGAGGCTACTGTTATTGAAAACACTACCATAAACAAAATACTTCCATTTACTTGGACATTTCATTATGGACTGACTTACTTATGAATGTGGTTCATGTGTCCTGTGTTATTTTTGTACTTCCAGTCACTTGCTTCTTCACAGCAGAAAAGATGCAAAACAAAAAAAAAAAAACATAAATAAAAATAAAGATAGTGAAGATAAGGACTGAACCATTTATTCTTTGGTCTTTCTGTTTCTTGAGTTTCATATGGTCTGTCAATTGTTTCTTGGGTATTCCAAGTTTTGGGGCTAATATCCACTTATAATATTCAGCGTTGGCAAGAGTTTTAAGAATACTGTCATTTTGCATAAGGTTCTATTTATCAGAAATTTCCCTATATTTTCCTGTGCCTCCTGACATTTCTTTATGTTCTCCAAAGTTAATGTTTGTGGGTCAATAATGTTATTTTAGAAATCCTCTTCAGGTTATTCATTACTTGCACATATTTTGTCTTCTATCTGTTAACACAACTCCCAATCTAAAGTGTCCCAAAATCTCACAGAAAGAAGATTTGTGATGAGAAATTCTTGCTACAATTGAATCAGTTGGTTAGGATTGCTTCAACAAAGTACCACAATCAACAAACCACAAACAATAGAAAACTCAGTCTTAGGTCCTGCAATACAGAAGCACAAATGCATGGTGTAAACAGCTGGCTTCCTTGTAGAGATGAAGAACTGAGTTGCACCAGGATTTTCAAAGAGACTACAGATCCTCTTACTTTCTTCCCATAATCAGTCATTTAAGCATGTTGAGAATTTTGACTATTTGTTCTCTTCCTATGAAGACAATATATTACTTTAAGAGAATTTACACTCTATATCTTATGTTAGATGAATTTCATCTATTAAGACCCTTCCCCCATAACTATCACACTTTGTGAGGCTGTAGCTAATGCCTAAAGAATATCTTTTGTAAGGAAACACAGTGAAACAACATCACCATCTTAGCAATGGGCCTGGTAATTGCTTTTCAGTATTCATATTATTTATCATCTCACTAAAACAATATATCAAACAGTCTCTTCACCTCCAACACCAAGACTTGCTTTGGAGTTATAAATAATTGTAGAGATCTCTACTCATTATCTAAGAAAACCAAACAATATATTTATGGTGTGTGTGTGTGTGTGTGTGTGTGTGTGTGTGTGTGCATGTGTGTGTTTCTGTTGGTTATATATTGTGTCTGTGGGCATATGTGTAGTGGAGTATGTGTATGTGTCGACATCAAAAGACTTCTTTTTGTGGTAGCTTCTTTCTTCTTATCTTTATATGTGCTCCAAAGACATAAGTGATACAGTTAGAATTGTGTAGCAAGTACTTTTATTTTTTGATCAATCATTTGGGTTCCCATTCTTTAAAACTCCAAAATATTGATGACATTTCTTCCTTGTTACTTTTAACATTTATTTTGTAACAACCTTTTTCCATTTACAAGTATATATGAGATATGCATCTCTATTTGATTAAAGTAATTGTCAGCCAAGCAGTTATGTGTAGTAAGTTTGATTATTTTATTATATCTCATATATTACCAAGTCAATTACAATCTCAATCATATATCCAGCATCCCTCAACATTCCCTAAATTTATCAGTGCTTGTTATGCTATGTCCTGCATCCAGGTTCCTTAATCTTCCTATAGTACCCGGGGCAACTGGTAACAGATATTATAGCTTTCATACTTTTCTTTCTTAGCAGATACAGCCATAATGATCACCTAACTTTATTTCATAATTTTCAGCTTCAATTTTCTGACTATCTCCACATATTTAAATGTCTCTTCCCGTGTCTATCATGGCTCATTTCTCACTTTTATTTTTCTCTTAACAGTGGTAAGACGATATGCCATTTTTCTATATCCTCTACTGCTGCTAACATGTTAACTATACACTGGACTTTCAATATTCTTGATTCTTCCCCTGGTATGTATGGCAGTGTAGTACCCATGAATTTCATGCACATGACAAACTCAATATATGTAAAACATTACTCATGTGCACAGCACAAGAAGGACAGCATGAGCTATGCTATTTGTCTTGCAAAACATATTGATCTGAGCTGTATCTGCTTGGAATAGTTACAATTCTATTCTTATCACCCTGATATTTCATGTGAAGTAACTCTATAAAAAGGTGGTCTTGATTATTGGGGAAAAGGGAATGGAAGCAAACTAGGAATTTTACCGCATTCTTACACTTGTATGTGATTTACTGAATATATATAACAAAATACCATATCTCATGTCTCTGCAGAGATCCAGTATGAATGACAATGTTATTGCAAATTTACAGAGGATTATATCTTTTGCCCACACAGAAAGTGTTTCTCCAGTGTCTGTTCTAGGGTACAGCATCCAATATGAGCAATCAATATTGGTTGTAATCATATATGACAAAGCTTTTATTGGGAAGGTTCAACGCACACCTTTACTTACCCTATATATAAACAAACATGGAAGTCAAAGTGGTAATGCTGTAGGGTAATGAGCTTTATCCAGGTTACCTACAGGCATATGATTGAAGGTTTTCTCACAAAGGCAGAAAAAGATAAATGCCAGTTGTCTCATTAAAACATGCACCAATTGATTGTCAGCTTATGAAAGTTGAAAGTCTGGGAAACTCTGCAGAAGTTCAACAGGTTGAGGATGTTATTTCTGTGAGGCTCATTTGGTCCCCACATTTTTCAGGACTCTGTGCTGATTTTACTTCTTTTAAACTGCTGGGCTAGTTTTTGCTTCTATTTTGGAGATTGCCTCATCAACGAGTTTTCATTGCAGCTTGTCTTATTTGACAGTGACTCTTACCAGTATTAGCCCTTTACTTAAGGGAGGAAGTGGCTTAATGAATCTAGCTTCAGGGACTTCCTGATGTTGGTTGAGTGGGCTACTTTTAATCATAAAGAACTTCCCTGTAGGATGGAATGTTTCGATCTTTAGGAAATGGTTACAGAAATTCTCCTCATGTTATATTTCTCAAGGAATCTATGATGTGAAAACAGTATATCCATCCATGGCAAATGAGCAAGCACCTCAAAATCCTCTATACCTGAGTGTATACTTTTTATAGATCACTACCATTGTTCTGTTGAAACTCCTTATCTTTACCTGTGAATAACATTGCACATATTTTTTAACCTCCACTTTGTGCTTGCAAGACAGTTTCTTTCAAATATTTCTGTGAACTAACTGAATGATCTTAGTAAGTTTTGAATTTGCTCTTTTGACTTATCTATTTAAATGTTGTCAATTCTTTCAATCATGTTTAAAATAAAGTTCAAACATCTTTTAGATGTTTTTAGCCAGACATGCTGAACCCCTCCTCTAAAAGTCTTGCTTCCTACTCAGTTGATACTATTCTTTGTCTCTAGTCTGCCTTTTTCCCATATAGTTCTCTTGCAGTTTTTTTCCAAAATGATAGTTTCTCAATCTCTTCTCTCTGGCAAGACTTTCTTCTTTAACTGGAACAGTTTTTTCCCATCTTTTTCATCATGTTAAAATATTTTGTATATATACAATTTTCTCTTCATGTTATATATTTTAATTTATAAATTTGTATTTTAAATGATGTCTTTAATGTCACCTGTATGTAGCATTGTGAATACTGAATTCTCATTTGTGATTTTCTCCATAATAGATGTGAGTTACGTTCTTAAATACTCTAATTTTTACATTGTGAGAAGATTTCTATTGGTTATAATCAATGGATGCATTAAAAACAAGTCATTTAAATTATTTTTGTCCATTTGAGAAATTAAGTAACATATTATTTAAGAATGTAAGTACAAAGACATATTTTTGTAACCTTTATATCAATGAAAACATATAGTGTCTACAAATTGATGCTTATAGGATTTTTAAAAATTACTTCATTATATGTAGATGTGATGGTACAAAGAAAAATTGAGCCACTGATTGAGGTGTTCTTTTTTTGGTTGTCCCCAGTAATCCAGATAAAAGACATAGACTCAAAGCATATTGGTATGGTGTGTGCTGAAAAAGGAGCATGGATGGAAGCAAAGAAAAGATTTAAAACAGCTTTGGTTGGGATCTGCAGTCCCTAGGTGGTCTAATTCAAGCAGAACATTGCCAAAAGGCATAGGATCCAGGCACTGCTAGAGAACACAAGAATCATCTGCCATGTTGTCAGATGGAGGCGCTTCCCTACCTCGTAGATGGGGCTCATCACATCCTTGACAACACTGGGTTCCACATCATTAGTTTCCATTTGATTCTGTAGCAACAAAATAAGAGAAAATTAATTATAGGAGATGTTGGAAACCAAATAGTGGAATTAAAATCCCAGCATTCTCATTTAATGGCCAAGAAACAAATTACACTATTAGAGCAGCACAGCTTTTATAACCTCCTGTGTTGTGCCAGTGTCTGTGTTTTATACAAAATGTGGAGCATGTGTTCTGAAATAAACATTCTTTTGGAAAAAAATCATTTCTGGAATGTTACTAGGGAGGGTACAGTGATTCCCTCCAGTGTGTTGACTTTGAAGAGACCATTTTTACATCCTCTGGTAAAATGACTCGCTTCCCCCTTGTTTGCTTGTTTAAGCAGTCATCCTTTCCCATTCAGTTCATTCTCTCTGCAGACTCAAGCTGGTGAGGCAGAGTGGTAAACGCTAAGCCGTCTGAGGATTAGACATTAAGTTCAAATCTCACTCTGAGGCTGATGAAAGCAGGGGAGTGGAACGAAGTCTTACTTTTAAATGGAGCTGATCCAAAGTGGTGGTTCTGACCTAAGACACAATTAAAAACATGGGGAAATGAATCCATACTGGTAAATATTTTATCTGAAAACCTGAATCAGCCAAGTTTACTGCTGATTTTCCCAACAGAATCATCAGACAACAAGAGAACATTTCGTCTTATGAAATTACTTCAGAACAGTAATGTTTTTCTTGTCCTTAATTCTCTGAGAATAATTTCCTTTAGTAAACTTCATAAAGTCATTGTTTCTGACAACTGAGCAGTACTCCATTGTGTAAATATACCAAAATGTTTATATCCATTCATCTACTGAAGGACATCTGGGTTCTTTCCAGCTACTGGCTATTATAAATAGGGCTGTTATGAACATTGTAGTGCATGTGTCTTTGTTGTATGTTGGAGCGTCTCTGGGGTATATGCCCAGTAGTGGAATATCTAGGTCATCGGGTAGTACTATGTCAAATTTTCTGAGGAACTGCCAGACTAATTTTCAGAGTGGTTGTATCAGTTTACAACCGCACCAAAATAGGAGAAGTGTTCCTCTTTCCCTGCATCCTCATCAGCATTTTGTGTCATCTGAATTTTTGATCATAGCCATTCTGACTGGTGTGGGGTAGAATCTTAGGGTTGTTTGATTTGCATTTTCCTGATGACAAGGATGTGGAACACTTCCTTAGATGATTCTCAGTCATTTGATATTCCTTAATTGATAACATTTTGTTTACTTCATTTTTTAATCGGATCCTTTGATTTTCTGATGTTCAACTTCTTGAGTTCTTTATATACCTTGGATATTAAGCCTCTATCAGATATGTGGTTGGTAAAGATCTTTTCCCAATCTGTTGGCTGCTGGTTTGTTTTGTGAGAGTGTCCTTAGACTTACAGAAACATTGCAATCTCATTAAGTCCCATTTGTGTATCATTGACCTTAGAGCACAAGCCATTGATTTTCTGTTCAGGAAAATTTCCCCTGTACCTATGTGTTCTAAGGTTTTCCCTACTTTCTCTTCTAATAGTTTCAGTGTACCTGGTTTACTGTGGAGATCTTTGATCCACTTGCACTTGAAGAAAATGGATGCATCTAGAGAATATCATCCTGAGTGACATAACCCATTCACAAAAGAACAGAAATAATATGCAGTCACTGATACTTTGATATTAACCCCACAAAGCTCTGAACACCCCAGAAACAACTCACAGACTATGAAGCTCAAGAAAAACAAAAGCCAAAAAAAAGGAAGATATAATATGCAATCACTGATAATTGGATACTAACCCCAGAAGCTCTGAACACCCCAGAAACAACTCACAGACTATTTGAAGCTCAAGAAAAACAAAGGCCAGAAAAAAAAAATGAAAGCCTCAGTCCTTGTTAGGGAAATAAATAAATATCATCCTCTCAAAGTGTGGTAAACCTGGAACTCAAATCATTAATAATCCAAGAGCTAATATAATAGTCTTGTGGCAATAGTCTTTTGGTATTCACAGATCATTATGCTTAATCTACACCCAACAAGAAATCTGTTTCCATGTTACATTCTGTCCTACATGTACATAATACTTATTGTAACCAGTATGATTTCAATGCATGCCATCAAACCTCTAAAAGAATTAAGTGCAGACAAAAACATTCATATAATATTATTCCAAAATGCCTTTAACAATCTGTATATGTGTCCTTCTTTTTTTTAAAAAGCAAAGCAGTAGGAAAAATAAACTTCAAAATAAATTTTAATATCTCTTTAAGTAAATGTGCATGTTACATGCAAATAATAATAAAAATGTTTTGACTCTGGCCCCTGTAATAGAAAGTATAAAATTTTAAGTGGCTGACATCAATGTTATGCATTTACTTTGATTTACTGTTTTGGATGTCTATATATGTTCTCTGGTGGTGAGTCCCTCTCATTTTGTCTTAAGGTGTTTGGAAAAAGTATATACATTCTAGCACTTCTAAAATATTTTCTAGGAGAACTGGTTTGCGTTTTTCTCATTGTATTCCCTAAACCTATATTTCCACTATTTTCTAGGCATACTCAAAGAGGAAACTGATTAATAGCAGGGGGCATGTAACTCCAGGTTCCTATTTAATTCATTTCTAGTTTTGGCAAATCCAAATAAACTACCATTTAGAAGAACCATTCTGGCAAGATGGGTCTTTGCCTATCACTCAGGTGAGACCCAGAGAAAGTGATCAAATATAAAAACATATAATGTGTTCCACTCAACCTTAACATATTTTAAAAACTTTGTTATAAGTTTTACTTCATTGAACAGTATAATGGTATGGATTTATTTATCACATTTAATTATGTACTTCAGATTGGGGTTATCATTTCCACCCTTGATATTTTGCATCTTGATCATATTTTGATTATGTAAAACATTTTTTGATTGAACAACTTTATTTAAAAAACAAAAATTATGTACATATTTCAAAGCATTTTTGCATGAAAGTATATGAATACATTTTTGTAAGCACTTAATTCTTTTAAAGGTTTGATAGTATGCAATAAACTATTAATAGTTACATAGAGCATAAAGTACATGTAAAACAAGATGTAATGTGGAAATAGTCAAAGATTTCTTGGAGTGTAAAGATTAAACATAATGATTTTTCATCATTATTTTGGCCTTTTTTTTCTTGAACTTCATATACACTGTGAGATGTTTCTGGGGTGTTCAGAGCTTTCTGGGGTTAGTATCCAATTATCAGTAACTGCATATTATGTCTGCTCTTTTGTGACTGGGTTACCTCACTCAGGATGATATTCACTAGCTGCATCCATTTTCTTGAGAATTTCAAAAAGTCATTGTTTCTGATAGCTGAATAATACTCCATTGTATAAATATACCACTATTTTTGTATCCATTCATCTACTGTAGAACATCTTGGTTCTTTCCAGCTTCTGACTATTATAAATAGGGCAACTATGACCATTGTGGTGCATGTGTCTTTGTTGGATGTTGGAGCTTCTCTGGGGTATATGCCCAGAAGTGGAATAACAGGATCTCAGGTAGTACTATGTTCAATTTTCTGAGGAACTACCAGACTGATTTCCAGAGTGGTTGTACCAGTTTACAACCCCCTCAACAGTGGAGAAGTGTTCCTGTTTCACTGTATCCTCACAAGCATCTTCTGTCATCTGAATTTTTGATCATAGCCATTCTGACTGTTGTGAGGTGAAATCTCAGATTTATTTTGAATTGCATTTTCCTATTAGCTAATGATGTACAGCACTCCTTAGATTCTTCTCAGTCATTTGATATTCCTCATTTGAGAACTTTTTGTTTAGCTCTGTACCCATTTTTAATAGGGTTGTATAATTCTCTGGTGTTGAACTTCTTGTGTTCTTTGTATACCTTGGACATAAGTCCTCTGTCAGATGTGGTGTTGGTAAAGATCATTTCCCAATCTATTGGCTGCCATTTAGCCGTACAGAAACTTTGCAATCTCATTAAATCCCATTTGTCGATATTTGACCTTAGAGCACGAGCCATTGGTGTTCTGTTCAGGAAATTTTCTCCTGTGCCTATGTGTTCTAAGATTTTCCCTACTTCCTCTTCTAATATTTTCAGTGTACCTGGATTAATGTGGAGATCTTGGATCCACTTTCACTTGAGCTTTGTACACGGAGATAAAAAAGGGTCTATTTTCATTCTTCTGCATGCTGAGTGCCAGTTGGACCAACACCAGTTGTTGAAGAGGCTGTACTTTTTTCCACTGTATATTTATAGGTCACTTTTCAAAAATAATGTGACCATATATGCAAGGGCTTATTTATCAATCTTCTATTCTAGTCCATTGATCCATGTACCTATCTGGATACCAGTACCATGCAGTTTTTAACACAATTGCTTTGTAATATAGCTTGAGGTCAGGGATGATGATTTCCCCCAGTTGTGCTATTCCAGGTCTTTTGTTATTCCAGATTAAATTTCACATTGCTCTTTCCAACTTTGTGATTTAATGGGTTGGAATTTTGATTGGGATTGCATTGGAACTGAAGATTGCCTTTGGTAAGTTGGACATTTTTATAATGTTGATCCTTCCAATTCATGAGCATGGGAGTTCTTTCCATTTTGTGAGATCTTCCTCAATTTCCTTCTTTAGAGATTTGAAGTTATTGTCATACAGGTCCTACATTTGCCTAGTTAGACAAGCACCAAGTTATTTCATATTGTTGTGACTATTGTGAAGTGTATCTTTTCCTTAATTTCTTCCTCCACTTGTTTGTCCTTTGAGTAGAGGAAGGCTACTGATTTGTTTGAGTTAATTTTATAACCAGCCACTTTGTTGAAATTGTTTATCTGCTGTAGGAGTTCTCTGGTGGACTTTTTGGGGTCACTTACATACACTATCATGTCATCTGCCAACAGTGATGTTTTTACTTCTTCCTTTCCAATTTATATCCTTTTGATTTCCTTTTGCTGTCTAATTGCTCTGGCCAGGGCTTCCAGTACTATGTTGAATATGTAGGAGAAAAGTGGGCAGCCTTTTTGAGTCCTTGATTTTAGTGGGATTACTTCAAGTTTCTTACCATTACGTTTGATGTTGGCTACTGGTTTGCTGTATATTGCTTTTATTATGTATAGGTATGGCCTTGGATTCCTATTCTTTCCAAGACTTTTAACATGAAGGGGTGTTGAATTTTGTCAAATGCTTTCTCAGCCTCTAGTCAGATGACCATGTGATTTTGTTCTTTGAGTTTGTTTATATGGTGGATTATGTTGCTAGATTTCTGTATATTATGCCATCCCTGCATCCCAGGGATGAAGTCTACTTCATCATGGTGAATGATCTTTTTGATGTGTTCTTGGATTTGGTTTGCAAAGATTTTGTTGAGAGTATTTTTGCATCAAGGTTCATAAATGAGATTGGTCTAAAGTTTACTTTCCTTGTATGGTTTTTGTGTGGTTTAGGAACAAGTGTTATTATGGCCTTGAAAAATGAGTTTGATGGTGTTCATCTGACTCTATTTTGTGGAACAGTTTAGAGAGTATTGGTTTTCTGTTTTCAATAAATATCTGGTAGTATTCTGTACAGAACATTGTGCTGTATATGTCTTTGTTTTATGTTGGAGCTGCTCTATAATAACCAGAAGCTGGAAAGAAACCAGATGTCCTTCAGTAGATGAATGGATAAAAAAAAATGTGGTATATTTATAAAATGGAGTACCACTTTTCTATCAGAAACAATGACTTTATGAAATTCTATGAAAATGGATGCATCTACAGAATATCATCCTGAGTGACATAATCACTCACAAAACAACAGACATAATATGAAGTCACTGATAGTTGAACACTAACCCCCAGAAATCTCTGAACACCCCAGAAACAACTCACAGACTATTTGAAGTTCAAGAAAAAAAAAAAGAAAAAAGAAAAACCATTATGCTTAAATTTACACGCAAAAAAACATTGACTAATTCCAGGTTACACCGTGTTTCTTATGTACTTTATGCTCATTATAACTAGTAAGATCTTAATGCACACTATGAAACCTTTAAAAAAAAACCAAGCACTGACAAAAATGTGTTTATATACTTTTATGCATAAATGCTTAAAATCTGTATATTTATCTTTGTCTTTTAAAATAAAGTTGTTCAATTATAAAAAGGGGGAGGGGAGGGAAAAAAAGGCTTCTGTACTGAACCCATCTGGATCTGGACTTCTTTTGGTTGGGGGGATTTTGATGACTGCTTTTATTTCTTTAGGTGTTATAGGATTATTTAGATGTTTTACTTGGTTCTGGTTTAACTTTAGTATCTGTCTAGGAATTCATCCATTTCCCCCAAATTTTCCAGCTTTATTGAGTATAGGCTTATGTAGTAGGATCTGATGATTTCTTGAGTTTCCTCAAATTCAGTTGTTATGTCTCCGCTTTATTTTCTGATTTTGTTAATTTGGATACACTCTTTTTGCCCTCTAGTTAGTCTGGCTAAGGGTTCATCAATCTTGTTAATTTTCTCAGAGAAACAGCTCTTAGTTTTGTTGATTCTTTGCATGGTTCTTTTCGTTTCTTTTGGTCAATTTCTCCTATGAGTTTTATTATTTCTTGCCTTCTACTCCACTTGGGTGTATATGGTTTCTTTTGTTCTAGAGCTTTCAACTGTGCTGTCCAGTTGCTAATGTTTGCTCTCTCTAGTTTCATTTTGGAAGCACTCAGAGCTACGAGTTTTCCTCTCAGTAGTTCTTTCATTGCATCTCATAGATTTGGGTATGTTTTGTTTTAATTTTCATTAAATTCTAAAAAATCCTTAGTTTTGTTCTTTCTTTCTTCTTTAACCATGCTATTGTTTAGTAGAACATAGTTTAGTTTCCATGTGTATGTGATCTTTTAGTTGTCTTTGTATTAAGGGCCAGCCTTAGTCCATGGTGATCTGATAAGATGCATGGAATTAATACAATCTTCTTATATCTATTGAGGCTTATTTTGTGACCAATTATATGATCAATTTTGGAGAAGGTGCTTTGAGGTGCCGAGAAGAAGGTGTATTCTTTTGTTTTAAAATAAAATGTTTGATACATATGTATTAATTCCAATTTGTTCATAACCTCTTCTAGTTTCACTGTGTCCTTGTTCAGTTTCTGCTTCCATGATCTGTCCATTGATGAGAGTGTGGTGCTGAGGTCTTCCACTATTATTGTGTGGAGTGCAATGTATTTTTTGAGCTTCAGTAAGGTTTCTTATATGAATATGGGTGCTCTTGTATTTGGAACATATATTTTAAGGATTGAATGTTCCTCCTGATAAATTTTCCCTATAATGAGTAAAAAGTGTCCTTTCTTACTTTTTTGATAACTTTTGGTTGAAAAATCTACTTTATTTGGTATTCGAATGGCTACTCCAGCTTGTTTCTTGGGGTCATTTCCTTCAAAGGTTTTTTCCCAACCTTTTACTCTGAGATAGTCTGTCTTTATCTCTGAGATGAGTTTCTTATATGCAGCAAAATGTTGGATTCCGTTTATGTATCCAGTCTGATAACCTATGTCTTTTTATTGGGGAATTGAGTTCATTTATGTTAACAGATATTAAAGAATAGTGGTTGCTATTTCCTGCTATTTTTCTTTTAGAGGTAGAATTGTTTCTGTGTGTCTTTTTTCTCTTAGTTTTCTTGTTTAGGTAATTTCTTGTTTTTACTAGGATATAGTTTCCTTCCTTTTTTGCGGTTTTCCTTCTATAATTTATTGTAGTGCTGGGTTTGTTGTCAGGTATTGTGTACATTGAGTTTTGTCCTGGGATATCTTGGTCTCTCCATCTATGATGATTGAGAGTTTTGCTGGGTATAGCAGCTTGGGCTGACACTTGTGTTCTCTTAGTGTCTGCATGATGTTTGTCTAGGCTTCTTTTATGCTCATGGTTATCTCATTCTAAAGGGTAGGGAAGTTTTCTTCTAAGATTTTTGAAGATATTTACTGTGCATCTTAGTTTTCCCATTGTGTTCTGCTCTCCTGGATATTTTGGTTTAGGAGCTTTTAGGCTTTTGCATCTTCTCTGACAGTTTTGTCTATGTTTTCTGTGCTGTCTTCGGCTGATATTCCCTCTTCCATCTCTTGTAGTCTGTTGGAGATGCTTGCATATATGACTCCTGATTTCTTTTTCAGGTTTTCTACCTCCAGTGTTGTCTCTTTTAGTGTTTCCTTTATTGTTTCCATTTCCATTTTAAATTTCTTCTTTAATTCCTTCATCTCTTTGTTTCTGTTTTCCTCTAGTTCTTTGATTTCTTTGAGTGTTTTTCATGTTTATTCTTTAAAGCTTTATTTCTTTATGCTTTTCCTCCTGTTCTTGTTCAAGGATCTCCATCATCATCTTGAGGTATGATTTTAGGTCTGAGTCTTCTTTTTTGGAGTGTTTGGCATTCTTCTGTTTGATATGATCGGAGAGCTGGGTTCTGGTGTTGCCAAGTTGTCTTGGTTTCCATTGTGTAAGTTATTTCACTTTCCTTTTGCCATCCTGTTGTCTGTGATTATATGTCTCTCCTGTCTACCTGGCCTGTGTCCCTGGATCTCCACTGTTCGAGGTGTTAAGTGGGCTGAGCGTTTATTCTGCACACATTGGTCCTCCAGTAGAAACCATGTCTCTAAGGCAGATTTTCTGCTCCCCTGAACAAATCGTGGGGGCCCGTGCTTTCCTTGATCTCTGCCCAGACCTCTCTATTCCCCAGCTACATGCAGTACAGTCTCACTAGGCCTTAGTTCCTGAATCTCTTCTGTTTCCGGTGGCAATTGGCCTGAGTGTTTGTTCCCCATTCATGGGACTTCTGGATGGAAACCAAGTCACTGTGGCAGTGTTCCTGCTTCCATGAACCAATCAGGGTTGGTGGGGAATGCTTTCCATGAGCTCTGCCTAGACCTCTCTGTGCCCTGGCTACTCACAGCACAGTCTCACCAGGTCTGAGTCCCTGGATCTCAGCTGTTCCCGGTGGCCTACTTAAAACACTTTTAAATTTAAATATATTTTCAGCTTATTATTTTCCTTTCCTAAGTTGTTACAGATCTTTTCCTGCCCGTGTCCATCCAATTAGTGGTTTTAATTTTCTTTAAAAATGAATACAAAGAAAATGATTTAAAACACTGTTAATTTAAAATAATTTATTTTATATCAAGGGTGTTTACAACTTTCATTTTGTTAGCTTTGTAGTATATTCTATTCTATTTTTAATTGCATTTACTACTCTGTGCAATTTTAAAATATAGAAACAAACAAAACCACACATCTTATGTAGTAACTGATTAATAAAAATTCTCAATCCCAGCATGAAATTTCCTCCATGCATTTGAACATTTATGTTTTCACATGAAAGACACATACTGCCTTATATTTTTAAATACTTCATAGGCAGCATGTCTTAGTCAAGATTTGTATTTCTGCACAGAACAGCATGACCAAGCTTGGGAGGAAAGGGTTTATACAGCTTACACTTCCATATCACTTTTCATCACCAAAGGAGGTCAGGACTGGAACTCAAGCAAGTCAGGAATCAGAAGCTGATGCAGAGACCATGGAGGGATGTTACTTACTGGCTTAATCAGCTTGCTTTCTTATAGAACCCAGGTCTATCATCCCAGGAATCACACTACCCACAATAGGCTGGGCCCTCCCCCTTTCATTACTAGTTGAGAAAATATCTTACTGCTGGATCTCATGGAGGCATTTCCTCAATGAGGCTCCTTTCTCTGTGATAACTCCAGCCTGTGTCACGTTGACACAGAACCGGCCAGTACACAGCAAGATCACTGGAGAGCTGCCTACCCTCAGTGGTGTCACACTCTTTTATCCTGTCAATAATGCTTAATTACCACTTACTATGTTTCATCCAGACTGCTCTTTTCTCCAACTGGCCAGCCAAAATGGCTACATTTCATTTTCTTTATTTCTACCCCCATGGAAGCTTTATGTTTCTTTCCTGCACATTCTTCCTCTTCCATGTTAGCTCCATTTTCTTCTCCCAAGCTGGACACACCATAACCCCTCTTATGTCTCCTCTGCCCATCTATTGGCTATTCGTATCTTTATTCACCAGCAAGTATTAGCTTTGGGGAAAGGTCAGGGATTATGTGAATCTCCATGTCTAAGGGCCTACATTTAGCATTACAATAGATTGTATAAAACAAAATATCAGCAAATATCAAAAATTTTTTAATTAACCAGAATATTCTTATTTGTTCTACAATTTTATCTTTCAGCTATGCACAAGTATTTGTTTTGTTGCTGTTTATTGTGTATAGATCCAAAAGAATAGACAGCAATATACCTTACAAGTGGCAGGCACTTACTGAACATGAATATAGTTTGTTTAATAAAATCTCTAATTGGCAAATTAGCATCATCTAGACAAGAACTCAGAGACTAGTATGAGTAATAGTTATCCCTGGTTCCATAACAGTGCAGTCCATAAAGAATTGTGTGCCATAAATGAATCAATTAAGCAGCATCTAAAATGTCTCTGGTAGATATCTGAATCCAACAGCTTGAGAAATCTGTAGGTGGCTGACAATGGAAATTATATCTTGAGTAACTACACACTGCTTATAATAACATAAAGTTGACATTGCTTGCAAAACGAAAGTTGCAGCAATACAGGAGTGGTTTACTGAAGGTATTCAGTCAGAAAAAGTGTGCAAGTATGGTTATATCATTAATCATACTTCCAGTAAATCCTCCTACACCATGAGAAGCCAGGCCACCTCCCTAAATGCCAAGTAAGTCAACACTCCCTCATTTTCAACTTTTCCTTGTCTGCATATTGCCTGCTGTCCATAACCCCAACACTTACATCTATTTTATTACCATATCATGGCTCATACCTATGATAGGAGCCTCTTATCCCACCAGAGGCAAGTCCAGATCCCTAAATAAACAGGCAAAATGCTTCCTACTCCTCCAGAAGCCAGAGCAGCATCCTGAACCCCAAAAGACCACCCACCAGCCAGATTAGGGACCATACACATTGCCATAACTCCAGCTCCCAAGTTAGTACAAAACACCTTGCTGGTCCAAAAGTCATCAAAGCCACTGGAGATCTGCTCAGGTAGAGACTTTTTACTGTATAACAGGCCATTCTCTCTAGAATAACAGAGAGGAAACTAACAAGCAAACCAACCCAAGAAAGAAAACAAAGACCCAAAGAAGACAAACCAAGAAATTGTTACAAATACATTTAATCATTCCAACTCCAGGTGCCTAGATGTCTGCACAAGGACATAGTCAACCACAGCCAGGGAAACATGTTACCATGAAAGTCCAACCCTCCTACTACAAACCTTCAAAAATCCAACACAGTCAAACCATAATAAAATGATATAAAGTCAACTTTATGAAGATGATAAAGGTCCTTAGAAATGAAATAAATACCTTAAAGCAGTCTAGTAAGGAACAAAAAAATAAAAAAAAAAAAAACCAACAATCTTATTTAAACCATCTAGAAAGAAAGAGACACTAAAAATGAAAGAAGAAAACAAACAAAAAAATACTTAAAGGAAACAAATAAAATTCTTTAAGACCAGAAAATCGAAATAAATGCAATAAAGAAAACCAAAACTGAAGATATACTAGAAATGAAAATGTTAAATAAGCAAATTCAAGTATCACTCCCAGAATATAAAAGATGAAAAAGAGAATCTTAGGTGTTAAGGATAGAATAGAAGAAATAAATACACAAAAGAAAATATTAAATCTAAAATAAATCTTTACAAAATATCTAGGGAATCTGAAACATTAAGAAAATAACAAACTGAATAGTAGAAAAAGATCAAGAAGAATCGCAGCTCAAATGAACAAACAATATATACGTTTAGTACATCATAGAACAACAGAAACTGGGGAAATTTAATAAAACATCAGATCCTACTACAAAGTCTATACTCAACAAAACTGGAAAATTTAGAGAAAAGGGACAAATTTTTTAAAAACATACCAAAGTCAAATCAGGATGAGATAAGCCATCTAAACAGTCCCATAACAGCTAAAGAAATAAAAGCAGTCATCACAAGTCTCTCAACCAAAAAAAAAAAAAAAAAAAAAAAAAAAAAAAAATTCCCAGGACCAGATGGGTTCAGTGCAGAATTTTATCAGAATTTTCTTATTGGCAGAAGACCTAATACCAATACTCACCAAACTATTCCACAAAAGAGAAAGTTAAGGGACACTACCAAACTCATTCTTTAAAGTCACAATTACAATCATACATGAACCAAACAAAGAATATACAAAGAAAGAGAACTTCAAAGCAATATTCCTTACAAACATTGATGAAAAAATTCTCAATAATATTCTGGCAAACCAAATCCAAGAACACATCAAAAGGATTATTCACCATGATCAAGTAGGCTTGATCCCAGGGATGCAGGGATGGTTCAATACACAAAAATCCAACAACATAATCCACCATATAAAGAAACTCAAAGAAAAAAAACACATGATTATCTCATTAGATGCTGAGAAAGCATTTGAAAAAATTGAACACCTATTGATGTTAAAAGTCTTAGAAAGAGCAGGAATCCAAGGCCTATACCTAAACACAGTAAAAGCAATGTACAGTAAACCGGGAGCCAACATCAAAATAAATTATGAGAAACTTGAAGCACTCCTACTAAAATCAGGGACAAGACAAGGCTGTCCACTCTCTTCCTACATATTCAATATAGTACTAGAAGTCCTGGCCAGAGCAATTAGCCAACAAAAGGAAATCAAAGGGACAAAAATCAGAAAAGAAGTCAAAATCTCACTCTTTGCCAATGACATGATAGTATACTTAAGTAACCCAAAAATTCTACCAGAAAACTTTTACAGCTGATAAACAACTTCATCAAAGTGGATGGATATAAAATTAATTCAAACAAATCAGTAACTTTCCTCTAATCAAAGGATAAACATGCTGAGAAAAAAAATTAGGGAAAAGATACCCTTTACAATAGATACAAACAATATGAAATACCTTGGTGTGACCCAAAATAAGGAAGTGAATAATCTGCATGACAAGAACTTCAAATCTCTAAAGCAGGAAATTGAAAATCCATGCTCAAGAATTGGAAGTATCAACATTGTAAAAATGGACATCTTACCAAAAGAAATCTACAGATTCAATGCAATCCCCATCAAAATTTCAACACATTTTTTCATAAAGTTTGAAAGAGCAATTTGCAAATTCTTCTGGAATAACAAAAAACCTAGAATAGCAAAATCTATTCTTAACAGCAAGGAAATTTCTGAAGTAATCACTATCCCTGTCCTCAACCTATATTAGAAAGCAATAGTGATAAAAAAAAATGCATGGAATTGTTACAGAGATAGGCAGGTAGATCAATGGAACAGAATAGAAGATTCAGAAATGAACCCTCTCACCTACGGTCAATTGATCTTTGACAAAAGGAGCCAAAAACATTCAATGGAAGAAAAGACAGCCTCTTCAACAAATGACATTGGTTAAACTGGCAGTCAGCATACAGATGAGTGGAAATAGATCCTTTCTTATCTCCTGATACAAAGCTTAAGTGAAGTGCAAGTGGATCAAAATTATGTGGATCCACCTAATACCAGGTACACTGAAACTATTAGAAGAGAAAGTGGGGAAAACCTTAGAATACATAGAAACAGGTGAAAATTTTATAGACAGAACAACAATGGACTATATCCTAAGATCAAGAATCTACAAATGGAACCTAATGAAATTGCAGTTTCTGTAAGGCTAAGAACACTCTCAAGAAAATGAAATGACAGCTAACAAAGTAGGAAAATATTTTTAACAATCCCACATCTGATAAATGGTTAATATTCAATATATATAATGAACTCAAGAAATTAAACTCCAGAGCATCAAACAATCTTATTAAAAAATGGGGGACTGAACTATACAAAGAATTCTCAACTGAGGAATATCAAATGGCTGAGAAGCACCTAAAGAAATTGTCAACATCCCTAGTCATCAGGGAAATGCAAATATAAACAACCCTGAGACTCCAAATCATGTAATTCAGAATGGTTATGATAAAAACTCAGATGACAGCAGATGCTGGTGAGGATACATAGAAAGAGGAACATTTCTCCACTCTTGGTGGGGTTGTAAACTGGTACATCCACTCTGGAAATAAGTCTGTCAGTTCTTTAGAAAATTGGACATGTATTACCTGAAGACCCACATATTTCACTTCTGGGCGTTTAACCCAAAGATGTTCCAACATGCATAAGGATACATACGCTACCATGTTCATAGCAGCCTTATTTATAATAGCCAGAAACTGTAAATAACCTAGATATCCTCCAACAGAGAAATGAATAGAGAAAATGTGGTCCATTTACACAGTGGAGTGCTACTCAGCTATTAGAAACAATGACTTTACAAAATTCCTAGGCAAATAGATGAAACTAGAAGCTATCATCCTGAGTGAGATAATCCAGTCACAACAGAACACACATAATATGCACTCACTGATAATTGGATACTAGCACCAGAAAGCTCTGAATACATACCCAAGAAACAACTCACAGACCTAATGAAGCTCAAAAAGAAGGAAGGCCAATATCTGAAAGCCTCAGTTCTTCTTAGAAAAAAATAAGAAAAAAAATAATGTATTCATCATATATTATTATGCACCAAATTTTGTGAGCTATAATAGTATTTTATAAAATAAAAATAAAATAATTAAAATATTATAGAAGATCTTGTTACACAGATCTTTATTTGATTGATTAGAATTACAACATATTTCATATTTGTCACTATTGTAAAGGTTTTTGTTTCCCTAAGTTCTTCCTCAGATTGTTTATCCTTTTATGAAAAAAAGGTTACTGATTTGGTTGACTTAACTTTGTATTCAGTCACATTGCTGATTATCAGCAGTAGGAGTTCTCTGGCAGAATTTTTGTGGTCACTTATATATATATATATTATAATATTAACTACAGAGAGTGATTCATTGACTTTTCAGTGTTGTTCATTTACACAATGGAATACTATTCAGTTATTAAAAACAATGACATTATGAATTTTGTAAGCAAAAGAATGGAACTAGCATATATCATTCGGAGTGTTGTAACACAGACCCAAAAGGTCATGCATGGTATTTCCTCACTGATAAGTGGGTATTAGCCAAAACGTACAGAATACAGATGATACAACTTGTAGACCATTAGAAATTTAATAGGACAGAAAGCAGAAGGAGGATGCCTCAATCCCATTTAGAAGGGGTAATAATATAATTATGAGAGGCAGAAGGAGAGACGAACATGCGCAGGAAATGGGAGGCAAAGAAAGGGATCAGGCATGGAAAAACACAAAGGAGAAAGCCAGAGGACAGGAAAATGAATCAAAATATGGAGCTGAGGGGATTTGGGTGGCATGGGTAACATCTAGACAGTTACAGAGGCCTGGGATGCAAGAGTTTTCCAGGACTCAGTGGGGATTACATTATCTGAAGTGGTAAACTGTGGGTAGATGAAGCCTGAAGTAAACCACCTGCAATAGATGTATAGGAACCCCAGTGGAGAGATGAGGTCACCAACATATATTAAACAATTTGGCCCAGGCTTTTATAACCTCTAAAATTTATAATATAAGTAAATGGAATAAACTCAACATGTTTCCATAATAAAATCAAATTTAAATAATATATATCCACAAACCCTGCCCTACAAGAGGTACTAGAAGAAAACTCTAAGACAAGGATGTTAACCACACCCATGAAAAACATATGTAATAAAAATTTTTCAACCCCCAAACCCAAGGAAGAGAAACAAAGTAAAGATTAAAAAATACATAAAACAGAAAGAGAAGTATCTTTCATTCTTATCAATGTAAAATCCCAACAAAAGGATGATTTTTTAAAGTGCATTTACCCATATGGGATTATTACTCAGATGCTAGAAAACTGATATTATAAAATTTTCTGGCAAATGGATGGAACTAAAAATAATCTTCATAAGTCTGTTAATCTAGATTCAGAAGGACAAATATGGCATATATTCTTTAAGAAGTCAATATTAGCTATAATAAATAATCATGCTACTATCCCCTGACATCAAGAGGTTAAGTGACAAGGAGAGGATAAGGTGAAGGAATGAATCTCCATGGGAAAGTAAAATAAAATAGATGTAGGGGATAGACTAGTGGCAGGTAGGAACAGGAACTAGAATAATGAATTTCCAGGAGGTTGGAAAAAGGGAGTACTGAAAAAAACAAAAACTTGAGTTGGGAAATATTTTGGAAGAAAAATAAAAAACTATTGCAATGGACACACCATGGAATAACCAAAGTTAACATTTAGGAATTCTTCTCGCTATAGAGCCTGAACCAGCCGACATCTGTAACCAAGAAAGGCCTCAAGGGAAGGGATTGGGACAGCAATTTAGCTACAAAACCACCTACACACAAGTTGACATGCCTCCAAGATATTCTTGGACTGGAGCCTACTATAATCATCATCAGAGACATTTCATACAGCAAATGATGGGAGCAGATGCAGAGTCCCACTGCCAAATATTAGTCAGTGCTAAGGGAGTCATGAAGAAGAGGAGAAAGGATTGGAAGAGACAGGAAGGACAATAACATCACAAGATAACAGTCCACAGAATACACTGGCAGGGGCTCCTTTGGGCTCACAGAGGTCAGGAAGCCTGTATAAGTCTGACATAGGGTCTCTGCATATGGTATATTTGAGTATCTTTGTAGTCATGTAAGATTCCAAAGATGGTTGCAGGGGCTGTTTCTGATTGTTTTTCCTGACTTTTTGGATTCTCTGCATCATACAGAGTTTCCGTGTCCAGCCTTATTTGAAAGTATGTGCCTGGTTTTATTGCACCTTGTTAGGCTATAATTGTTTGATACCCTATGGGAATACTGATTATTTCTGAGTTGATCTAGAGCAGAGCTGGATCTGGGGAGAAAATGGGGTGTGGGAAACTTGGTTAAGAGAATGAGGGGAAACTTCAGTTGAGATATAACATATGAGAAAAGAATACATTTTAAAAATAAAAATTTTGTGCAACTGTACAGCCAAATAAGTTTGCCAGATGCTATAATGCAATACACAATAAGAAAAAATAAAAAATATAGTTAAATTATACACTAGTTATCATTTCCTATCACCTTGTTTTCCACTTCTTTTATTGTATATTTACTATATGGTGTGCAGTCAGAGAAGTTGAACAGCTTGTTTATTGTTCAGTCACTATATCCTCACTAGACAGCAATACTGACAGCAAGTGATATTTCCAGAGAACTTCTTTAGGATTTTTACATTAAGAATATTTTTATAGATTATTCTTTCCATCAAGATAACAATGGCAGTGTTAATAAGTGATGTCTATCTCATTGCATTCCTTAGATGTGGGTTTAATCTAATGCTTTTAATATTTTGTTTTGATCAACTTCTTCCAAGCAAAAGACCAGCTTAAGCAGAATTCTTCCAGACAATAGCACTTGAAAAATTTCAAAATCATAGATATGTTATTAGGAAGCTTTCAGCATGTGATTGAATTGATGGCACTATCTGATAAAACTCAGATAACAACATAAATAATCATGTTATTCTTTTTTATGAAAACATTCAGCTCAGGATTGAGGTTCAATAGGATTGCGCTATCCTTATATGGACAAAGCTGTCTGGCATTCTGTTGGGATGGAGGACAAATCAAATTAGGAGAGATGAAAGTAGAGCCATGGCAAATATATTTTCAACAAAATGCTTTAGATAGCTTAGCAATGAATCTGTTATTCGCCCAATACAATAGACATTTCTGGTGAAATATTAGGCTTAAAAAATTTAACACTACAATCTTTTCTCTGTATTTAAAATAATTCTGCCTAGTCTATGTTGGGCACTGTAATAAAATAACAAAGTGCTATGTGTAAAAATTATATGTGCATCATTTTCTTCTACTGGATTATAAATGCAAAATCCAAACAGTGGGGAGGACAGGATGAGTGCAGACTTGTGTTGATAACCATAAAATATTCTATGTCCTTTACGTGAGGGTATAGACAAGTGAATAAAAGTAAGAGCACTGTTTTTCTCTGACTAATATTAAGAGTCTTTAAACCTGTACCGACAACATTTTAAAGAACAAAAGTAAGATATTTTCATGTATTTAATATATACATCAATATTTAATAATGGTTTCAATTTCCTTTTCTAGTTTTCATGCAAATGTTTAGAAATCTTACTCATATTTATTTTCAACCACATTGTTTCTCTGCTGTTGAGTCATAAAGATGCTTATATACACTGAAGCTTAACCTCTAATCAAATGTAGAAACTGCACATAATTTTTGACATTGCACTGATTTTATTTTATCTGTGTATTATCTCATGTGTTATGTATAGAATAAATTTCATTTGATGTAACTATATTCTAAAATATGCTATTTATTGTATGTAGTTTGTAGTGTGATTTTTTTATGAATACAAATAAATGGCCAATGAATATATGAACATATGTTTCAATACCATTGATTATAAGAAAGAGTCACATATGCAGTATAATGAGAGGCATCTCAAATATATCTAGATAAACATTTTCTACCAGCATGTTATTTTCGTATGGTTGTAAAAAATTCAGAACCTTTAAGAACTTTTGGATAAAATGTTGCATTATCATTACAAAAGAGATTGGAGATCCTTCTCAAAATAAAACAAAAATGATTATCAAAATCAAAATAGGATCTCAAAAATATATCATTTATATACTTATTATAATATCTTTCCAATGAGTAATATATAAACTATCCAAATATCTATGGTGAATTAGTACATAATAGAAATATCGCATAAGCACAGAAGAGTATTAGCAACTGTACAAGAAAGAATTTATTTGATTTGCAGCAAGATGGAGAAATGTAAAGACATCATACAAAATAAAGTAAGCAAGATATAGAGATTCTCTTCAAAAATAAAGTAACAATTCTTGAGTCAAAACTATTTGACATCTCCTAAAACACCTTGATTGTTTTCTTGTATATTTTTTATGTGTAGTATAGACAAAACCATTTAGAGTCTATTTTGACTTTATTTTAGTCCTGGTATGGGTGATAAATGTATCTGTTAAATTGTAGCTTTAAAAGTAGGGTTTATTTCAACCTGGATGAAGTCATTATTTCCCTAGAACTGTACTCTATGCCAAATTAGTTGTAGTCACTGGTCTTGTCTAATCCAGGGACTACATTTGGTTAGCAACTTTTTAATAAATTACATTGTATCATCCTGGCTTCTTGGTGTCAAATTTTATGCACTTAGGCTGAGTATCTCAAACCATGCAAAGAGAAGTAATGTTTGACTTCACAAGTATATATGATTTATAATAATGCTTATGGGAGAAGAGAAGTCAACAGGCTTTAAACAATGGTTGTATATGAAAAAAATTAGTTCTTCAATACGTATACACTTTCTGTTATGCTAGACATATAAATTGAACAGATTGATCAACATTATGTTTATATTATAAAATTTGTTAAAGGATAGACCACATGTTGAATGTCCTTACAAAAGAAGAGAAGGATTATTTTAGAAAATATTTTTGGGAATTTTCTATTGCTTTGGACCATTTTAGTTATACACACCACATGTATCATCATTTTTCCATTAAGTAATCAAAGGCCCTCCCTGTGATAAATACTCATGAGATTTATGTAATGGAAGTTTCTGTTTGAACACAATTTCATATTTTGAACACAGTGAATAATAATTAGTCTTTAGTAGATTCCCCATCTATCCTTCAAGTGCCAGTAAACTGCTTAGGCACAAATTTTACTTTGATTAGACCTTCTTACATTTCCAAGGAAAGTAGATTACTATTTAGGAAGATAGGATTTCTCAGTGGGAGATAGTTAAAGATCAATGGTCTGTAATAAAATTGGTCTACAAGATGAGTCTATATTTTCACTGTTTTTCTTATCAGACAAGATCATCAATAGAGTTTAGGAGTAATAGTGTACCATGTTCAACCCATAATTATATGGTCTACAAAGAATGAGAGAGAAATGAGTGCAGAAAGACTAAGTACTCTTTTCCTACTCTGGCTGCCCTCCAATTCTTGAGATTTAATGGAAGATCCATCAAAAGAAACAATGTTTCTATGGTGAAGATGAGATCACATGATCAGCATTAGAATCAAACAGGCTATCACATTTCACCTCCATATATAAGCAGAAGGAATTATTTGTTGCTGCATTACAAAAACCTCTCTATCTCCCGCAGGCATAGTTGGCTACAGAATTTGTTATGTAAAATGTGAAATGAAAACTGATGGGATCTGGCAAAACTCAACACCTGGGAAGCAGCCTTAGGTCCACACTTAGACATCAGGTTGATACCCTCAACCAACAATGTGAAAGAGGTGACTTTTATAAATTATTTTCTTATCTCTGAAGGTGAGTTATAACACATGATTATGTATGCACAATCACACGCACACACACACACACACACACACACACACACATACAAGTAAGCACATATACACACGTTCATATACACATACATGTACATACACACGGATACATGTACATATTCACATAAATAAAATAATTTTATAAAAGTTAATAAATGTAAATTTTTAAATATTTTTAATTAATGTTTATTGAATATTCTCTGTATTTACATTTCAAATATTATCCTCTTTCTCTCAACTCCTATCCCTCCTCTCCCTCCACTTGCTTCCATGAAGGTGCTCCCTCTCCCAAATATCCTTTCCAACTCAGTGCTTTGGCATTCCCCTACACTGGGAAAAGGCACCTTTACTGGACTAACGGCCTCCTCTCCCATTGATGACAGATAATGCTATCCTCTGCTGCATATGTACCTGGAGCCATGAAGCTCTCCATGTGTGCTCAGTGGTTGGTGTTTTAGTCCTTAAGAGTTCTGGAGGGTTTGGTTGGTTGGTGATGTTGTTCTTCCCAAGGGGTTGCAAAACATTTATGCTTTTTCAGTCCATTCTCCAGATACCTCATTGGAATCCCTATAGTCAGTCCAATGATTGGCTGCAAGCATCCTGAACTGTATCTGTAGGGCACTGGCAGAGCATCTGAGGAGCCATTCATATCAGGTTCCTGACATTAAGCACTTCTTGGCATTATAAATAGTACTTGGATTTGGTGTCTACTTATGGGGTGGATCCCCAGGTGAGACAGTTTCAGGATGTTTTTCATCAAATCCTACTCCTCTATTTGTCTCTGTATTTCCTCCCCCGGGTGATTTGTTCTCCTGTCTAAGAAAAACTGAGGCTTCCACATTCTGGCTGTCCTTACTTTTGAGTTTCATATGGTCTATGAAATGTTTCTTGGTATTCATAGCTTTTTGGAACTAGTATCAACTTGTCAGTGAGTGCATAACATGAGTGTTCTTTTGTGACTGGGTGACATCACTTAGGATTATAGCTTCAAACTCAATTCATTTGCCTAGGAATTTCATAAAGTCATTGTTTCTAATAGCTGAATAGTACTCCATTGTGTAAATGTTCTATAGTTTTTGTATCCATTCCTCTGTTGAAGGACATCTGGGTTCTTCAAGGATTCTGGCTATTATAAATAAGACTTCTATGAACATCGTGGAGCTTGTGACCTTGTTATATGTTGGAGCCTTCTTAGGGTATATGCCCAGGAGTGCTATAGCTGGATTTTCAGGTTGTACTATGTCCAGTTTTCTGAGAAGGCACCAGACTAATTTCCAGAGTGGTTGGACCAGCTTTCAATCCAACCAGCAATGAAGGAGTGTTCCTCTTTCTCTACATCCTCGCCAGTATTTATTATCACTTGAGTTTTTTTTTTTTTAATCTTAGTTATTCTGACTGGTATGAGGGGAAAATCTTGGGATTATTTTGATTTACATTTCCCTGATGATTAGGGATATTGGGCATATCTTTAGGTGCTTCTCAGCCACTCAGTATTCCTCAGTTGATAATTCTATGTTTCACTTTACACCCCATTTTTAACAGGATTATTTGATTCTCTGCTCTCTAACTTCTTGAGTTCTTTGTATATATTGAATATTACCCATCTATTAGATGCGGTATTGTTAAAGATCCTATCTTAATCTGCTGGCTGGTGTTTTGTCCTCCTAACAGTGTCCTTAGTCTTACAGAAAGTCTACAATTTATGAGATCTGGTTGTTACTTCTGGATATTAGAGTATAAGCCATTTGTATTCTGTTCAAGAAAAGTTTCCTATGCCTATGTATTCTAAGCTATTCTTCCATTTTCTCCTTTATTAATTTTAGTGTACCTCATTTTATGTGGAGATCTTTGAACCATCTGGACATGATCATTGTACAAGGAGATAAGAAAAAATCAATTTGCATTCTTCTGTATACTGACTGCCAGTTAAACCATCACCATTTGTTGAAAATTTTGTTCTTTTTCCATTGAATGTTTTTAGCTCTCCTGTCAAAATTAAGTGATCATAGGTGTGAGGGTTCATTTCTGGATCTTCAGTTCTGTTCCATTGATCTGCCTGCCTTTCTCTGTACCAATACCTTGTGATATTTATAACAATTGATGTGTTATACAGCTTGAGGTTAGGCATGTCCAGTATCCTGGAAGTTTTCTTATTGTTGAGAAACATTTTTACTATCTTGTCTTTTTTTGTTATTGCAAATGAACTTGCAAATTATTTTTTTTTAGTTCTATGAAGAATTGAATTGGAATTGAAGAGGATTGCATTGAATCGATTGGTTGCTTTCAGCAAGCCAGCAATTTTTACTGTGTTGATCCTTCTAATCCATGAGGATGGGAGATCTTTTCATCTTCTGAGATCTTCTTCAATTTTCTTGTACAGAGACTTTAAGTTGTTGTCATACAGATCTTTCATTTTCTTGGCAAGGGTTACACCAACATATTTTATCTTGTTTGTGACTATTGTGAAGAATATTGTTTTCCTAATTTCTATCTATTAAGTGCATCTACCATATTTCTATTATCTATTAATTATTGAGAGACATACAGATTGTTTTCATAGCATAGCTATTGTGAATGGAATGGCAATAAACATGATTGAGTATATATTTTTGATGTAGAATGTCAAGTCCTTTGGAAATATCCTAATGCATGTTATAGGTGTATCATGTAATAAGTCATTTTTAATTTTTTTGATATATTTTTCCATAGTGATTTAGAAAGAGTCTACCTCATTTTGTCTTTTCTCCAACTACAAATGATTGTTCTTATTTTCCTGTATCTTCACCAAACTCTATTGCCAAAGGTTTTCTTAACATTAGCCCTTCTGACCAGAGTAAGGTGAAATCTCAGAGTAGTTTTATAGCTATTTCTCAACCATTTTTATTTCCATTCATTTGAGCACTCTCAGTGAGAGTTAATATTTTCATTATACTACATATACTACATAATACAAATAGCAGGCTTCAAGTGAATGAGTTAGAGCTGACCTTAAAGCTTCCTTCCTAAGGCCTGGACCTCATGCTATCAGAAAGCATTTTGCAAGCTGCCAGTGTAAAGACCAGGGGTAGTCCTAACCAATTGTAAAGTCAAAGGCTAGAGTAATACCTAATATGCAAGATATACTCAATGAGAAACATGTGACATTCTATTGTATCTGTGTGTATTGAACATCTGCTTCATTGAAATTAAGGTCTGTTTAAGTGGAAGGAATTCCTATAATGTCTAAGAGCACAGTAATATCTAGTAGGTAAAATATACCCTATGATAAAAAGTTACATTGTTTATCTGTTGGTAAACAAAATCTGTGTTATTGAAATTAACGCTCATTTAAGAGGAAGGAATTCATGCCTAGAAAAGTAAACCTAGTCAATTTCACATGTCTAGTGAATGTATGAATCCTAGAGAAGCTCTTGATTTACTCCAAATTAGTGGAATTTCTATCTGTGTTTTAATTTTTTTTTTTTTGTACTCACAGATTGATTTACTTTTTACCCCTTACCAAAAAATGTTTCTTTTTTGTAATAAATGGAGAATATTTTGAAAGTCTATGATGACCAAATGTAGAGAATAACATTCTATTTAGTATTCAACTACAATTTATACATTTATAATATAATATCTTCCCTAAAACTCGGTGACCATCATGGAAAGAGAAGCAGAGAAACTGTAAGAGCGGGAGGACTAGACTGCCTTTTACTGGATAGTGACTAATGGATATGACAGGGAAATGTACATCCATGAATTCTCACCTATACAGTTGGCTGCACAAGATTATCTTAATGACAACATAAGTTGAAATGATAATGTGTGGAGGGGAAATGCCCCAAAGCTTTGTCTATAATTCAACTATCCAAATGATCATTTGCATTATCAAAGATAATAATTTTCCTTTAAGTACTAGATTGAACACTAATGGATGGACCTCACATGATTAGTAAGGAACACAGGTATGTAAGAGTAAAGCTGAATGGAGTCAGTAAGAGATGTGTGTATGTATGTATGAATTTTAACAGTAGTAATATTAAGTAAGAGATATGTAATTGTTCAATAAGAGAAACGGCACACAATAAGGGTTGGAGGGGGCTGAGTGGTGAGAGAGATGTAGGTGTGCTGTTCATGTTTGAAGTTCACAAAAACTACTTTAAAACAGTAATATGTGAAAGAATTATTCTAATGCAAGATCAATGATTGTGGTTACAAAGCTCTTTGGATTTAAATTGGTAGGTCTACAACTAGCAACATCTTTGAGGATTTTGATGGCCATGAAGAAGTGTGAATTACACAGCAGTGACAATAGTGCACAGGCATGTGCATAGAAATAATCTTATAACTCACAATTGTGGAACTTCCTACATTTGACAACAGCTCCTGTGTTGATGCTTTTGTCAAATCGGTTTACAGAATCTTCCTTTTCCTTTTTTTATATAGATGGGGTTTATCCCTAGGATATAATAGACAAATGATTTTTATGAAGGATATATACTTAGAGACTCAAGTGTTCCAACTTTTAGAAGCCAGATCTATAAGCTAATGTTAACCTTCATGTGAGTCTGCTTTGCTGAAATTTTTGAGTTTTCATATTCTCCTCAGGAGTTAGAAATCTTGCCAAATCCAGATTAGAAAATTTAGTCCTTACCTTGGTTATTTCTATTTGGAAGACAGATATGAAAAGGAAAGCACAATTTATTAATTGTGAACATTTTTAAACCACCAAAAGGTTCACATCAGCTTCTTTCCTGTAAGTGTGAAGTTTTGCTTCCCCACTTTTGTGGCAACTGTTCCTTCACCTGTAATTCAGCATCTATTTCAGAAGCATCTGGAATCCCACATGTCTAAGAGAAGAATTAGGACGTGTGCAAACAGATGCCTATCTGTGCATATTCCCTCCTGGGTAGATTGTGGAGGCTTTATCCTTGTTATCTTTCTTTGTAAAAATCCATGTTTCACATTAAAAAAATATGTATGAAAGAATAGGGCAGTGGATAATACCAAGTCCCTTATTTAATGTTTTATAATGTGTACTAAAATGTCACTACATCTAAGGGGGAGTAAAAAAAAAATAGAAACATTATGTCATTAACTTATCACATAAGATAATTTAATACAAGACTCCAATTACACGTTAGATCAATTTTCAGATGAGTTTGCATCCTGCCAGTTTGCTGTGCCAGATGCAAGAGACTTTAAAACTATGCTTAATACCCTAATGAATGTGACTGACTGGTAAGAATCTTTTAAATATTCTAGTAATTGACAGTCTGTTGTATTTGGCATAATATGACCCCAAGAGATACCTGCATTTAGAGCATATTTACTTCTTTTGGCCTGTATTGTATTCAACATATTCTGCATTACTTATTACTGAATAGCTATAGTCATCCTACATATTAGATATGAATAAACTGTGATTTTTTTCTTTTTAGAGTAACATTCTCAGATATTTTAAAAATGAAAAATTCAGAAAGATTAAATCAACCAGTCATTGTATAGACCACTGTGATTCTGGCATTAAAAATACTTTTGTAAGAAAACCCATGATAAAGTAACACTAGAGCTAGAATATTTTTAGTAGTTTTGTCTGAACCTAATAAGGAAATGATTCTTAGAGAATCTTCCAACTGATGATACATTTTAGGATAATTACAAACATTAGCTCTCCTTTTAGCATTGTCCAGAAATCTCTGTAACCAGTGGCTTTGGTAGGGCATGTTAAATTATGTTAGACTTATATCTCCAGGAGAATATTCACCTATACCGAGCCCCAATTTATATTTCCTCATTCTATGTATACCCACCTGTCTTTGAAAGAAATAATATTATACGATCATTGTATATAAGGTAATAATAAATGGATATATTTTTCTATCCTATGTATCTATTTATCTATGTATATGTATCTATCTATCTATCTATCTATCTATCTATCTATCTATCTATCATCTATCTAGCTATCTATCATCTTTCATTTTCTGAATCTCATATATATCTCATATAAATATAAGAAATTACATAAAATATTTATTCCCTGTTTCTCTATCTATATATATATATGGTTATAAATTGAGAGGGAGAGGATGATCATGATATAAGTTACATGGGAGAAGAAGCGAGGAGTAGAATAATGACAATATTGTACTAATATGTGAAATTCTTAGATAAATGTTAATATATAAGACGGCATGTTTTAAACAAGTGTGTCTCCTTATTTTCACAGGAACACTCAGGACACTACTGATCTAAGGTACACAATTCCTGATATTGTAAAGGCAGTTTTCAAATAGTTTCTGTGTAACCACACATGGATAAACTCAGACCAGATTGACTCATCTTCTAAGTACTAAGTTTGGTTCTTGATATGAAGCTTACACATGACCTTTGCCTGGTAAGATACTTCTGCCCCTGCCCTCCCTCTGCACCATCTCCAGTCATACTGGCAAGACTTGTTCCACATGTTGTTGTTTAGCTTTCACAACTTCTAGTCCTGGGTGGCCTCCAATTGAGCATCTCATGAACCAGCTGTTTCTGGTCTGGCTCAGGTCATGTGGTTCACTCAAAGTTCCATTCTGAATGACTATTTGTTCATCAAGTTTAAATAATCGCTATTTGGGGTTTTATTCTGTTCATATCTGCCTCCCAGTTATTGAGAAACTCTTCCATGACTTATAGTCACAGCCTGCTATATTTATGTAAATGTTATTTTCAAATATTAAAAGACAATTAGTGCAGTAAAATTGGGATAGGAGAAGCAGAAATGAGAACACAGGCAAAGGTAGAAATGAAAAGAGAAATGAGGAAAGAAACATCTTCGGTGAAGAAATTTAGTTAAATGGATTCCTTGAGTGGAAATGTCCTATTCTCCACTGTAAAGTTTAGCATATTTGATATTCACAGCAACTACACAAGGCAGTGACTTCGGAATTATTCTTCTATTTTATGGTCTTAGATAAATCACCTCAGCATTCTAAAAGTTAACTGAGGCAGTTTCAGATGCAAATGCATTTGTGAGTTATGCCTTCCTTCTTAACTTGACTCAACATATTTTCTACCTCTCTACTTAATTTTTCCTTATCTTGCTGCACAAATGGTCTTACTGAAATGGAATTTTGTGCAGTATCATAAACAAATCTATTTTTCACAACCAGATGAAATATTAATTTTAATATAACTTATTATGTTCAATACTAAATATTTTATATAATTTCCATTATACCAAGAAAATATCTTACAGATTATAAGATACCAATCAACACATTTTCAAAATGTTTTTATATACTGGGTAATATTTGTTTATTACTTGCTTTATCTTTCCTGTTGTTTATCTTTTAGACTGTAATTAAACAACATCATTTGTTCTCTTCTCTTTCCTTCTTACAAACTTTCCCACTTATCCCCTCGATTGTCCTAAAAGTTCATAGCCTCTTTTTTTCTCTAATTGTTACTGTATGGACATATGTTATTGTTTGCACATATATAACCATACATACAATCTATATATTCCATATAATCTAACTTGTGTTTATTACTTTTCTTTATTTATTAACTTTATATTCCATTCTTTACTGCTCCTCTCCCAGTCACCCCATCATGCAATCCTTCCTCCCATCACCAGTTGTCTCCTTCTCTTCTGAGCAGGCAGGAATCTCAATGAGTATACCTTCCCTGGCACACCAAGTCACTACAGGGAGAGAACATTCTCTCACACTGAAGGCAGAGAAGGCAGCACAGCACAAAATATATCATATGTACAGAAAGAAACTTCTGGGATATCCCTCACTCTGGTTGTTCAGGAGCCACATGAAGACCAAGTTGCATATCTTCTACATATGTTTGAAAAGGCCTAGGTCCAGCCTCTATATATTTTTTGATTGGGGGTTCAGTCTCTGAGAGCCCTCAAGGTTTAGTTCAGTTGACTCTATTAGTATTCCTGTGTGTCAGGTACCTATGCCCTTTAGGCTGCAAGCCTTCATCCTATTTTTGTATAAGAGACTTGAGGCTCTATCCACTGTTTGGCTGTATCTATTTACACTGAGGCAACTGTTGGGTGGAGCTTTTCAGAAAACAGATATGACAAATTCCTATCTGTAAGCATGACGGAGTTTCATTAATAGTGCCAGGGATTAGTGCTTGCTCATGGATGGGTCTGAAGTTGACCCAGTTATTGGATAGCCATTCCCTCAGTCACTTCTCCATCCCCCCATGACTTATTTGTACAAAGGATAAATATTGGATTGAAAGCTTTGTGTGTGCATTTGTGTCCCTATAGCTTGACTGGAATTCTTGCCTGACTATATGATGTAGCCAAATCAAGTTCTATATTGCCAGTGCTATGAGTGCACCCCCATTGGCTTTTGGACACCTCCCTTATCTTAGGTCTCTTTCTTATCCTAGAGATGTCCTGTACCTCCCCAACTGTTCAGATGTATATTTCCATTTATTCTCATGTCCACCTGGCAATTCTTCCTCTCCTACCCAACACCTAATCTTTAAAACACCCATTCTCCTTCCAATCCACTTTCCCACTCTGATTCCTCCCTCCATCTGACTATTCATGATTATCTTGTTCTCCGTTCTAAGTGAGATTCAAGCGTCTTCATTTGTGCTTTCTTTCTTGTTTGACTTCTTTGGCTCTGTGGATTGTACCTTGAGTATCCAGTATTCTATGGCTAATTCTCATGTATGAGTGAGTATAGACCATCCAAGTTCTTTTGGGACTGGGTTACTTCACTTAGGACGATATTCTCAAAATCCCTCCATTTGCCTTCAAAATTTCTAATATTTTTGTTTTTATTAATCTTATTACTATTCTATTGTAGATATGTACCATGTTTTCTTTATCCATTCTTCAGTTGAGAGTAGGTTGTTTCCAGTTTATGGCTAATAGGAAAAATCTGCTGTACATAGCTGAGCAAGTGTCTTTGTGGCAGGCGTGGTATAGCTTACCAGAATATGCTCTCTTGATTTTTTTTTTTAATTTTAGCAATTATGGTGGCTGTAAGATGGAAGCTCAGAGTTATTTTGATTTGCATTTCCCCAGTGACTAATGAATTTAAACATTTAAGTGATTTTTTTCAGACTTTTCAGATTTCATTGTTGAAAATTCTCTGTTCAATTCTTTACACCATTTTTAATTGGGTTATTTATATTGTTGGCATTTAGTTTCTTGAGTTCTTTATAAGTTTTAGATATTAGTCCTCTGTTTGATGTAGGGTTGGTGAAGATCTGTTCTTAATTTGTAAGCAACCATTTTGTCCAAGGGACAGTTTCATTTACCTTACAGAAGCTTTGTAGTTTCAAGAGGTCCCAATTATTAATTGTTGATATTACAGCCTAAGCTATTGGTGCTCTACTTAGAAAATTGTTTTATGTACCAATTTGTTCAAGGGTATTTCCAACGATCCCTTCTATAAAATTTAGTGTATGCAGTTTTATGTTGTGGCCTTTTAAACACTTGGATGTGAGTTTAGTGTAGAGTGGATAATATGGATCTATTTTCATTTTTTTACTTATACATCCATTTAGATCAGCATAATTTGATAAAGATTTTTAAAAATTATTTTATTGGACATTCTCTGCATTTACATTTCAAATGCTATCCCCACCCTACCCCTGCTCCCATCCCAACCCCCATGCTTTCTCTCCTATTCACCTTCTTCCCACAGTGCCTTGTCATTCCCCAACACTGGGAAACTGTGATGTCATTGGACCAAAGGCCTCTCTTCCCATTGATGCCAGAGAATTCCATCCTCTAGTACATATGCAATTAGAGCCACAGGTCTCTACATGTGTGCTCAATGGTTAGTGTTATAGTCCATGGGAGTTCTGGAGGGTTTTGTTGGTTGATAATGTTGTTCTTCCCATGAGGTTGTGATTCTGTTCAGCTCCTTCAGTCCTTTCTCTTGCTCACCCAGGTGTCCTTCAACAGAAGTATGGATACAGAAATTGTGATACATCTGTACAATGCAGTACTACTCAGATATTAGAAACAATGCCTTTATGAAATTTCTAGGCAAATGGATGGAACTAGAAGCTATCATCCTGAGTGTGGTTACCAGTCACAAAAGAACACACATAGTATGCACTCACTGCCAAGCAGATACTATCCCCAAAAGGCTATGAATACCCAAGAAACAATTCACGGACCTTATGCAGTTCAAAAAGAAGGAAGGTCAGAATGTGGATGCCTTAGTCCTTCTTAGAAAGAAGAACAAAACACTCAGGGAAGAAATACAAAGTCAAAGACAGGAGCACGGTTTGATGAAAAGATCATTCAGAGACTGACTCACCTGCAGATCCATCCCATATGGAGCTACCAAACCCAAACACTATTACTGATGCCAAGAAGTGCTTACTGGCGGGAACCAGAGATGCTTTCTTTTTACAACTGTATTGCATTGGTTTCTTAAAAAAATAAAGTGCCCATAGGCTATTGATTTTCTTGAGATAACTTTTTACCCAGCCACTTTGCTGTTTAACATTTGTAGAAATTTTTGGTAGAAATTTTTTCATTGCTTATGTAGACTATCATCTGCAAGTAGTGATACGTTACCTTCTTTTTTCCCAATTATTTGATTTCTTCCCTGCTTGTTTATAACTCCTGGTCTCCTTTACTCCTCTCATAGCTCTGATTAGAACTTCAAGTATTATATTTAACAGATAAGAAGAGAGTATAAAGTTCTGTCTTGATTCTTATTTTACTGGAATTGTTTAAGTTTCTCCCATTTAGTTTAATCATGGGTACTGGCTTCTTGTGTATTGCTTTGATTATATTTAGTTATGTGAATTGTATCATTATCTCTTTAATATGTTTAACATGAAGCAGTGTGGGATTTTAGTCAAAGGCTCTTTCAGTTTGTTGATGTGGTAGATTATGTTGAAGAATTTTCATATATTAAATTGTCTATGCATTTCTGATATGAGGAAAACTTTATCATGATGAATGATATGTTTGCTATATTCCTGGATTTACTTTGTGAGTATTTTATTGAAATTTTTGCATCACAGTTTGTAAAAAATATTCATTTGAATTTTTCTTCCTTTGTTGAGTCTGTGTGTAGTTTAGGTATCAGGGTATCTGTGTTTTCTTCTAATGAGATTGGATGTGTTCCTTCTGTATGGATATTGTGGACTAATTTGAGGTATATAGATAGTAACTCTTTAGAAGTCTTTTTAAATATTTTACATGATATTTATTTAACTTTGGTAGTGTTTTCTGTCTAGAAAATTGTTCATTTCATTAATATTTTTCCAATTTTAGAGCAATGTAATCCAACAAATAAACAAACTCAATGAAAAAAACCACATAGTCATCTAACTAGATGCTGAGAAAGAATTTGAAAAAATTCAACACTCTTTCATGTTAAAAATCTTGAAAAGAACAGAAAACCACAGCACATACCTAAACATAATAAAAGCAATTCACAGCAAACCAACAGCAAATATCAAACTTAACCATGGAAAACTTGAAGCAATCCCACTAAAATCAGGGACAAAGCAGCCCATTCTCCCCCTACCTATTCAACATAGTACTGCAAGTACTGGTCAGATCAATTAGACAGTAAAAGGAAATCAAAGGGATACAAATTGGAAAGGAAGAAGTAACAATATCACTATTTGCAGATGACATGATAGTGTACTAAAGTGACCCCACATATTCCACCAGAGAACTCCTACAGCTGATAAACAAGTTCAACAAAGTGGATATAAAATTGACTCAAATAAATCAGTAGCCTTCCTATATTCAAAACACAAAGAGGTGGAGAAAGGAATTAGGAAAAAGATACCATTTACAATAGTCACAAACAATATGAAATACCTTTGTGTGACTCTAATTATGCAAGTGAAGGACCTGTATGACAAGAACTTCAAACCTCTAAAGAAGAAAATCAAGGAAGATCGCAGAAGTGGAAAAATTTCCCATGCTAATAGATTAGAAGGATCAACCTTTTAAACATGGCAATCTTACCAAAAGAAATCTACAGATTCAATACAATCCCCATCAAAATACCAACCCAATTCTTTATTGAGTTGGAAAGAACAATGTGCAATTTCATCTGGAATAAAAAAAGACCTAGAATAGCGAAATCCATCCGCAAGAACAAGAAAACATTTGCAGGAATCACTATCCCTGACCACAAGCTATATTACAAGGCAATTGTGCAAAAAAGTGCATGGTATTGGCACATGGAACAATGGACTAGAATAGAAGATCCAAAAATGAACCCTCACATATATGGTTACCTGATTTTTGACAAAAGAGCTGTAATCATTCAGTGGAAAATGGATAGCCTATTCAACAAATGGTGTTGGTCCAACTGGAACTCAGGATGCAGAAGAATGAAAATAGACCCTTTATTATCTCCTTGTACAAAGCTCAAATGCAAGTGGGTCAAAGATCTACACATTAAACAAGGTACACTGAAACTATTAGATGAGAAAGTAGGGAAAACCTTAGAACAAATCGGCACAGGAGAAAATTTCCTTAAAAGAACACCAATGGCTCGTGCTACAAGGTCAAAAATGGACAAATGAGACTTAATGGGACTGCAAAGTTTCTGTAAGGCTAAGGACACCATCAAGAAAACAAAAGGCAGCCAACAGAGTGGGAAAAGTTCTTTACCAATACCACATCTGATAAAGGCCTAATATCCAAGGTATACAAAGAAGTCAAGAAGGTAGACACCAGAGAATCAAACAACCCTATTAAAAATGGGGTTCATACCTAAACAAAAAGTTCTCAATTGTGGAATACAAAATGGCTGAAAAGCACTTAAGGAAGTGCTGGACATCCTTAGCCATCAGGGAAATGCAAATCAAAACAACCCTGGGATTCCACTTTACACCAGTCAGATTGGCCAAGATCCAAATCTCAGATGACAGCAGATGATGGCGAGGATGTGGAGAAAGAGGAACACTTCTCCACTGTTGTTGGGGTTGTAAACTGGTACAACCACTCTAGAAATCATTCTGGCGATTCCTCAGAAAATTGGACATCATACTACCTGAAGATCCAGTTATTCCACTTCTGTGCATATACCTCAGAGACATGCGAATATACAGTAAAGATACAGGCACCACAATGTTCATAGCAGCTCTATTTATAACAGCCAGATGTTAGATAGAACCCAGATGTCCTTCAGTAGATGAATGGATACAAAAATTATGGACATTTACACAATGGAGTACTACTCAGCTATCAGAAACAATTACCTTTTGAAATTCTGAAGAAAATGGATGCATCTAGAGAATATCATCCTGAGTGAGATAACCCAGTCACAAAAGAACAGATATAATATGCAGTCACTGATAATGGGATACTAACCCCAGAAAGCTTTGAACACTCCAGAAACAACTCCAAGACTGTGTGAGGTTCAAGAGAAAAAAAAAAAAGCCATTATGCTCAATCCTTACACACCAAGAATACTTGGACTAATTCCGGGTTACACCTTGTTTTACATGTACTTTATACTCATTGTAACTAGTAAGATCTTAATGCACACTATCAAAACTTTGAGGGGAAAAAAAAGCCAAGCATTGACAAAAATGTACTTGTATACTTTTATGCAAAAATGCTTAAAATTTGTACATTTATCTTTGTTTTTTAAAATAAAGTTGTTCAAAAAATAAATAACTAAAAATGTATAAGTAGCAAAAAAAAAAAAAAAAGAAAGAAAGAAATATTTGCCAAAAACCAGAGCAATATTAGGATTGGGTTTTCTGACATTTCCATTTATGCAGATGCAATAGCCATTTAAAGAAAATTTTTGTTTTTCTTTTTTTCTTTTGAATTTTGTTTTTTGTAGTAGTGAAAGATTCTGTGAACACTTCAGGGCAACAAATGTCTCTTTCTGTTTTGTGTATTATATATTATGGACTTGTATAGTTAAACAATAAAACTCCTATTTCATCCAAAACAACAACAACAACAAAAAAAAAAAACACATTTGAATTAAGACCAAATGATTGTTTGCATTTCCTCAGTGTCATTATGTCTTTTCATTTCTGATTTTGTTAATTTGGTTTCACTTTTTTGTTTAGGTTGGCTAAGAGTTTGTATATCTTATTGATTTTTTCCAAAGAACCAGCCAATGTTTGTATTGACTCTCTGTACTGTTATTTTTTGTTTTGTTTTGATTTTTGTGCTTGGTTTTAAACTGTTTCAGCCTCGATATTGATTACTTCCTGCCTTCTATTCCTATTTGGTATACTTGCTTAATTTGCTTAATTCTTCTTTTTTTTTTAAACGACTTTATTTTACAAAACAAAGATAAATGTACAAATTTTAAACATTTTTTGCTTAAAATTATGCATTTTTGTCAGTACTGTTTTTTCAGACATTGAAATAATTTTTACATAAAAACATGTGAATATATTTTTTTAGTCAGTACTTGATTTTTTCAAGGGCTTGATAGTATGCATTGAAAACCTAATAGTTACAATAAGCGTAAAGTACATGCAAAACAAAACGCAACATGGAAATAGTCAAAGTCTTCTTGTTTTGTAAATATATGTATATTTTTTTGTTTTCTTTATTTCTTGGACTTCATACAGTCTGTGAGTTGTTTCTGGGGGAGTGCAAGCCTCTGCGGTTAGCATCCCACTATCAGTGACTGCATATTATGTCTGTTCTTTTGTGACTGGGTTATCTCACTCAGGATGATATTCTCTAGATGCAGCCATTTTCTTAAGAATTTGGTTAAGTCATTTTTTCTGGTGGCTGAGTAGTACTCCATTGTGTAAATGTACCACAATTTTTGTATCCATTCATCTTCTGAAGGACATCTGGGTTACTTCCAGCTTCTGGCTATTATAAATAGAGCTGCTATGAACATTGTGGTGCATATATCTTTGTTGTGTGTTAAAGTGTCTCTGGGGTATATGCCCAGAAGTGGAATAGCTGGGTCTTCAGGTAGTACTATATCCAATTTTCTGAGGTATCGCCAGACAGATTTCCAGAGTGGTTGTATTAGCTTGCAACCCCACCAACAGTGGAGAAGTGTTCCTCTTTCTCCGCAGCCTCGCCAGCATCTGCTGTCATCTGAGTTTTGGATCTTGGCCAATCTGACTGGTGTGAGGTGGAATCTCAGGGTTGTTTTGATTTGCATTTCCCTGATGGCTAAGGATGTCGAGCACTTCCTCAGGTGTTTCTCGGCCATTCGGTGTTCCTCAACTGAAAACGTTTTGTTTAGCTCTGTACCCCATTTTTTAATAGGGTTATTTGATTCTCTGGTGTCTAGCTTTCTGAGTTCCTTGTACACCTTGGATATTAGGACTCTATCTGATGTGGGGTTGGTAAAGATCTTTTCCCATTCTGTTAGTTGTCGTTTTGTTTTCTTGACGATGTCTTTAGCCTTACAGAAACTTTGCAATCTCATTAAGTCCCATTTGTTAATCTTTGACCTTAGAGCTTGAGCCATTGGTGTTTTGTTCAGGAAATTTTCTCCTGTACCTATGTGTTCTAAGGTTTTCCCTACTTTCTCATCTAATACTTTCAGTGTATCTGGTTTAATGTGGAGATCTTTGATCCACTTACACTTGAGCTTTGTACAAGGAGATAAGAACGGGTCTATTTTCATTCTTTTGCATGCTGAGTGCCAGTTGGACCAGCACCATTTATTGAATAGGCTGTCCTTTTTCCATTGAATGTTTACTGCTCCTTTGTCAAAAATCAGGTGACCATATACATGAGGGCTCATTTCTGGATCTTCTATTCTATTCCATTGATCCACATGCCTATTTCTGTACCAGTACCATGCAGTTTTCAGCACAATTGCCTTGTAATATAGCTTGAGGTCAGGGATAGTGATTCCCACAGAGGTTTTTTTGTTGTTGAGGATGGATTTCGCTATTCTAGGTCTTTTGTTATTCCATATGAAATTGCACATTGATCTTTCCAATTCCATGAAGAACTGGGTTGGAATTTTGATGGGGATTGCATTGAATCTGTAGATTGCTTTTGGTAGGATGGCCATTTTTAAGATGTTGATTTTTCCAATCCATGAGCATGGGAAATCTTTCCATTTTCTGAGATCCTGCTCAATTTCTTTCTTTAGAGGTTTGAAGTTCTTGTCATACAGGTCCTTCACTTGCTTAGTTAGAGTCACACCAAGGTATTTCATAGTTTTTGTAACGATTGTGAAGGGTACGTTTTCCCTAATTTCTTTCTCCACATGTTTGTCCTTTGAGTACAGGAAGGCTACTGATTTGTTTGAGTTAATTTTGTATCCAGCCACTTTGCTGAACTTGTTTATCAGCTGTAGGAGTTCTCTGGTGGAATTTTTGTGGTCACTCAAGTACACTATCATGTCATCGGCAAAGAGTGATGTTTTTATCTCTTCCTTTCCGATTTGTATCCCCTTGATCTCCTTTTGCTGTCTAATTGCTCCAGCCAGGACTTCCAGTACTATGTTGAATAGGTAGGGGGAGAGTGGGCAGCCTTGTCGAGTCCCTGATTTTAGTGGAATTGCTTCAAGTTTCTCGCCATTAAGTTTAATTCTTCTTCTTCTTCTTCTTCTTCTTCTTCTTCTTCTTCTTCTTCTTCTTCTTCTTCTTCTTCTTCTTCTTCTTCTTCTTCTTCTTCTTCCTCCTCCTCCTCCTCCTCCTCCTCCTCCTCCTCCTCCTCCTCCTCCTCCTCCTCCTCCTTCTTCTTCTTCTTCTTCTTCTTCTTCCTGTTCCTCCTCCTCCTGTTCCTCTTCTCCTCCTCCTCTTTCTCCTACTTTTTCTTCCATGAATATTCAGATGTACTTTTAAATCCTGGTATGAAACTTTTTTAAATTCTTTATGAAGTCACTTATTGCTATTGACTTTCTTCCTCGTGGCATTGTTTTCACTAGGTCCCATAAATTTGGGTATGTTGTGCCTTCATTTTCATTGAATTCTAGAAGCTCTTTGATTTCTTTCTTATTAGTTTTCAGACCCATAGATCACTGAGTAAAGAGTAGTTCTATTTCTACAAGGTATATTTTCTATGTTGTTGAAGTTTAACTTTAATTTATGGTGGTTTGATAAGGGTATAGGTAATTATTTATCCTTTACTTTTTCTGGTCAGTTTTGAAGAAGGATCTTAAAAACAATGTGCATTCCTTTGTCTTTGGGTGAAATATTCAATAGATGTCTGTTATGTTCTTTTGATTTACAGTGCCTTTTAGTTTTGTTATTTATGCTTAGTTTTATGTTTTTCTGGATAGTCTGTTTATTGTTGAGAGTTGTATGTTGATATCTCCCACAATAAATGTGTGGAGTTCAATGTACAATTTAAGCTTTAGCAATGCTTCTTTCACAAAAAAAAATGTATATTTGAGGTACAGATGTTCAGAACTATCACCTTGGTAGAATTTGCCTTTGATCAGTATGAAGTGTTCTTTCCTTTGCCTCTGCATCTATGAGGATGCTCCCTCTCTCACCTGTCTACTCCCACCTCAACACCCAGATATTTCCCTACCTTGGAAGAACAAGCCTTCACAGGATCAAGGGGTTTTCTTCCTATTGAACCCAGATAATGCCATCCTCTGCTACATATGCAAATAGAGCAATGAATCCCCCAGTGTGTACTCTTTGGTTACTGGTTTAGTCCCTTGGAGCTCTGTGGGGTCTTGTTGGTTGACATTGTCCTTCTTTCTATGAGGTTGCAAACACCTTCTGCTCCTTCAGTCTTTCCTTTAATTCCTACACTGGGAACTCTGTGCTGTCTGATAGTTAAATACAAGCATCTTAATATGTATTAGTAAGGGTCTGACAGAGCCTCTCAGAAGACATCTATATAGGGCTCCTGTCAGCAAGAACTTCTTAGCATCAACAATTGTGACTGGATTTGGTGGCTGCATATGAGATGTTTCTTTGGTATGGCATTCTCTAGATGGCCTTTCCTTCATTCTCTGTTCCATTCTCAATCCCTACATTTCCTCCTATGAGTATTTTGTGCATCATTCTAAGAAGGACTGAAACATTCACATTTTGGTCTTCCTGTTTCTTGAGCTTCATATGGTCTGTGAATTATATCTTGGATGTTCTAAGCTTTTGGGCTACTATCCACTTATCAGTGAGTGCATGCCATGTATTCCTTTTGTGTCTGGGTTACCTCACTCAGGATATTTTCTAGTTCCATCAATTTGCCTAAAAACACATGAAGTCATTGTTTTTAGTATCTGAGTAGTACTTTATTATATACATGTGGCACATTTTCTGTATCTAATCCTGTGTTGAAGGACATCTGGGTTCATTCCAGCTTTTGGCTATTAAAAATAAGGCTGGTAAAAGAATTAAGTACAGATAAAAATATATTCATATAGTGTTATTCCAAAATGCCTTGTAATATGTTGGAGTATCTTTTGGTTATATACCTAGGAGTGGTATAGCTGAGTCCTCAGTTGGTACTATGTCCAATTTTCTGAGGAACCACCAGACTGATTTCCAGAGTGGTTATACCCATTTGCAATTTCACCAACAATGGTGGAGTGTTCCACCTTTTCCATATCATTGCCAGCATCTACTGGCACTTGCATGTGTATATGTTTGTATGTGTGTGAGTGTGTGCTTCTTTTTCACTCAAGATTTTATTCCCAGTCCAGCCTCTTATGCTTCCACATCCCATACCTCCTCCCCATACCCCCTCTGTCCATTAAGATGTCTCCACTCCATTCACCTAGCCAGAACTATAAACACCCAAGGGCCTCCAGTCTCTACATGGTAAATTGTATCTTCTCTGACTGGACCCGGACCTGAGAGTCTTATAGTGTGTATGTGTTGGGGAACTCATATCAGGTGTTGTATGCTACCTGGTTGGTGATACATTGTCTGAGAGATCTCAGGGGTCTAGGCTAATTGAGACTGCTGGTCCTCTTACAGAGTCACCCTTCTCCTCTGCTTTCTCCAGTTTTCTCCTAATCCAAGCACAGTGGTTAGCAGCTTTTGTTGTTTGGTTGGGTGCAAATATCTGCATCTGACTTTCAGCTGCTGTTGTGTCTTTTGGAGAGCAGTCATGATAGGTTCATCATGGTGAGTACTCCATAGTTTCACTAATGGTGTCAGGCCTTGGGGCTCCTTTTGGGCTGGATCCCTTTTGGAGCCTGGACCTTCTCTTTCTCAGGCTCTTCTCCATTTTTATCCCACAGTGTTTTTTAGACAGGAATAATTATGGGTCAGAGTTTTGAGTGTGGGATAGCAACCCCATCCCTCACTTGATTTCCTGTCTTTCTGATGGAAGTAGGCTCTATAAGTTCCCTATTCCCACCATAGGTCATTACATCTAGGATCCCCTCCTTTTAGTCTTGAGGATCTCTTACTTCCCAGATCTCTGGTACATTCTGGAGGATCCTCGCAACATCCTATCTCCTGAGGTCACTTGTCTCTATTCCTTCTTCTGGCTCTCAAGGCTTTAGTCCTTTTCTTCCACCCAATAGCTTATGATGTTCCCCTTCCACCCTTTCCTTTTCCTCCAAGATCCCACCCTCCCCACCTTTGGCTGCCACCATGTGGCATGGTCAGGCATCTTTTGGGTATAATTCCAAGAGTGATATTGTTGGGTCTTTAGGTAGATCTATTTTTAGTTTTTTGAGGTACTTCCAATTTGATTTCCAGAGTTTTTATACCAATTGCAATCCCACCAACAATGGATGAGCCTTTCTTTTTCTCCACATCCTTGATAACATGTCTTATCACCTGAGGTTTTGATCATACCCATTCTAATTGTCATCTGAGTTTTTTATCTTAGCCATTCTAACTGGTGTAAATTGAAAACTCTGTGTTGTTTTTATTTGCATTTCTGTGATGACTAATGATGGCCTTATCTGGTATCAATAGGAGATGAGGCCCTTGGTCCTATGAAAGTTCAGTGTCCAACATAGGGAAATGCTAGGTTGGTTAGGCAGAAGTCGATATGTGGGGGAGCATCCTCATAGAATCAGGAGGAGGACAACTTGCGTTAGGAGTTTACAGAGGGGAAAACCAGAAAAAAGGAACATTTGTATTGTAAGTAAATTAAATAACCAATAAAAAATTTTAAAAAGATATGTGAGAGAACCTTGCAACACAGGATACAACAGCTTATATACTTTCCCTTTCTCTTTTTATACTTAAAATTTACATGCAATTTAATGGGAAAAATCAATTTTAAAAAATGAGAAAGAATATAGAAAATGCACGGAGTAAATTGAACCCCTTGCATATGTTCTCCAGAGTTTCATGTCCTTAAAGCTTAGTTCACAGTGTATCAAAAAGAAGGCAATAAAACATTTAAGAGATTAACCTTTGTTAAATACAATTTTATCTTGTTGTACAATCCTAAAAGAAATCATCAAGATTTGTTTTATAGAGTAAATTATATTTCATTCTGAAGTGAAGTTGTTACATGAATTTTTTCCCTTCAGTTCATCTGGGTCTTTATCTCTTTCAACACCATATTGTGTATCTATGATATATTCACCAGCATCCTGGCATTACATCTCTTGAATCATCTAGCCACAAAACAAGGAATCAAATAAAGCTCTTTTTTTCATAAATATTCAGGTTTAAGTTTTTTATAGAATCACAGAACTTACTACTCTAACACTCTCTGAGGTCCTATAAGAGATTGGGAATTGAGTTATTTTATACGGCAAGAAATACATGTTTCATTTTATTCCCCAAAAACATTCACACGTTTGATAATGTAAAATATGAACTTAAGAGTTAGTAGGTGATTCCAGCCTCAAATAATTTATGATGATAAAATTATCTTGAAAGTATATTTTCAATGTTAATGATGTTCTTTGACCTCCTTATGTAGTTTGTGAACACATATCTTTACTTAGTATTGGAATGCCTAAGCTACTAGCATTACAGTTTGCATGTGTGTATTGACCAAGTGCTACAAAACAAAGTAGATTCATGTCCACTTCCCACTTTCTGGAAATTGGTCTGTTGATATAAAGATTCAGAAGAAAATGAGTTTTCAGTGAAAACTATCATTTACAGTGATGAAAACAGAGAAAGTAATGTGGTAAGTTGTAAAACAGTACATACTTTTAGAAAAAAAAATATAAAAACAATGTAATTATTTCCTGTAGATTTTTTTAACAGATAGTTGTAAGGCATTATTCATGGTTGTTCTTTTAAATTGCATAATGTCCAGAGTCATGAACATTTTAAGATATGGGTGAAAATCCAGTGGAAAGCAGTAAGTGAAATAATAACCACTTATGATCTGAATTGTTATTAGTGTTGTGAAACAACTTTCTTACAAAAGGTTATCTGGAGAATAATAACATTTCAAGAGAATCTTTACTGTACCTGTACAAGTACAGCCCTGCCAACCATCATGGTGTACCTGTACAAGTACAGCCCTGCCAACCATCATGGAAAAGAGATGGGTTCATTCAGGATTAGCTTCTACTAGTAAACTGCTTGCTATTGATTAGTTTCAGAGAGAGATCAAAACACTGTAGTATGTTTGTTTGCACACTTGCTGTTGAGACCATCAGTATCCATAGTTCCAAACTGTAATGATTCTTTTTAATCCTTGTATAGGTGCACAGGATGAATTCTTTTAAAAAATGGAAATCAAAGGTACAATAATTTAGACTTTGTTGGCCTTCTCCATCTACTTTGACTTGTCTATTGGTGATATTCTTGTTCACTTCAGGTTTGCACAGTTAAGTGGTTAAGATTTTAAGAATATTTTTTCTGATATTGTTAGGAGACAAACATCTTTCTACAAACTACCTGAATCTCACTCTCTTAAAGTATTATGAGGACTTAATATTAAAAAGAGATCCATAAACAACCGAAGAAAGCTTGAATTTGGTATGGTAATCTTTTTCAGAGAAGGGCATACTGTCTCATGTCATTGGTTAGCCCTAAAAGCATACATACAAGTAACATTACTGGGTTTCCACAAGCTATATTTAATAATACATATCTATATGCTGGTGATGACAATAAATCATATAGGGTCATGAAATTTAAAGAGAGAAGTAAGTGATATAATATAGGGATTGTTGGAAAGAAAGAAAGGGCAGGGAGACTATTATATTCTAAATATTAAAATTTAAAATCTAACAATAAGGATCATAAATGTCAAAAATATTGAATTCCAGATAATTAGTTGTCTATTGCTTCTGTATTCCATTAATGTGAAGGCGATGACACCAAAAAAAATCACAACATGCTTATGGCTTGATTAATTAATGTAAATGTGAGAAGAAAGAAAGTGTATTATCTAAACTGATTTTTATTGTCATACAGGAACCCATGCCTCCTGAGGCCTTCATAGAAAGCGAATTTATAAAAAGTAAGTGAGCTTATTTGCCTTTAATTGGATTTTATGTGCATCCTTATGTATTCTGCTAAGGAAACAAATACAACTAAAAGAGGTGTAGGTATAGTTGGAAATAAACAACTCTTCTCAAAGATGCTAGAAAAGGTGTATGAGGTGGTATTTTTGTCTCCTCAGTAAATTTCTGAGGAATATACTTCATTTTGTTCTCTTGCTAGAACTTGCTAGGAGAAGCATATTTAGAAAGTGAGGCACATTTTTAGAAGTGTTAGTCTTTACAATGCAACATGGCTGGTTCAGTGATACATTCATACCAGAACTGGCCATCTGAATAAGACCTACACAGAGACAGTCCCATTAGCATTACATCATGAAGTGTGAAAGCATCCTAAGACTTGATCTGTCAGGAGCTGCTAGAGGAAGTTAAAGGTTATAAAGGAGGGGAATTCATAACTCGACCATGGTAGTCACTGGTTAGGTTTGCTCAAGTTAGTAACCTGATATCCATGTTCATGCAAGTAACAGTAAAATATAGCAGACCTCAAACAAGAAAACAATAGCAATGATAATAGAAAAATTTTATAAAAATGGGTAAGGGCAAAGAGGTTCAAGAGTGAAAGAATGAACTAAAAAAGGGATAGCAGAAAATATAAACCTAAAGAAAAATTTCAGAAATGTCTCTCTCTCTCTCTCCCTCTCTCTCTCTCTATCTATATCTGTGTGTGTACATATATATATATCCCAATTCCATTTATGTGGAATGTACTACACTAGAGAATTCTAAGAAAACTTTAAAAATTAATTTAAAAATATCAATTTAGACTTTCTTTTTTGTCATTTTTTATTATACATTTAATTTATGCCTTATGAACTTCACTTAACAAAAGTGAATCCACTGATAGAAATATTTGGAACATGAGTGTGAATTGTATACATAATACAGTATGAAATTTAACCAATAAATTCAACCCCAAATATTCAGGACATGCCAGGTACAAGTCATACCAGATTCTTTTTTTTTTTTTTTTTTTTGATTTCTTTTTTTTAACCATGATATAATAAGCTTTAATGAATGGATGTTGCAAAGAAGAAACAAATACATAGAAATGAAATTATAACTAATGAATCAAAAATACTCATTTCTACATATGACCAAAATTATTATAGGTTTACTAATTCAACTTTTGTTTTTTTGTTTTGTTTTGTTTTGTTTTTCTCTTGGACTTCAAACAGTCTGTGAGTTGTTTCTGGGGCAGTCTGAGCCTCCGGGGTTAGCATCCCATTATCAGTGACTGCATATTATGTCTGTTCTTTTGTGACTGGGTTATCTCACTCAGGATGATATTCTCTAGATGCAGCCATTTTCTTAAGAATTTGGTTAAGTCATTGTTTCTGGTGGCTGAGTAGTACTTCATTGTGTAAATGTACCACAATTTTTGTATCCATTCATATACTGAAGGACATCTGGGTTCTTTCCAGCTTCTGGCTATTATAAATAGAGCTGCTATGAACATTGAGGTGCATGTCTCTTCGTTGTATATTAAACTGTCTCTGGGATATATGCTCAGAAGTGGAATAGCTGGGTCTTCAGGTAGTACTATGTCCAATTATCTGAGGTATCGCCAGACTGATTTCCAGAGTGGTTGCATCAGTTTACAACCCCACCAAGAGTGGAGAAGTGTTCCTTTTTCTCTACAACCTTGCTAGAATCTGCTGTCATCTGAGATTTGGATATTGGCCAATCTGACTGGTGTGAGGTGGAATCTCAGGATTGTTTTGATTTGCATTTCCCTGATGGCTAAGTGTGTTGAGCACTTCCTCAGATGTTTCTCAGCAATTCAATATTCCTCAATTGAGAACGTTTTGTTTAGCTTTTTACCCCATTTTTTAATAGGGTTGTTTGATTCTCTGGTGTCTAGCTTTTTGAGCTCTTTGTATACCTTGGATATTAGGCCTCTATTTGATGTGGAGTTGGTAAAGAACTTTCCCATTCTGTTGGCTGCCATTTTGTTTTCTTGACAATGTCCTTATCCTTACAGAAACTTTGCAATCTCATTAAGTTCCATTTGTTAATCTTTGACCTTAGAGCTTGAGCCATTGGTATTTTGTTCAGAAAATTTTCTCATGTGCCTATGAAAATCTGGAGGGAATGGATGAATTCCTAGACAGATACATGATCCTAAAGTGAAACCAGGACCAAGTAAACCATCTAAATAATCCCATAACACTTACATAAATAGAAGAATTCATCAAAAACCTCCCAACCAAAAAAAGCCCCGGTCCAGATGGGTTCAGTGCAGAATTTTATCAGACATTTATTGCAGAAATAACACCAATACTCTCCAAAATATTCCACAAGATATAATCAGATGGAATACTACCTAACTCATTTTTTGAGGCAAAAATAACCCTCGTTCCTAAACCACACAAAGACCCTACAAGGAAAGAGAACTTCAGACCAATCTCACTTCTGAACATTGATGCAAAAATACTCAACAAAATTCTTGCAAACCGAATCCAAGAACACATTAAAACAATCATTCACCATGACCAAGTAAGCTTCATCCAAAGGATGCAGGGATGGTTTAATATAAGGAAATCCATCAATGTAATCCACTATATAAGCAAACTCAAGGAACAAAATCACATGGTCCTCTCACTAGATGCTGAGAAAGCATTTGACAGAATTCAACACCCCTTCATGTTAAAAGTCCTGGAAAGAACAGGAATCCAAGGCCCATACCTAAACATAATAAAAGCAATATACAGCAAACCAACAGCCAACATCAAACTAAACGGTGGAAAACTTGAAGCAATCCCACTAAAATCAGGGACTCGACAAGGCTGCCCACTCTCCCCCTACCTATTCAACATAATACTGGAAGTCCTGGCTGGAGCAATTAGACAGCAAAAGGAGATCAAGGGGATACAAATCAGAAAGTAAGAGGTAAAAACATCACTCTTTGCGGATGACATGATAGTGTACTTAAGTGACCCCAAAAATTCCACCAGAGAACTCCTACAGCTGATAAACAAGTTAAGCAAAGTGGCTGGATACAAAATTAACTCAAACAAATCAGTAGCCTTCCTATAGTCAAAGGACAAACATGTGGAGAAAGAAATTAGGGAAAAGATACCCTTCACAATAGTCACAAAAACTATGAAATAGCTTGGTGTGACTCTAACTAAGCAAATGAAGGACCTCTATGACAAGAACTTCAAACCTCTAAAGAGGGAAATCGAGGAAGATCTCAGAAAATGGAAAGATCTCCCATGCTCATGGATTGGAAGGATCAACATTTTAAAAATGGCCATCCTATCAAAAGCAATCTACAGATTCAATGCAATCCCCAACAAAATTCCAACCCAGTTCTTCATTGAGTTGGAAACATCAATGTGCAATTTCATATGGAATAACAAAAGACCTAGAATAGTGAAATCCATCCTCAACAACATGAAACATCTGCGGGAATCACTATCCCTGACCTCAAGCTATATTACAAGGCAATTGTGCTGAAAACTGCATGGTACTGGTACAGTAATAGGCTCGTGGATCAATGGAATATAATAGAAGATCTGGAAATGAGCCCTCAAGTATATGGTCACCTGATTTTTGACAAAGGAGCTGTAAACATTCAATGGAAAAAGGACAGCCTATTCAATAAATGGTGCTGGTCCAACTGGCACTCAGCATGCAAAAGAATGAAAATAGAACCTTTCTTATCTCCTTGTACAAAGTTCAAGTGCAAGTGGATCAAAGATCTCCACATTAAACCAGATACACTAAAACAATTATATGAGAAATTAGGGAAAACCAATTTATCCTTTCTTTCCTGATTAATAATATTTTTTCAAGTGAATCACAAAGGACAGTATAGATTGTTTGAAACTTTTAATAAGGGTTTTATCTTTAATGTAGTATTGGTGACATGAAAAATTCGATAATCATGGTGATGCTCTTGTACATTTTGTGCATCAGAAGCGAAGAAATATCAATAAAAATCTAAATTTACACAAAATTAGGTGCTGGTTTTATATTTAATTCCTGATTACAACAAATGTAAAGAATAAGACTTGTTTTCTAAATCTGTGCTTCTAATCGTAAGACTATTGTGTGTTTCATCTGTAGGATTCTGGTTTTCTCTCAAGTAACACACAGTTTAGAAAACTCTTCACTACAACTTAAAATTATCTACTTATGCCTATTTACTATGAGGTCTGCAGCCTAACCATACTTCACAGTAACTATCAAAGAAAACAAAAGGCATTGCTATGTTGTTTGAGGTGAGAGACTGGGTGGGGAACCATGGATTTGGACAGAAGGCAACCTTTGCTTGCTCTGTAATTTGGCATCTTTCTCAAGAATCTACTTCTTAAGCTGTCACTTCTGCAGAAAGCACTAAAGCACACCATCCTCAAAAGACATATATGTAGTAAGAAGTTCTGGAGCATCAGAATTTTGGAATTTTTGCACTGCCAGAATTTGTGCAGAGTACTTCTGGGTTATTAATATTTTGAGTTGTCACTTGTGATGACATGGAATTCCATGAGTCATGAGTCAAATCTCTTTTCAGTCATCTACAATGCTGCTGACCCCTCGCCCTTGAACTTCTTAGTCATCACAGTGGGTTTCTGTATCATAAAATTGGACCATGGTTATATAATTACTTGGGTCTCTCATGAATTCTATATTTGGGGTTACTATGTATTTTGTCATGTTTCCCTAGAAATTATATCACATTCAAATTTCTGGTATGTGCAGTTATTTCCTTGGTTACATTACATACTTTCTCAGACAATTTTTCAGTTGTTGTAGCAAGACCCATCTCAGACAGAACAATGCGAGTGGAGACCCATTTACTGGAAAACAGACCTATGGTGCCTTTTTCTTTATTTCAGTCTATCAAAATAGCAAACTCCAAATACACTTTGCCCTTATAAATCTCTGTGTGGAACCTTTCTACCCAATTCCACACTTTCTATATTAGATATATCACAGGAATAAACTGTAATAAGATGAAAGTAGAAACCCTGATGGACTGGATATTATTTTTGTTAAATATGGAAGATGTTTTTATTTAGTGAAAAATATGCTCAGCATGTGATCATGGAATAAGGTTCCTGTAAGAATGCATACTTCCCCATCATCAAACTAATACCTACAATCACACAAATCTTTCTACATTTACAAAGAATAAAGCAAACAAATCTGTACTTGTTTTTATAGCCAAAAAGTCAAGAACTTATTTCATTGAAATACATTTACAGTGAGGCAAAAAAGTTAAACTTCTGAGATAAGAAGATTTTTATAACTTATATAATAACAGCAAATGATTATGTTGCGTAAGAAAATGAGATTTTAAAAGAAACAAAGTTTGAAGTCACTACCTTTAGAAGAAGACGAATAACAACAAAAATCTCAAAATAATTTTTGAATATTTATTCATCTATTTGTCTCTAAAACTTAGATAAAGAACAATAAGATCATTATAGGTAAAGCTTTTCTTGTCCCACATGTACGATAAAAATTAGCCACAAAATAACTTCAAATATATTAGAGCTCTCAAAATCATTCCCCCACTAAAATATTTAGAAACTAGCAGTGAACTAAATCAATAGGCATACCCAGAAATGCTGATGAAGGAATTGTATGCTCAGTTTCATGACAAACACATCATTAGTACACATACATTTAAACTGATTATTTTATTCAGCCGAATGGACATTAGGGTTAGAGTTGCATAAAGAAATATAAATCACACTTTATGTTCCCCAAATACCATGGTTTTTGTTGTCTAATCAATTTTTTTTGTTGTCTAATCAAATGTTTTTATCAAGCTCTGCCATAGAAACCCAGCTCAGGCCAGATGATCCTTTATTATTATTAGGCAAAAGTAAATTACAATCCTTTTTATCTAAATTTCAGTGAAAGGATTCCTGAAATACCTGGGAAATACACAGAGCTCATTTGTAATATCTCTAAAATGAGGTAGCATACCCACATGGCAAACCACTGAAAAGGGGGATAAATTATAAAAGGGAAAGTTTCATAAGAGAAAATGAACGATTGGATAGAGAGAAAAGGTAGAGTAGGTTCATCATTTTTCTATGTTCATGAGAGTTATTGGGAACTATATGCAAAACACATGTCAATTACAGTTACAGATTTGTCCCAGTTTTGGTAAAGCAACAGAAGCAAGAAAATAATGGCCAACCATTAAAATCTACATACCTGAGTTTTCAAACATATTTAACTTTTGTGTACATTATAAAACAGTTTGAAAATTAAGCAAACTTCAAATAATAGGTTTCTCATATTGGTGTTTGATATGATTTAAATAAAATCATTCTAAATGTCATAGAATAATCACAAATTGCTAGCAAGAGTCTCATCTGAAAATTTACAACATACTGTTTAAAGTAGTATTATTTTCATTTGAGTATGGATGTGTTAATATCATCATACATTATGTGGTCAGTTTCCTCTCTGTTACAATATGAACAGTAATATTAGTGTCCTCCCGCTGGTCAAATACACATGTTGTCTTTAGTGTTTTTCCAAGATGACATCACCTTTAGCCGAGAGATAATATGCTGACATCTCTGAAAAAATTCGCTAGTACCTTATTAAGTTAAATTATGCAAAATAAATATGGTAGAAAATGATCCACATGTGTTTAAATACTTTTATAAGATTTTTTTTCATCACGATGCAAGTGTCTTTTGCAGTGGCATTCCTCACTGACAAAAATTCTAAGGCTTCAGTAGTCAAAAAAATGACTACAGGATACGATACTCAGCCTCTGGTCTCACCAGTGGGGACTGGAAACGTGAATAATAGATAGTGAATCTTACTTTGACCAGACATCACCATGATGCTGAGTAGATTAAAATCACTGAATAGTACAAATACCTTCTGACATGGGCTCTGTAGATTACATCCTTATGTTTTGATATAAGCAATCTGGTAAGATGGCCATCGGGATCCTGTGTAGATTGAAGCCTATTTCGCAGTTGGTAACCATCATTCCTACCTTGGCCAAATACAGGTAAGACAATAACAACAGTAGAAATTTTTAGACAACTCATACCTTCTTTTCTTTAAAAAACAAAAACAAAAAAAAAAAAACCCCAGCAATTTTGAGCTGAAAAACTGCATTAAGACCACTACACAATACAAATGATCAATGACATTCATGGTCAGTATGTGATCTGATCCCACAAGCCTAATAATTTAACAGAATCACAAAATTTACAAAAGGTCAGGACCAGCAGAATTCTTCCCCTTAATTGAACTGTCATCTATGAACTGACAAAAAAAAGTGTACAATGAAAATAAAGCTTAGCTGGTAGTCAAACACGATACTTTGTTGGTAACTTGTGATAAAGATAAATAAATACAAATTGTAATCCCTGAAAACTTCCATGTAAGTAACACTGTACAGACTGAACACATTTAATTTATGTACTTATAAATATATATAAATATATGAATGTATATAAATGCAATATATTAATGTACATAATATAAATGTATACATACATGCACATATATATCATATATATCAAAAATAAATAAAACTTACACTACATGAATTTAAGAAACATAGAGGGAAGTATGTTGAAGGGTTTGGAAGGTAAAAGGGAAGAAGAAAATTATTTAATTACATCATAATCTCAAAAATTAAAAAATGGTTCTTAAAATATAGCCTTGATTTTGCCACTGTTCTTCCTTCATAATATCCTGACTTTGAATGGAAGTCAAGATTTAAACAGTCCAACTACTGAGCTTCAGAAATAAATATAGCAAGGGGTGCCTCCTCTGGCTCTGCCAGAGTCATGCAGCTGAGGATTCTTACAGCTACCCATCAGACTGATCACTAGGACCCTGTTGAGGGTATTGGGAATGGGAGGGGATGAGTGACCTGTGGGTCACTTGCAGCTCCATGGGAAGAACAGGATTGTCAACCATCCAAATCCTGCACAGCTCCCATGGACTAGAACACCAACCATTGAGCAAGCATCGAGAGGCCCATGGCTCTAGCTGCATATGTAGCAGAGAATAGGAGTGTCTGGCATTAATGTGAAAAGAGTTTTATGCCAAAATGCCTTTACAAATCTGTACGTGTATCTATGGTTTTTTTTAAATAAAGTTTTAAGAAAGAAAAAAAGAAAGAGGCCTTTGGTGCAGGGAAGGCACATTTTCCTAATATAAGGGAAGGCAAGGCACTGAGATGGAGAGGGTGAATGGGAGCTGATGAACCTTCAAGAAGACAGGCATAGGAGGAGGGGGTATGGGTGCAGGGTGTGCATAGGTGATGACATTTCAAATATAAATACAGAGAGTATCTAATAAAAATTTTTCTAAAAACAATTTTCAATGAATGGAAATATGAGCCATGTCTCAGCAAAAACCTGTGCAGAAGATTAATGTGCTAAAAAAAATACCCTTAAGAGATAAATAATTTTCCTTATGTATAGTCATTAGACACATTTTCAGGATGCCTGTACTAAAAAAAAAAAAAAAAAACAGAGGATGCATAAAATCTCAAATGTCTAGCTTTTTCATTTTCGTTGTTATTCAAATGTTTAGAATTCTTGCTTTTCAAGGCTATTAACATCTACTTCTCAATAGGAAGATGAGACAATATTATTGAAAAAGATAATAAAGAAAAATCAAATCGGATGTATTCTATCAAGAAATGGGAAGGCTTTATTCTTATGATGTGCATGATAATAAAGACAGTGTACCTTCCCTGCCCAATACTATTTTGCGAAAAGATGTATATGTACAATTTTAGAAAGCTGCAAATAGCACAATGCTATTTGACTTAACAGTGCTCTCAGAAAAACATTCTCCTAAACACATGTGTCTACAGACTTCTAGCCAACAGATTGATATTGGCAAGATCTCTATGACAGCTTGATTTATAATACACTGTGTGTAAGTCTCATTTAACATGACTGTGAGCTCACTAATACCCTGGGAAGATCAGTTATTAGTCTGTAAGACACAATATGCACTTTCACTTATGATCTAATGTACACTGAAAAATATTCCAGAGAGAGAACTTATGTTTATGGGTAGTAAAGTTCAGTTTTACTTGCATTGTCTTACTAATATATTGGATAACCTACATACAGGATTTCTACAGCGCCATAGTTTTAGCCTTGTGCTTAATGTCTCGAATTTATAAAAGAAGGCATCCTTCAAATTATATTATACTAATTATAAGTATACTAGAAGATGGCATATTCTAATAATCAATTAGACATTTGTGAAAAAGTGAATCATTAGGTATAGCAATGCTTTACTCATACCCTTCTGGTGACTGATCTTGTAATTAAGGCAAAACAGATTGATATGATATAAATTCAAAAGAACAAGAAACAGATTGCCTCTTGCTGCACTCAGTAAAGTCTATCAAAAATGTAAAATGATAAAATAGGATTGCATCAGACGTGCTTCAAAATTAAAAATTAGACCAGACAAAAATTACTATACCCAATATTATAAAATAGCAGATAACACAAAGTCTAAAGAGTTTGTTAGAGGAAGCAGTGGATAAAGGGCATAACAAATTTTAATGGAATACAGAGAGGCTGAGAAGAATTTCTATATGCACTTTACCTTACATTCTGTATTTCTCTTAGCTTCTAAAGCATGTGAAGTTGTGGTTATGCTTTCCTGTGGAAATACTGACACATAATAAAAAAGAGTTACCTCTTGTATGGCCTCATATTCTCCATATAAAACTCAAATGACTTCTGAATGAAGAACCAAGAGTTGAGGCAGAACCATCATAAAAAGTAAACTATGCAATTCTTCCCTATTTGATCATCCACATTTCTTATACTTTTACCGAACACTTTTCTCTTTTTATTATTAGATGCTCTGTATTTACATTTGAGATGTTATCCTTTTACCTCACCCACCCCGCCCTGCTCCTATTCCTCTGCCCCCTTCCATTTGCCTTGACGAAGGTATTTAGCCTCATAATTACCCTCTTCACAATTTAAAAAAAAATTCTTAATATTACTTTATGTTTAAATTTTTAATTAAAATATAATTACATGACTTTCTCCTTTTCTGCTCCTCCTTTCAAACTTCCTCCAACTATTTAATGAACCCGATTCCTTCAGGTCTTCTCATATTGGTAACCTCTGTTTTAATTATTATACTGTACAAACTTGCACATACACACATTCATATAAATTTATAAATATATAAAAACAGCCTATGAGTTTGCTTAGTAATGCTTGTGTGTATGATTACAGGATTAATGTTTTTATATTGCATTAAGATACTCTTAACTGGCTGAGATTAATTTTAGCTCTACGTCTTTATCACTCTTCACTCTCAGTACCTTTACCCTGCTTGATTGTGTTTTGGTTCACTTGTGGATGACCTACATGGATTGTGTTTTCATGTTCTCCTTATGGCAATGTTGGATCTAAATAACGCAAAACAAAGAAAGAAAATGAAACTGGAGGGAAATGTGTAATAGGTATCATGATAATATTCATCTGTCATCAGCTTCAGGTGTGAATTAAAACTGCATCCGTGACTCCTGTCATGTGACTCCTCTTCAGAGTAGCTCCAAAGTTCTCTGTATCTCAGTAGCCTTTTAAATTCTTATCCACATTATTGTAAATTAGAGTTTTTATGAGTCTCCTTTTGTTTACTCAATTCTAACCATGACTGTATGAATACTTCTCATTAAACATTATCTTCATCTTAAACATTTTTAATGGCTTTTGATTAATGCCTTCATTGACACTGATCCTAATGAACTCTACATTTATATTACCCAGTAAGTTATTGTGATTTTCATTCATTTCTCAGTAAATTTAGCACAGCATCTGTTTTCTGGTGAAGAACCTCATTAATATTTTGTGAAAAAAATGAAATAGTGAATATGTATCTGTGAATGAACAAACAAATGACTTGACTGGTGTTTTCTAATATAATTTAGAAAGTTTTCTTTATTGGTATAATATTAGTAATAGGGACAAGGGGAGATATGACATTTGCTTGGATTTGTAAACATTCCAAGAGGAATAGCCGTAATAAATGAAGATTAAAAATGATATTGTTCTTTCTGTTAGCACTCACAAATATATAACTGAATTTTCAGTAATAATGCCAAAGGAAAGTTATGGGCTATTTCATGCAACTAAAAATATCATGAAGAAGTAATAGATATTTTTAAATGTTTTTCAGTACTGCAACAATCTCTTTAATATGACAATTTATGATATATATGTGTTATAATTTACACACATATGATATATATCATCATTGAGTAAGACAAATTAAACTAAATATGAATTTCACAATATCAAAAAATTAATATTTTGGTTTTTATTTTATATGTTATTTAGTTATTTTTCTGTGGTTCTTGTTACTAATCTAAAACTTTGCACATGTTAGATAAATGCTTTAACACTAATCTATAGTGTTAAATCTTTTTCTAGTATGTGTTGTTTCTGGACAATTAAACAGTTATTTTTTTTATACATGCTTACCCAATCTCACACTAGCTACCTTTAAATGAAACAAAACTAATTGCTCTATAGAAGAATGTTTTGTAAGTGGTGTATATATATATATATATATATATATATATATATATATATATATATGTATATATATATTCTATCAAAGATATGAGGAAGAAATTTTATCTAAATTGAGTATCGCTTTAAATATGATTATAATTTATACATAAATGTTTGTCTTGAAAACTTAGTATTTGAGACTTTTAAAGACACAGTGGTGATTAATTAGGAGCACCTATATTTAAGGTAACATTATATCATTTTTATATTACAGTGTAAAGATTATGAAAAATTTATGATAAGTTATTGTAGGAAATATTATTATTGCAATCACCTATCTGTAATATTTTAACAAAGAAGTTTCAATTAGTATTGATATTTACGAAATAGTGAAGAAATTACATAACTTCTTCATGGTTATATTAACTTTAATTATTACTCTAATTGGTCTAGAAACTTATATTTTCACAGTAATTGTAGCTACATTGATGCTGCGAATGTACTTAATTATTTATTATTGAGAAATTCATATATTTGTGGCTGAATACTTGGCATCAGATGGCTACTTAGTGAACCTCATCCAGACAAAGATAATTCTGCCTCACTCAGCTAAAAGAATTGTCTTTCATGGAACATGAGACCCACTCTTATTTTTATGGGTATAGAAAGGAATACAATCAATATACCTACCTTTGTTTGAAATGTACTAACCACAACCATGATTAATATGTCAAAATACACTTAAAGGTATAACATGCTTATATTTAGTATAAAAGTTAAATTAGATATAAGCCAACCCATCAGAAGGAAAGTCATGCCTTCTCCTCTAAGTCTAGTCAACCATCCCTTGCAAGTGAGGTTGTTGATCTAAATGGAAAATGTACTACTGCCACACTTTCTAAATAAAAGCTGTAGTGAAATTCTACATTATTCAAGCTCCACCATGTAAGGCAGTTGTTTTAATAACACTCTGAAAATCTCTCAATAGATTCCATTTTAATTAAATTTCCTTTTAGATTTTCATGATCGCACCTTTCAGATACTTTTACAAAAGTTATAAAAACTACAATTTGCATGGTGTCTGCTGAGTATAACACTGCTAAGTATACTCCATTTATTATTATGTGTATAATATGTGGGGCATTATATCTATTTCTTCATATATAATTTGTCATATTTGTGCGGTAGCAGTATATATACCCAAATATTATATTGAATCAGAAGAAAAATATTAAACTATATTATCAGATGAGTTACAGGCATCATTCCACTTTAAACTGCCTATGGCAAAATTTATTAAAAAACACCATCAAAATTAACTATATATCTAGACTGATGAATTTTATTAAGAACTTTTTGCATTTGTTCTCTAAAGTAGTTTTGTAATTTTTTACTCATAACTGAAATTTCATCTTAAGTTGGAAATTATGTCTTCCAAAAGTTGAAATGAAGTTATTGTTACTTTGACAATTTGTTCAATATACAACTCATTATTTAGTTTAATAAATTATGAATGAATGATTTTTGCATATTTTCTTAAACATGTAAACAATGATGAGACAATTCACACCATACATTTTAGTAATTAAAAATTGTAAATTAATTATATGTTGCCAATATCTGTCAATTTAGAGAAATTCTTTGTAGGCATCCATATCTTTTCTTGAATATTTTAAAAAATTATAAATGTAAATTTGTTTTTGTCCTGGAATATTTTGGTTTCTTCATCTATGGTGACTGACAGTTTTGCTGGACATAATAACCTGGGCTGGAACTTATGTTTCCTTAGGGTCTGTATGATTTCAGTTCAAGATCTTCTAGGTTTCATAGTCTCTGTTGAAAAGTCTGGTGTAATTTTGATTGGTCTGCCTTTATATGTTACCTGTCCTTTTTCTCTTACTGCATTTAGTATCCTTTCTTTGTTTTGAGCATTTGTTGTTTTGACTATTATGTGTCAGGAAGAATTTCTATTCTAGTCCAGTATATTTGGGGTTCTTTAGGCTTCTCATATGTTTTTGGTCATCTCATTGCTTAGGTTAGGAACGTTTGCTTCTATAGTTTTGTTGAAGATATTTACTGTGCCTTTCAGTTGATTTTTTCACCCTCTTCTACACCTATTATTCCTAGGTTTGCTCTTCTCATCGTGTTCTGAATTTCTTGGATATATTGGGTTAGAATCTTTTTAATTTTCGCATTTTCTCTGACTGTTATTTCAATGATTCCTATTGTATCTTCTGATCCTTAGATTATCTCCTCCATCTCTTGTATTCAGTCAGACTACTGTTTTTACTATTCTGTTTAAAATAATCTTTCTGTAATTATCAGTGATTTTCAGAACTGAATAAAATTGAATACTTTTGGCATTTCTTACTGAAGAATAATGACGCTATTAATTAATCAGTTTCCTTCACGATGAGTTTCATGTACATGAAGAGCATTCCTGAGTTTCAATGGCTTATTGACTACGTTGTATCTGTTTACCATGTTAGTAAATACCATTGATGAAAATAAATACAATTTTTATAGCTACATTAAGTAATTGTATAGATTGTGATAACTGTTTAGTTCACTAAATGAAATAGCATTACCACAATGAAACCAGCACTTTGCCATATCTGATAGATACTTTTTATTTATTTATTAAAAATTTCACTACAAACTTGTGAAAATATGCTTAATTTGTAACTCTGCTATGTTGATTTTTTTTCAAATTTATCTACAGTGTACGTAAGATTATCTTAAACAATAGAGAATTAGTCCATGAGTCTAGTGATTTTTCCCAATGTGTGAGGATTATTTGCTGGAGTTCATAATATTTAATTTCACACATGATTCCTTGAATTATTAACTGTTGAATTTCTACCTCATTATTTTCCCAAAATGAATCTTGTCTCAAGCAGGTGACTGTTGTCAATATTATTATTATTATTGTATAAACAAACATTTCCTTTATACTTTTAGGTGACGTAAACTGGCATTCAGTTTCACCTTCTTACACTCATTAACTTACATTTACATAGCTTACATTCACTATCATATAGAACCACATTTTCAGTAACGTTTGCTATGTCAAAAACCTTAGATTCCTGATAAAGGCTGCAATCATTGTGGATATTCGATTCTCTGGAGGACATGCTGGTGGCTGTGTCCTTCAGAGCCTCCGAAAACAGAGTCCTTTTCACAGATCTGGAGCAGATTAGCTTTTCTTCTTCTTCTTTTCTTACTCTGTCTTTAAGTAGGTTTTTTTTTGCATAAAACTATATGAATATATTTTTGTCAGTAGCGCGAAAGTTTATCTGGCAATGAGGGAGCTCCAAAGGTTTTCTGGCAAATACCAATTGAATCTATTTCATTTTGGTTTTTTTAACACTGGGCTGAACAAATCCTCTGCCCTTGTTATAAATTAAAACCATTAGGCAAAAAGTTGCAGGAACTACGAATAAAAACATACCTCAAGTGAATATGCACACTTCATTAAGTGTGGGCATATTTTATGATTTTTGTTTTCTTTCTTTAGTTTTTGAAGTATTACAAAAATCACCAGGACCATTGAGACAAATTTCTCCAAAACAGTTGTACAAAATTAAAACAAAACAAATTTTTAAAAAAGGAGATAGAAAAGCAGAAAGATAGAAAAAAATACAACTTTTTTCTGATATTGTAAACTTTGTCTTGCTTACTTAGTTAATAAAAAAACATTGAATTATGACTCTCCTAAGGGTATAAAATATAAAATTGATGTAACCGTCTATGTTTTTGCCTAGCAAAGTTGAATATTTTCAAAATGATATCTGGGACTTCTTAACTTCATCATGCTATGATTTCTCTGGGGAGGAAACTAGGGGAAAAAAAGCACAGTTGGTTCTACAAGACAGTGCATATGATCCTGATCTGAGATGTCATACATACATAGGAGAAACATACATGCTAGTAAATTTCAGACAATAGCTTGGTTTGGGTAAGAATCAGTGGTTGCTTCTGAGATGAGCTGCTGGTAAAATGACCTTGAATACAGTAGCAAAACTTCGTGTTCATTTGTTCTCAGTCAATGTGAGAAGTTAAAAATATATGGCTACTTACTATACATGAGATAAGTGATAATAAATGAAAGGAATAAGATCTAAAGAAATTAGAATTGCTAAGAAAATGTATATATATATATATATATATACACAAACACACACACAAACACACACATATATAGTCTATAATGTTGTCTTAGTAATTTTATGCAAATATTTGATGCTTAGATAGTTGATGGTTGGGTTTGTGGATTATTTAGATTTATGAAAGATAACTTCACAGAAGACATTAGATTTTATGATCTTTCTACATAACAGAAGGATGTAGTTACATGGCTGGTTTTACCTAATGAAAACATTTATTATCATATTGAAATAAAATTGAATATATTTATTCCTTAATTTAAACTTTACTAATCTTCATCATCACATTTTAATCAAATCTAAAGACTGTAAAGCACTGATTTTATGCTCTTGGACTACTACAAAAAGAGAAAAAATATAATTTAGGGATAGTTATTTTAAAATTGAGAAAAGACAATATGGGGAATTACAAATTTTATTTTTGCAAATATTTTTGATTTTATATTTTAGTGTGTGTGTATGTGTGTGTATGTGTGTATGTTCCTATAGAGGGGGACTTGAGTACAAGCACACTATGATGGTTTGTACTTGCTCAGCCCACAGAGTGGCAATATTAGAAGGCATGGCCCTGTTGGAGTAGGTGTTTTATGGTGGGTGTAGGTTTACAAACCTCATCCTAGCTGCCTGGGAGTCAGTCTCCTACTAGTAGCCTTCAGATGAAAATGTAAAATTCTTAGCTCTACCTGCACCATGCCTGCCTGGATGCTGCCATTTTTGTGCCTTGATGATAATGGACTGAACCTCTGAACCCATAAGCCAGCCTCTACTGAATGTTGTCCTGTGTAAAACTTGCCTTGGTCATGGTGTCTGTTTACAGCAGTAAAAATCCTAAGATGTGTGCCTTGGTGCTCATATGGATGTCATAAAAACCCTACAGTCATTGGTTTCTCAGTCAGTACTCATGTCCTCAGATAAGGCAACAAAAGACTTAACTCACTGAGGCATCTTATAATTTCTTCTTATTTTATATAATACTATTATTTATATAATACATAGACTGATTCAGAAACATGTCTGTTTAAAACTCAAGCTAGTGAGATAAGAAAGTTGGAAAACTTAGATAACGCAGAAAAATGAATTTGGTTTATCTATTATAGAAGAAAGTTAAAACTATATATCAGTCTTTATAATCAAAAATATTTTCAGTCACTTATAGTATATAATACTGTTTTGTTTAAAGTAAAATAAGCTGACAAATTAGGAAGATGGGTCTTTCCCAAATCCTGTTTATATATATATATATATATATATATATATATATATATATATATATATATATATATAAACATTTTGTAATATTCCATTTTTAATATAGCAATAAAACAAATAATGTAAACTGAATATCATGAAGAGATATTTCAGATTAAGAGAAAAATGAATCAAGAAGAATATATATATATATATATATATATATATATATATATATATATATATATAATTATTTGTTATAATGATTTGTCTCAGTTGACTGGTGAAGTACAGAAATATTATGGGTCAGCCATCAAAGATATGGAAGTCCAAGAAAGATGGTACTGTAATTTTAGTCTCAACTCAAATTTCTTGAACTGAGCTCTTGAGGGTAATGGCATAATTGATAGTGTTAAGAACTGATATTGTGGGATAGGAGAAAGATTACTTAGTTCAAATATAGAGAATAAATTTTTCCTTCCCACTGTTTTGTTTTGTTTTATATTTTGGACTTATACATTTAAGGACAGATAAGATCTGATCACACCGGCTATCCCATTTGCTATGTCTACAAAATCAAATGTGATTTATTTCTGGAACCATCCTCACAACCGTTTCAAGAGATATTATCCTAAATGCTATCTGGATATTGATTGATCTAGTTAAACAGAATTATGCAATTAGCCTTCAAAATTATCCCACAAATAATTAGCAAGATTACAATGAGTATATTTTCTGTAGTTCCTTCCATTGTTTGTGTCCTATACTTCCTATACTCATTTCCTAAGACATATTCATAATCCAATATGCCTTTTGTGACAATTCTGAATAGTCAGAAATATGTCTATATTCATAAAAAGACTAGAATTTGTGAAAACATATTAACTTTTGCATGTTTTATGATGAGTGTTGAAATCATAGATATAGGCGTATATTATTTTCTTAGTCTGTTTGGAATCAAATTTCAAAACTACAAAACATTAAAATTTATAACATCAAAACATTTTGCAATATTCCATTTTTAATATAGCAATAAAACAACTAATGTAAACTGAATATAACGAAGAGATATTTCAGATTAAGAGAAAAATGAATCAAGAAGAATTAATTTTCTATATGACTGTGTACTTAAAATTTTGTTCCAGGAGTATGTAGGATGTTGCAGTAGGTTGAGGCTTCAGCAAGCAAGACCAGGAACTGAGCATTATCCCTGGAACTACCAAGATAGAAGGAGAAAAAAAAAAAACGTCTGAAAGTTGTCTTCTGATTTCCATCACTCCTTGCACTCCTCCACAGCCTCACATACACTCAGGAATGAATGTTCTGTTTGCCTTGTGGTTCCATTAATTTTCTCTCATTTAGTCTTTCTTTTGATTGAGTAATTTACTCTATTTGTTTATTTGGTTCTATATAAGTTTTGCTTTACTTGTTGCTGGTTTTACTTTGTAGATACAATGGATTACAAAATAGAAGAAATGCCTCAGTGGTTAAGATCTGCTTTTACAGATGATCAGAATGCAGTTCTTACACAACAAAGCATCTCAAACTCTCTGTAACTACAGATCTAGAGGATCATAGCCCATGTCTGACCTCTATTCTCACCTGTACACATTTACAGACATTTCCCCATGCAAATACAGATTTAAAATAATGTTGATATGACTTAAAAACTAAGTATAAATAATCTAAAATATTTTCTTAAGACAAGATCACTAAATCGTACTTTTAGACTTAAAGATGTGCATAGAAATGCCAAATACAACTAAATATTTTATTTGTGAAAAAATGTATAACCAAGAACACAGAACAAAACACATACAAGGCTATTCATCCTCCCTTTATTTTGTTAATTTCCGTGTCAATCCTGGGGTATGCTGAGTGAATAATTGGAAATGTTATAGGTAGTCAGGGAGAAATTTCCAACCACTTCATAAGCAGGTCTTTATGCCTCCCTCTAGCTTTGCATTTACCTGAACAGGACTCACAGGTCCTTACAGCACATACATATAATTACAGCAAATAAAATGCACCTAATGTGTTTTTAGGGACTACAGAATTACTGCCTCTCAAAAACGTTATAAAAACCTAAATACCATCAATTCAAATATTAGATAGTATTGTTTTTCTTTATAACTAACAAACTTTAAGCAAGAAAGCAGTTCTAATTTATATAACACATCCACATAAAGGAGTGCTATGTTTAGGCCTCTAGTTCAATATACATCTATTTTGTAAATAATTTTATTTGAATTTTTATTTGAAGTTTATGTGCAGTGCATTAAACTGATTGCATATTCCTTGGACAATGCATGAGTATCACATGGAATTCCGCAGTATAATTTAGAAAGAAAAAAGAAAACATTTAAAAATTTGGGAGACTAACTTTCTCTCACCTCTAACCTGCACTGGAAAAGTGTGAAAAGAGCTCATAGAATAAAGAGGCCTTATTCAAAACTCCATTTCATTTCTGAGCTCTCTGTCTATAAACACTAGGAAAATTATACTGAAAAGTCATCCGTAGTCTCCATTATACACAGAATTTTAAAAATTGTTGCTAAACTAAAATAAGCAAAAGAATTACAGGAAATAAGGTTTTTATGAACATCCTCACTAATTATTTTATAAGCACTACAAATTGTGGGAGGAAACATAGTGGAATAGCATAGCTGTTTGTTTCTTCTTTTTTTATTGGATATTTTCTGTTTTTACATTTAAAATGTTATCCCCTTTCTCCCAAGTTCTCCTCCCTTCCCATTGCATCCATGAAGCTGCTCCCTCTCCCAACCACCCTTTCCCCCCTCAGCACCTTGTCATTTCCCTACACTGGATAAAAGGCTTCTCCTCCCATTGATACCAGACAGTACTGTCCTCTGCTACATATCCAAATGTAGCCATGTGAACTCATTGGTTGGTGTTTTAGTCCCTTGGGGTTGTGGTGGGTTTGGTTAGTTGATAATTTTGTTCTTCCCATGAGGTTGTAGACCCTTTCAGCTTCTTCAGTCCTTACTCTATCTCCTTCACTGGGGCCCCTCTATTCAGTTCAAAGCATCCTCCTCTTTGTCAGTATGGCTCTGGCAGAGCTTCTGAGGAGGCATAACGGGTTCTTGGTAGTAAGAACCAGTTCACATCAAAAATGCATGGGTTTAATGGCTACATATGGAATGGATCTCCAGGTGATATAGTCTTTAGATGATCTTTTCTCCAGTCCCTGCTCCTCTGTTTGTCCCAATATTTCTTTACATTAGTGTTTTGTTCTCCCTTCTAAGAAAGACCTAGGCAACCACCTTCTCCCTTCTCTTCGAGCTTCATAATATCTGTAAATTTTTTCTTTGGTATCCCGAGCCTTTTGGGCTAGTAACCGCTTATCAGTGAGTACATACCATATATGTTCTTTTGTGACTGGGTTATCTCACTGAGGATAATAGCTCCAAGTTCCATCCATTTGCCTAGGAATTTCATGAAGTCATCGTGTTTCATAGTTGAGTAGTACTCCATTTTGTAAATATACCACAATTTTTTAATCCATTCCTCTGTTGAAGGACATCTGGGTTCTATCCAGCTTCTGGCTATTATAAATAAGGCTTTGTAACATGTGTCCTTGTTAGATGTTCGAGCTTCTTTTAGGTATATGCCCAAGAGTGGTATAGCTGGGTCCTCAGGTATTACTATGTCCAATGTTCTGAAGAACTGCCAGACTGATTTCCAGAGTGACTGTACCAGTTTGTAATCCCACCAACAATGGAGGATTGTTCCTCTTCCTTTACATTTTTGCCAGCATCTGCTGTTACCTGAGCAGACATTGAGGAAAAGGACATCCAGGGACTGCCTTACCTGGGGAACCATTCTATATGCAGCCACCAAACCCAGTCACTATTGCTGATGCTAAGAAATGCTTGGTGACAGGCACCTGAAATAGATGTCTTCTGTGAGGCTATGCCAGAGTCATACTGAATCAGGTGAGGATGCTCACAGCTAACCATCGGACTGAGCACAGGGACCCCAATAAGGGTGTTAAGGAAAGGACTGAATGAGCTGAAGGGTTTTGCAACCCCATAGGAAGAACAAAAATATCAACCAATCAACCACTACCCCAGAGCTCCCAGAGATTTAAACACCAAGCAATGAGTACCCATAATGAAGAGACTCATGGCCCCAGTTGCATATGTAGCAGAGAATGGCATTGTCTGACATCGGTAGGAGGAGAGGCGCTTGGTCCTGTGAAGTCACATTTCCCCAATTTAGGGAGTACTAGGGAGATGAGGCAGGAGAGGGTGGGTGATAGTGGGAGAGTCTTCATAGAAGCAGGGAGGAGGAAAGGGTTATGGGAGAGGAGAGAAAGAGGATAACATTTAAAATGTAAATGCATAAAAGATATAATAAAAGTTTTCAAAAAAATATAAGGTGGAAACCATAAAGAGACCGGAGCTCATGACATGAACATTGATAGTGAATAATCTCAAAAGCTCAGGTCCAGCGAAATTACTAGAATATGTGCTCCAATTTTTTTTATTATTTTCAAAATCCAGAACATGAAGAACAAAATTATAGTCACTGAAAACAATTTTTTTAGACCAGTAATCTTGTAGTGACTTAAGGTAATAGAACAGTGAGCTCTATGAGTGGGAAGTAAAATTTATTTCTGACTTCAGTAAGTTCTGGCTGGAGCTAAGGTATATACTTCTTCTGTAAATATGTGTATTTTTACATCTGAATATGCTTCTGTAAGTTTCTAAACAAAGATGGGATAGCAAGGCTTCTTTGGGGAACAAGATTGATGTGCATGCTGAGGTTCATAAGAAATATTATTTAACTAATAAGATAGTCACGAATAGAGCTAAATAAGGCTTTTTCTATTTTGTCACCCATATGTACTAGTTTATAGTTATTCTGAAATATTAAAGTGGGATTCAGGGAAGTTCCAGAGGAGTAGAGGGCTGCTGGGGGCCTGGAGTGTGGTCTTTAAGCATTTTTACACAGAATAAACTGCAGTGCTTTCCTCCAAGGTCTCTCTTTTGGAAAGGCAATCGAAGTAAGGTAGGCATGCAGGAGAGATATGGTCAACTTTTCCTTTTTTAAAAACATTACTCAGCGTATACTGATGCCTTTCATGTGGCTCTCAGAGATCTGTACCACCATACTGCTCAACAATTTTGGAGGACAATCTTTTAGATTTATGATTTTTTTGTTTCTTTATACTATTTTTACTTTAATTGTATTAACTAAACAAAATAATTATCCCCATGCCATTTTTTATATGCAGATGATTTATTTTGATCACATTTTTTTCCTTCTATTTTCTCCTTTTAGGTAACTTTTGAAGGTGACATTCCCCTTTAAATGTGAAAAAAATTCTATATAATTACAACCGAGTAATGAATCTCCATGAATCTAATATTTGTTGGTCATACTTAATAAAATTATTGTATATTCGTATTAAAAAATACAGACGAGTTAGACCAAATCATTTACTTATTTCCCATTTTAATGTTCCAGAAAAAATGAGGTATGTATGATATAAACTCCAAAGGTATGTTAAAAAAAGGTATATTTAAAAAAACATTTAATTTACTTACAGTCAATAGAGACATTGCTGTTTTCAGCACTGAGAATGAGGACCATTATGAGGTAAAAAGAGCTTTTAAGAGGTAGAGCAAAAAGAAGCATAGGATGGGGAACATGAGACATGGATGAACATGTAGCCATATTGGTGATTGCATGACACCATTTACAGAGGGACAGGATAAAGGATAGAGGATAAGAAAAAATGATGTTGATATGAAATATTATGATAAAGCCTATTATACTGCATGAGTACTTAAACATACATCTAGTTTTACATGTACTTTATGGTCATTGTAACTAGTAAGATTTTAAGGCATACTACCAAACCTTTAAAAAAACTCAAGTTCTGACAAAAATGTATTCATATACTTTTATGTAAAAATGCTGATAATATCTGTTCATTTATCTTTGTTTTTTAAAATAAAATTGTTCAATTAAAAAAATAAAGAATAAGTAGAAAAATTAATTCACTAAGAGTAGAAGATTTAAAAGAAATATATTTAATGTTTTTCTCACTTTTAATGGATATTTTATGTATCTACATTTCATGTTGTCCTCTTTCTGCCCCTTTCCCATTTCCCTTCACCCTTCCCTTCGTTTCCATGAAGATGCTCCTGCTCTCAACCACTCACTCCTTCCTCAAATGAACCTTCACTGGAGCAAATTGAGATTTACAAAGGAAAATAGATGAAAAACTCCATCACAGAGAGGGAAACTACACCCTAGGAAAAGGAAGAAAATAATCTTCTTGCAAGAAACCCAAAAGAAGATAACCACACAAACATAAATCTACCACTACTAACAAAAATAGCAGGAAACAACAATCACTATTCCTTAATATCTCTTAACATCAATGGATTCAATTCTCTAATTAAAAGACATAGACTAAGAGAATAGACATGTAAACAGGAGCCAGCATTGGGCTGCATACAGGAAACTCATCTCAGCCACAAAGAAAGACACTATTTCATCATAAAAGGCTGGGAAATTTTTTTCCCAAACAAATGGTTCCAAGAAACATGCTGAACTAGCCATTCTAATATCAAATAAAATCAACTTTCAACAAAAAGTTATCAAAAAAGATAAGGAAGGACACTTAATACTGATCAAAGAAAAGTCTATCAAGAAGAACTCTCAATCCTGATCATCTATGCTCCAAATGCAAGGGCACCCACATTCATTAAAGATACTTCATTAAAGCTCAGAGCATATATTGCACCACACACAATAATAGTGGGAGACTTCCACATTCCACTCTCAATCAATACAGAGATTATGGAAACAAAAAGTAAACAGAGATACAGTGAAACTAACAGAAGTTATGAACCAAATGGATTTAAAAGACTCCTAAAACAAAAGAGTATACCTTCTTCTCAGCACCTCACAGTACCTTCTCCAAAACTGACCAGATAATCCGTCACAAAATAGGCTTCAAAAGATACAAGAAGATTGACACAATACCATTTATCCTATCAGATCACTATGGACTAAGGCTGGTCTTCAGTAACAACATAAACAACAGAAAGTCCAGATACACTTGCATCTACTCAATGATAACATAGTCAAGCAGGAAATACAATAAGAAATTAATTTTTTTTTTAGAATTTAATGAAAATGAAGGCACAACATACCCAAACTGATGGGATGCAATGAAAGCAGTACTAAGAGAAAAACCCATAGCTCAGAGTGACTCCAAAAAGAAGTTGGAGAGAGTGTCTTCTAGAAGCTGGACAACACTCCTGAAACCTCTCAAAAATAGAGAAGCAAATGTCCCCAAGAAGGGTAGATGGCAGGATGTAATCAGTCTCAGAACAGAAACCAACCAAGTAAACAAAAAGAACTTGAACCTCCTTTTGCAGCAAAATAGTCAACATGTCCAGTGAAAACATTGCAACTTTGGGTCTCTGAAAATTACATAGGAAAATTTTAATATAAAATATAAGACTTCTTTTCTTTAAAAAAGTACTTATCGATAATATGAAAGCTTTTAATAAGACATTTATTAGCTACTTATTTATTGCTATGATAAATCACTATGGTGTAGACAACTTGTAGGTAAAAGTGCTCCTGAATCCAGAGGTACAAAGGAAGAAAACTTAGAGGCATGGTGCAGATGGCAGCAAGCGGCAAGCTTAGATTTCACAATTCAGGCACAAGCGAGGAAGGAGAGTGGGAGCGGGAAGTGGAGAATTTTTCAAAATTCTTCAAAGCTTACTTCAAGACTCCCCTGACAATGACATATTTTTTTTTATCACAAGATTCCACCAACTAGAAAACATGTATTCAAATAATTTAGCTGATAGGGACTTTCTTATTCAGACCAATGTAGAAAGTTTTACAGTAAGTTAAAATTGGTTACAAATCAAATTAACCAGAGCCAATTAAATATTTCTAGAAATGATTGCATGGGGCTGGGACTATATAGCTCAATGGTAGCTTTTTCAATGAACATGCATGAAAACCTGATTTAGTTCCTATTTACAACCTCCTAAATGATAAAGAATTGCAGATATTTTGAATTATTTATAATTTTATCACTGTTTTGCCACTTTACCATAGATATACACTTGGAAAATATCTGCCCCACTTGAAACAGCCTAACATAAGCTTCATTATAAAAAAAAAAAGACAGCATCCTCTAAACACTCAGAAAGTTATTAAACAAATGCAAATGCATTGTGGGTAAACACTACATAATGCATTATTTATAAAGATGATGGTGAGGGTAATTATAAAAGCTTAAAGAGATTGAGTGTTTATTATGTGCCTACACTATTATAGATGCTTAATATTCATTAACTATTCTCCACAAAGGACACATAAAGATCTTGCAGCCATAACATGTTAAGTAAGTTACTCAATTTAACTAGAACTTGGGGAGTTTCCGGTTTCATTCAAGTTATTTGAATCTAGACCTGCCTTCAGAAACATTTCATAATTTTATTTTCACAGTATAATATTAACTACAAATTCACAGACAGATTTAATTATGTATCAAATGATATTTTAAAAGTAAGCCAACACATATTTTATAAAGAACCTGTTTGGTTTTCTAACATCTCAGTGGAAAAACAAACAAACCAACAAGTGCATCCAATAATATGTTCTCACTAAGTATTCTCTGTAAGGTATAAGAAGGAAAGAAATATTAACAATTCAAATTCAAAAAGCCACTCAAAATCATATAGGTAAAATAGTATGTTTTTTAATTGAACAACTTTATTTTAAAAAACAAAGATAAATGTACAGATTTTAAGCATTTTTCATAAAAGTATATGAATACATTTTTGTCACTACTTGTTTTTTTTTTAAAGGTCTGATAGTGTGCATTAGGATCTTACTAGTTACAATGAGCATAAAGTACATGTAAAACAAGATGTAACCTGGAAATAGTCAAAGTTTTCTTGGTGTGTAAAGATTAAGGATAATGGTTTTTCATTTTCTTTTTTTCTTTTTTTTTCTTTTTGTTGAACTTCATATAGTCTGTGAGTTGTTTCTGGGGTGTTCTGAGTTTCTGGGGTTAGTATGCAATTATCAGTGACTGCATGTTATGTCTGTTCTTTGTGACTGGGTTTTAATATTTTATTTTTGTTCTGTTTCCACTGCTATTTGAATAGGATTTATAATTAATGGGGTTTGTGAGTATATACATAGAGTGTAAGTAGGTGTATGTGCAATGCTTATGAAAGAAGGTGGGTTTCCTTTTCACCTTACATTCTTAAGACAGGGTTTGTTTTAAGATCCTATAATTATACTGATTGGTAAAGTGGCTGAGAGACAATAGTGTCTGCCCAACCAGTACAATAGGGATGTTATAAAAGCCTTAAGTCTCACTTCAATATTTTACTTGGGTCCTAAGAATTTGAATTCAGTGACTCATGCTAGAATATTAAGAACACAAACCTATTTAGCAATGTGTTCAACTCCAAATAACTTAATTTTCTAGAAATATTTTTAGTTTAACAATTTCTACAGCATTCCTTTTTAATTGCTCTCATGAGTTTCAGTGACTATTTTATGTATGTAATTTAATTCATAAAATTACCAATATACTTTCTTGAGATGCATATTTCTTTCACTGAACTGTTAATGGATAATGATAGCCACAAAGTAATATTTGACTTACTTCACTTGAGCATGGTAAAAAAAAAAAAAAAATCAATTGCTGATTTTCACAAGCATACTAAATAGTTTCTTCACTTATATTTGAATAAGGCAAAATTAAAATATGAGTTGTAAATTTAATTTTGTCATACAATATTTTAAATGATGGTTCTTAAAAGTTTTAACCTCTCCAGTTGCCTACCGCCTACCACAGTAGTAGGGAAGAGAAGATATGTGGGAAGTAGACTTGATTAGAAAGGTTCTTTGGAGTAACTCCTATCAGTGTTGTTTGGAAATCACTAAATCAGTTCACATGACGAGGCTTCTTTTACCATATGATAGAAGGATGTACAGAGACCCACAGCCAAACATCCGACTCACCTCTGGGATCCTTAAAGAGGAGAATAAAGAACTATAGACTAGAGGGCTCAAAGAACTAGTAGAATATGGCCCCTGGAATGGACTAAGCAGGGATCAGAGGGGCTCACAGAATGTTCGGTGGCAAGCATGGGTCCTGCATTGATCTATATCGGGCTCTTTGTACACATGCTGGGAATGTTTAGCCTGAGGATTGGTTGGACTCCTAACAGTTGTAGTGCAGGTGTCTGACTGTTGGCCTACTCAACCTACCCTTTTCCTTGTACTGGGTTTCCTTGTCCAGCCTTGATAGGAAGATTTTTTTGCCTATGCTTGTTGAATTTATGTCATGTTTGATTGATACAAATGGGGGCTACTCCATTCTGGAGGGAAATAAGAAAGCAGAGGCCCTGGGAGAAGGGGAGACAGTAGGGACTAACAGAAGAAAAACAGCAAAGGGCAATGTCAGGATGTATTGTATGAGCAGAGAATAAATTAAAGAAAAAAGAGAAACGGTTAGTTCTTTACATTGAAAGAAGATTTTATGACCAATATATGTGATTTTTGTGACATTATACTGTTTAAAAGAATCTTCACAATAGATTATTAAGAAAAGAGAGGGTGTACATTGGTGTTCCCAAAACGTGCTTGAATATTTTATTTCAATTCCTTAAAATCTGTCCTTTGCAATTTTGTCAAAATTATTAATAATATATTAAATTATTCTCTGATAGACTTGTCAAGAAATTGAAAATATTATCTTCTACCAATAAATATTTTCTACATACTATTTACAAACAACGAAATGTTAATATTCAACATATTTTTATAGATCCCTGTGTGAAGATGTTGTTTTCATGTTCCAAGTGCATTTTTCCAGTTACAATTTACTTTTAATACATAGTATTTCTTCTGATTTTGAATGAGCATTGGCTTTAAAGTTGAATTTACAAATATTTTTATGATGATAGTAACAGTTTTGTCTTAAAATTTAAGAAAGAGAAATTACCTTTTTATTGTTTATATGACATCTTCCAGAGAAAAATTTTGAAGCGATTGGTTGTTAGAAGTAAAAAGAAACCTATGAAGCAATCACTGTCTTTGTTGTAATTTGGAAGGTTTTACAAGGAGTTTTATTGGAAGGGTGTCTAAAGTCTCCAAAGCTCATAGAAGAGATTTATCAGGGTCATGCTCTGAGTTACTTTCATGACAAGATCCTCATCTTGTGCTACGCAACCACACTGTCCTTGAATGTGATAATAAATATCAAAATGAATATGAATTTAGGAAATGTATTTTCTTTTCCAACATGCTACATAAGGAGCAGTATGGCTTTTGTTTGTTTGTTTATTTGTTTGTTGGAATCTCTTACAAATTTTCATAGAAATCTTGCTTTCTATATCTTTCTGAGACTCTTTTTTTAACCTCTATCCTAAAGCATTGGCTCTTAGGCTGGGGGTCAGAACTCTTCTATGGGGATTAAACAACCCCTTCACAGAGGTTGCATATCAGATATTTGTGATTCATAACAGTAGCAAGAATGAATTTATGAATTAGGAATAAAATAATTTTAACATTATGGTCACCAGAACAAGAACCATATTAAAAGACAGGAACATTAGGAAGGTTGAGAACTGTTGTAAAAGGAAATATTTTTCAACTTAAAGTCATGAGAAGCAAGGTTGTGAGTTATTTAAAAGTAAAACTTGAGAAATCATACCAAATTCATCTACGTTTACATACAGATTATAAATGGAAGCAACGTACCTGTGGCCTATGAACATATCTGTGATGAAGGAAAGAAATTTGAATCCTATTTTAAAGACTATGAATGATGGCCGAAATATCAATGGAGGTAAACAAAAGAACTTTCCATTAAATCACTATAGAAGTGGAATGAGTTTTATGAGCACAATTGTTTAGATAGATTTTATATTTAATGAAAGTCAGTCCTATTTTCTTTATAGTATGTTTCCATAATAAAAAATTTACTCCACTTTTGGGTCAGAAGTGCTGTGTATGCCTAAAATAGTATTTCTTAGCTGAATGTGCATTTAGAAATAAAATTTTCACATTGTAAGATAGCCTGCTACTTATATTTCTCTAGATGAAAGAAACTGAGTTCAGATAAGTGAAATCTTTGTCATCTCCCCAAATATGTTAAAGGTATTTCAAACACTATGCCTCAGCATTATATAAAAATCTGTTATAAAAATAAAGTGATAAACTGAATCATTCCCCAGGTATTATTTCTATTTTCATTTTTCTTTTTTTCTTCCTTCCTTCCTTCCTTCCTTCCTTCTTTCTTTCTTTCTTTTATTAGATACTGTATTTACATTTAAAATACAATCCTCTTATCCCATCCCACTCCCATCCCCTCTCTTAAACTTGTCTTCACAAAGGTGCACTCACTCCTAATTACCATCTCCACCCCACTGCCTTGGTATTCTCCTACATTTGGAAAACATGCCCTCCCTGGACCAAATGCCTCCTCTCACATTGATGCCAGACACTGATATCTTCAGCTACATATGCAACTGGAGCAATAAGTCTCTCAATTTGTGCACAATGGTTGGTATTTTAGTCCATGGGAGTTGTGGAGGGTTTGGTTGGTTGATAGTGTTGTAATTCCCATGAGGTTGCAAATCCTTTCAGCTTCTTCAGTCCTTTCTTTAACACCTTCATTGGGGTCCCCTTGTTCAGTCTAATAGGTAGCTGCAAGCATGCTCAGCTGTATCTGTATGACTATGGCAGAGGCCTTGAGGAGGCATCTCTATCTACTTCCTGTGAGTAAGTCCTTCTTGGCATCAGCAAAAATGCTTGGATTTGGTGGCTGCATATGGGGTGGATCCAAAGGTGAGGCAGCCTCTGAATGATCTTTTCTTCAATTCCTGTTCCTCTATTTGACCTTGTATTTCCTTCCATGAGTGTTCTCCCTTATAAGGACTGAGGAATCTCCATTATGGCCTACCTTCTTTTTGAGCTTCAAAAGATCTGTTAACTGTGTGTGTGTGTGTGTGTGTGTGTGTGTGTGTGTGTGTGTGTGTGTGTGTGTGTGTGTGTGTATGTGTGTGTTTGTGATTTAATAATTTTTTAATTTTTTTATTCTTAAGATTATGATATCATGATATAAATTCATTATATTTTTCTTACTTTTCTCTTTATACAAACTCTCCCATGCCCCCTTCCATGTATCTACTCTCTCTCTCTCTCTCTCTCTCTCTCTCTCTCTCTCTCTCTCTCTCTCTCTCTCACTCGCTTTCTCTCTCTCTCATATATATATATATATTTCAAATGTTATCCCCTTTCCTGGTTCTTCTCTCTTCCATTTTCACTTCTGCTGCTTTTATGAGGATGCTCTCCAACCCACCTACCCACTCTTACCTCAATACACTGGCATTCCTATACACTGAGGAAATGAATTTTAACATGATCAAGGGCTTCTCCTCGTATTGAGGTCTAACAATGCTATTTTTTGCTACCTGTGTGGCTGGATGATAACTTCTAGTTCCATCTATTTGTCTAAAAATTTTATGAAGTCATTGTTTTTAATAGCTGAGTAGTAATCCTTTATGTAAATGTACCAAATTTTCTGTATCCATTTCTCTATTGAAGGACACCTGGGTTCTTTCCATCATCTGGCTATTATGAATGATGCTGCTGTGCACATGGCGAAGCATGTGTCCTTGTTATATGTTTGAGCATATCTTGGCCATATGCCCATGAGTGGTATAGAGTAGTTCCATTGGACAATGCTATTAATTTTTGTCATGATACCATCAACCCGGTTCAATAGCAGACACCATACGAGAATTAATTGTGGAGGAATGACCCAGCAGAAATTCCAAATTTGCCCTAGTAAAAATATTTTTCTTTTTTTCTTTTTTTTTTTTTTTTTTGGTCAAAGTAAGGATAATACTCCAGGTGCCCTCTTAAGATTAAATTATGGAGTTACATTTTGATAATAATATTAAATACCAAAGTTTCTAAGTTTAATGTTGAAAATAAGCTTCCACCTTTGACTTAGGTTGTTTACAAAATATAATTTTAACTTTGAGACAACAAAATGTAAAATTATGGAATATATAAGAGCTTCAAGCATTCCAGTTTCTTCTGTAAATATGTACAATTTAATGTTTGTTTCTACAATTTAAATTTTTAGTTCACTACAATTATAGTTTATTGAAGCATTGCACACTAATATAGACAAAAATCATATTATATATATTTAAAAGGCTTTTTCTATTTTTCCTCATAAAGATTGTTTCTAGAAAGCTAATATTAGGTTCCAAAGAAATTATTTTATTGTAGCACTATGTCCATTTTTTAAATATTCCTCAGCTGAGAATTCTTTGTTTAGCTCTGATCATATTTTCTAATAGGGTTATTTGGTTCTCTGGAGTTTTTAACTCTTGTATTCTTTGTATATATTAAATATTAGCCATCTATGCATAGAGGCTTAAAGATAAACAGAGTCAAACTGAAGGAAGTAATCCAGAAATATAATAGTCTATGTTAGCCTTAAAATAATATGAAAATATTTATAGTATTAATAGTAATTTATTTTTATGGTTCTGGGAATTAAATGCAAGGCTTATACTGTGCTAGAATGTGCCAGAAATAAAATGAAAATTTTATTCTATTAAGTTTGTGTTTTATTCACTTTTTGTCAAAATACATTTTATTTTCTTATTTTCCATTTTATCTTAAATTATAGAATATTTCTTTACTTATATTTCAAATTATGTGTGTGTGTGTGTTTGTGTGTGGGTGTGAGTGTGTGTGTGTGTGTATGTGTGTGTGTGTGTGTGTTCAAAACCAAAAAGACAGTGTTCCCCTAATTATAATAATAGGTTGTTGTAAAATTCCCAAAGTGTACATTGTGAACTGAATTTACCCAGTTTCTCTGCAAGAGTAATAAAAATTCTAAACCAGCAGTTCTCAACCTGTTGACTGTGACACCTTTGAAAGTCAAATAGCGCTTTCATAGGGATTTCCTAAGATCATTGGTAATCATTATGAGTCATATCTAGGAAAATTACAGTTATGATGTGTTAATAATAATAAGTTTAAGGTTAGGGGTAACCACATCACTTGGAAATGTAGTAAGTGTCCAAGCTTTAGCAAAGTTAAACAAACACATCTTTTTATTCCTCAATAGCTGCTCCTAAGAATCCCTACCTTATTTATTTATTTATTTATTTATTTATTTATTTATTTATTCTTTCCTTCATTAATTTCTTTATTTATTTTTATTCTTCAGAGTTTATTCCTCTCAAGGTCAACCAACCAACTGTTCCACATCCCATACCTCCACCCCACTACCTCTGTCTTCATAGGATGTCCCTCTTCCACCTACCTTACCAGACCTATAAACTCTTGGGACCTCCAGTCTCTTGAGGGTTAGGTGCATCTTCTCTGATGAAACCAAGTACTGGTAATCCTCTGTTGTATATGTCTTGAGGCCCTCATATCAGTTGGTGTATGCTATATAGTTGGCGATCTAGTGTCTGAGAGATCTCAGGGGTTCAGGTTAATTGAGGTTACTGGTCCTCTTACAGGGTCACCCTACACCTCAGCTTCTACCAGCTTTTCCCTAATTCAAATCCAGGGGTAGGCAGTGTCTGTTCATTGGTTGGATGCAAATATCTCTATCTGAGTTTTTCAGCTGCTTGTTGGTTTATTTTGGAGGGCAGACATGATAGGTACCTTTTTATGAGAGGTCCATAGTCTAGGTAATGGTTTCAGGCCTTGAGGCCTCCCCTGAAGATGAAATCTACTTTGGGCCTGTAGATAGACCTTTTTTCCCCCTCAGGCTCTTTTCCATTTCCATGGAAAAATAATATATAAAGTTTGGTGCATTATGCAAATTTTCAGTTTCATGTTAGAATCTAATGTTCAGTTCCATATGCTCGTCCTTGTAAAATAAATACTATTTCCTCAGATGAGGGAATAAGATAACCAAGCTGGGCAAATACACATCTTGGGTTGAGCCCAGAACATTTTTTTTTCTGTTATGATTAGGTCTAGTTCTAAGCCTTCTACCCTCCAATAAATTCTAGGCTTAAAATAAACTCAACCTTTCTAACTCTTTCCGAATTCTGGCTTGCAAGCCGTTTCAACTTGGCTGGCTTGGCTCAGATCTCCACTCAAAACTTCCTTCAATCAGGTTCTCTTGAAATTGTTCCTGCTCAACCTCAAACTAACTCTGAAAATCTGTTCTAACATTCAGACTGTGGTTTCTTCTCATTCCTTGGCTCATTCTGTCTTCATATGCAACCTTTCTATTTAAAGCTGCCTTCTCTTGCTTTGTCTTCTTTTGTTTTGTCCTGTCCCCTCTTCCCCTCCCCTCCTCCTGTCCCCTTTCCTTCCTCCCTCTCCCCCACTTCATCCCCTGCCCCATGAGTGCACGCACTCTTCCCTTAAGTTGCCTCTTTGCTGTCTCTTCTTGTGAAAATTGGATGTACCATATCTGTGACTCATACTATCAAATCTTTCTCTGTTTTTTTGTTTGTTTTGTTTTTATGTCTGTCACTCATATATGATTGCTTGCTTTCAAAAACTCGCCTTAACTGCAAGGTTAGGAATTAGAAATATTTACTAAGGCTATGTGTGTATTCTAGCTAGATCTTACTATAATCCAGGTCAAATCTACATTCCAGATGGGTCATATCTTTGGAAATGATCCCTTGTCAGAACAACATGTTACTGTAATAAAATTCCTCTACAATTCTTGACGCTAATAGCATTGTAATAAACAAAGACAGATCAGTGTTGTGATTTACATTGTTCCTTTTACATTAAATGTACAAATTTTAAGAACATTTAAAAATTCTACATTTTTCAAGAAAAACAAAGAAAAGAAAACTTATAAGAAAATAATTTGAGCCGCATGGTGTCAGTTTGCACAGGGAAAAACAAAAAGCTTGCATTTATATTCAGAAGTTTATTTTAAATGGATATTTGAAGCAGTGATAACAGCTGTTTAATTATAGTGGAAGTTACATATTCTGTATTTTCTACATGCTACATCAGGTGTTTTCAACAAATTGGGTCAATAGAATAATCTGTGAATAGTCAAGACAAACAGTTTTTCTATATTTTATCTTTTGTATATTATTTGAAGATGAATTTGGAAAACATTGTTTGAAAAAGTCGTCTTGATTCACAGAACATTTCAGAAATTAGGGCATGAATTTTTCTATGGTATTTTGTGGTGGTTGTTGTTTTGTGTTTTGCTTTTGCTGTCAAAAATGCTTTTCAACTAAAATTTGAAAATTCTATTATTTCTAGCAGGTCCTTAAAGTCTATGTTTTGGCCCATCTATCAGCCACACTGGGGACATCTATATTTGAGTTTCACAGGACACAAACTTACTTGGAGTCCTGGATCTGAATGAGAAAAATCGGAAACTCTACAACAAGAGTTTGAAATGCAAGAAATCCCTGTTTTTGACAGTTCTTGTCTCTCTGCTATCACCAATTTTGCCATCTCATATGAAGACACCTTCACTAAGTATCTTTTCTTTGAGTATATTTTTCCTATTTTTAATGTTGAGGTGTATTTCTTATGTGCTGCCAAAGAATGTCTTTGGATTTTTATCCATTCTTTTAATCTTTTATTTTTATAGAGGAACTAAACTGATGATATTAATATTGGCAGATGTTAATGAACAATAATTGTTCATTTCTGTTATTTTGTGCTTGTTTTTGGCAGTAGTGTTTTTTGTGTGAGCACATTTGTATGTAACTGTATATTTATATGCCCACATATGAGTGCACCTGTACTTTTGGTCTTGGTGTTTTATAAGAATAACAGAAACCCAAAGACAGTGAATTAACCATACATGGATATAGATGTGTCTAGAGTCCTGGAGTCACTCTATACTAATAAGATAATCATAAGACATCAATAATTATCAGATTTGAGATACAGAATTTTATATGTTGTTAACGAGTGAGCATGTAAACACTTTAATTGTGTTGAAGTTTCTCAGATTTGATCATAAATAGCACATAACTTTATGAACTCTGAAAAAAATAATTTTGTGTTGTTACATAATCTTTAGATCTCACACGATCTAAAGATCACACAGTCCACAATTTTTGTTCATCTGTGCAATAAAGTTTTTGCATTTCATAGGTACAATGGATATTTTAATTACAGTAGCTTATCTAACAACATATTTAATTAAAAATATCATTTTGATTATTCAATGCTACTCATAGGCAATAAACCTAATAGAAAAATCACAATGTGATAAGTAATAACAATAATAATAATATTTAGTAAGTAGTATGCCAATTTTGATAAGAAATGTGTATTAAAGATATTACTGCTTAAAAACATTGATAGTTATGATTATCCTAATTGAATTTTGAATAAAAGTTTAGCTTACATAAAATAATGTAATATAAACATGTAGTGAAATCGTAGAAAATGCAATCATCATGGGATTTGGGAATGTTTTCCTTACATAAATTTTAATAATGACAAAAACAACAATACCAACAAAAAATGATATAATATCTCAGCACTTTAAGATGTCTTATTCAAAGACAGGTCTTGATTTCCTCCCAAGAATTCACATAGTAAAATAAAAGTGCTAACCAATTTGGCCTCTTTCTGCCATGTGCTTGTATACATGCATACACCACCACACCACCACCACACCACCACCACACCACCACCACCACACCACCACCACACCACCACCACCACACCACCACCACCACACCACCACCACACCACCACCACACCACCACCACACCACCACCACACCACCACCACACCACCACCACACCACCACCATACCACCACCACACCACCACCACCACACCACCACCACACCACCACCACCACACCACCACCACCACACCACCACCACACCACCACCACATCACCACCACCACACCACCACCACCACACCACCACCACACCACCACCACACCACCACCACACCACCACCACACCACCACCACACCACCACCACACCACCACCACACCACCACCACAGTAAACAAACATAAAGAAAACAAATAAAACATTAAAAAATTAAACCCTTGGCATTTGCTTCCAGTTTAAAATTTTTTGTAATTTGCTATGAGGCAGAGAGAAGAAAGTATATTTACTCTTTACCCTTACCTAGCTGATTTCTTCTTAAAGTTAAACAAAATATCATTTTGCTGATAATTCCATTTTAATTTAAACACACTGAAGCTCTTCACTAAAGGAAGCATGTTAGAAACTTAAAATTCACTGTCTATTCTAAACACTTAAATTTCACCTACTGTAACTTTCTTGAATGAGGACACAGCTGTGTTTCTATTAAACATTCATTAAGTGCCCAATGATTCCTGTGCTGGTGAAAACAGGAACACCTACAGGGTAAGTGTTTGAAGTTTAGGCTTTCCTGATTTAGCTTCTGTGTGCCCATGTCCTGCAGGAAGTCATAATTACCTCAAATGTTGGTGCATTATTTTAACTTCTTTCACTAAAGTATTGATATATTGTAAAAGAGAGGTCTTTTGAGTGTAAGACTTATCTAGAGAAAAATATTGATTTCCTGATGCTATAATAAAATTAAATCAAGACTTTTAAATTCTGGTTCTGAAAATTAAAGCCTTGGAATAAATGGTCCTTCAAACCCATACCAATCAAACCAAGGATAAGTTCTAAAAATAGTTATGGATGGATGAAGTAGAAGGAGAGGAGGAATGTAAGTGATGGAATAGGCGATAATCAGTTATAACTAAGAAACATTAGAGAAATCTTATGGATTTATATATACATACATATATACATATACATATACATATACATATACATATACATATACATATACATATACATATACATATACATATACATATACATATACATATACATATACATATACATATACATATACATATACATATACATATACAAATACATATACATATACATATACATATACATATACATATACATATACATATACATATACATATACATATACATATACATATACATATACATATACATATACATATACATATACATATACATATACATATACATATACATATACATATACATATACATATACATATACATATACATATACATATACATATACATATACATATACATATACATATACATATACATATACATATACATATACATATACATATACATATACATATACATATACATATACATATACATATACATATACATATACATATACATATACATATACATATACACACACACACACACACATATATATATATATATATATATATATATATATATATATATATATATATATACACAATGGTAATTTCAAAGGAACTACCAAAAATGGGGGAACAAGAGCCACAGCTATGTGTAATTTATTATCAAGGAAATCCTTGATTCTAATAATGGTTGGAACATCTACTAAGGTTGGTAGCTAGAGAAGCCACACAGAAACACTCAAACATCCCAAGCTATTGCCAATGCTTTTAATGGCTCTCTATAAATTGACAGTAAATGCTATTGCTGAAGACAACAATTACACCACTCAATGAGCATGAAGAAGTCAATCTGGTGATAACCTGATGCATTCACACTAATGGACTAATATTCATGGAATTGTGAGGCACTGAACTCATTACCAAAGACTTTTCATTACATTGATGATTAACACACAAGATATACTGGTTCAATAATGACACAGTGCTGGTGGGACTAACCAAATTTATGGGATTATATTTAAGCCCTATTAAGGTTTCATGAGATAAAAACTATTCTCCACATTCCTTCATCATCAAAGAATCAGAAACTACATAACTGAGGAACCTAAGGGAAAACAAAATGCTACCATTCTGCTAAAGTAATACAGCAATAAAATGTCCCTTTCCACCTTAGCATTATTTTCATGACTATTATTATCATCATCATGATCATTAACCATTTTTTATAGTCCATTCATGATCACCTTCCCTGTCCACGCTTTGACTGTTTCTTATTCCATACCTCTTCCTCCATCTCCAAGAGGATATCTCCACCTCAACACCCCCAACCAACCAGATCTCTCCTCTCCTTGGGGCCTCGAGTCTCTCAGAGGTTAGGTGCATCTTCTCTCACTGAAGCCTGAGCAGACGGTCCTCTGTTGTGTATGTGTTGGGTCCCCATATCAGCTGGTGTATGCTGCCTAATGGCAGATCAGTGTCTGCAATTATACCCAGTTTCAGGTTAGTTGGGACTGCTGGTCTTCCCATGGGGTTGCCCTCCTCCTCAGCTTCTTCTAACTTTCCTCTAATTCAACTGCAGCATGTTCCCAGCTTCTGTCCACTGGGTGGGTGTAAGTAATGACAACCTCTTAGATTCATAGATAAGTGCATTTCTCAGTCATTGTCAAGAGGAGATTCCATGAGCATTAGATGGGAACAAATCAATAGGTCTACAATGGAACAATTTGCAGAGAGTGAGAGATCTTTGGAAAACTTAGTCTGAAATGTAGTTTCTCCACAGAAATCTCACCTCTCATGGCTCTAGGGACAGAACTGAATCCAATTCTGAGCAATCCCTCTCTTTATCTACCAGTAGTTGAAGAAACCTACCACAGAGTGATTTACTTTTTCTTAACTCTATTTTTAGATTATAATATAATTACTACAGCAATCTGTTTTCTTTGCTCCCTTGAAACACTGCTAGTATACCCTACTTTGTCCTCCAAATTTATGGCCACATTTTTATTGTTATTAAATATATACACAGAGATGCACTCATATATATACATAACTTGCTCAATTTGTATAAGGTTATTTGTATATATATTTTCCTGATCCCTTCTTCCTGTCACAGTCTCATTTACATTGTTTTATATGCACATTGAATCATGGTCAAGAGTTACTCTTGATTAATAAAAGTATGGTAAGTAGAAGCATTCCTCCCATTGGAACACAGCAATCTGGCTCAGTGCTTTGGGTCTTGATTAACCCAAACTGCATATAACCAAATGCCATGTTATATGGTCATGTTAATAATTACTCTTGTCTGATTCCTAAGTGGCTTTGACATTTTTTTTTTTTTTTTTTTTGTTATTGGATTTTTTCTGTGTATACATTTCAAATGTTAACCCCTTTCTCTCTACTTCCAAACACCCTCTCCACCTCAGGTCCTTGGCATTCACCTACACTGGAAAAAATGTGCATTCACTGAATGAAAGAACTCTTCTCCCATTGATTCTATCTATCCTTCACTACATATGCAATTGGAGCTATGGGTCTCTCCATGTGTGTTCACTGGTGTTCATTTAGTTCCTGTGAGCTCTGGAGGTTTGGTTGGTTGATAATGTTGTTCTTTCTATAGGGTTGCAAACACTTTCTTCCCTTCAGTCCCTTATCTCTTTCATTGGGGTTCCCATGTTCAGTCTGATGTTTAGCTGTAAGCATCCTCATTTGTATCGGTATAATTCTGGCAGTGCTTCCAAGGAGGCATCCACATCTTGTTGCTGCCAGTAAGCACCTTTTGGCTTCAGCAAAAGTGCTTGGGTTTGGTGGCTGCATATGGGGTGGATCCCCAGGTAGGCAATCTCTGAATGATCTTTCCTTTAATCCTGGCTCCTTTATTTTTCCCTGTATTTCCTTCTGTAAGTGCTTTGTTCTGCCTTCTAAGAAGGACTGCAGTATCCACATTCTGGCCTTCCTTCTTTTTGCACTTCATAAGGTCTGTGAACTATTTCCTGGTTCTTCAGACCTTTTGGGCTAGTATCTGCTTATCAGTGAGTACATATCATGTGTGTTCTTTTGTGACTGGGTTACCTCACTCAGCATGATTGCTTGTAGTTCTATTCATTTACCTTGTAATTAAGCCATTGTTTCTAATAGCTGAGTAGCACTCCATTGTGTAAATGTACCACATTTTTGTATCCATTCTACTATTGAAGGACATCTAGGTTTTTTTCCAGGTTCTGGCTATTCAAAATAAAGCTGTGATGAACATGGTGGACTATGTGTCCCTTTATATGTTGGAGCACCTTGGTTTTGGCATTCTTAATCTTGTATCCAATCATCTGTGTGGATCACAAAGGCCAGATAAATTGGTGTCATTAGTTTGTTCAATATAGTTGTTTATACTTCATACAAACAAGTTGTTTGTTAAAATGAGCACCTAGATTTTATTATTTTCTGTTTATCAGGCATTCAAATTTATTTGGCATTTATTTTTACATTTCTATTTACAAGAATACAATCTTGCTAAAAGAGTGGGCAGTCATGATCTTGTCTTTTCATCCAAACTTTTAGTATAAAGTCAAATAGGCATGAAAAAAATTACAGAAGCCTTTGGTGTTGTGCTTCATCTTATAATCCCTTCATGTGGCTCCTAAATTTTATTCTTTCAATCTCCCATTAATAGAAGTCCATATCACACATCAGGTTTAGAGTCTGAAAGTCTCCTATGAACAAATGCATTTATGTCTAAGACATATGGAAAACTTAGGGTAATATCCATGGAAGAAAAGTATACAGTATATAGAAGTTGAATTAATAATCTTTGAATAATTCAATTAAAACAATACTGCCAATGTAATAAAGTGGCACTGATCATAGATTTCTTAACAAATTTTCCAGCATCACTTAAATCGCCTACACACAGTTGTGTTCTATGTAAAGCAAACCAATCACTTACTGCCACAGAATATATTATAAAATATACAAGTATAGGTATTTAGTGTGTCATTTGCACACAACAAATATATTTGCTCAGATAAATACAAAAGAGCTCATGAAGTTTCGATAGCTTGAATCTCCTTCCCACTCATTTCATCTTGCATTTGTGTACATCATTCCTATTCTGACATGTTGTTACTACCTTCCAAGCCATGAAAGTCTTCCTAAAAAATACATTAAAAATTAATAAATCTCTATAAGCTAGTTGCTAACCTTCAGTGTTGAGTCACTACCTTTCTCTTTTGTGACTCAAGAGCCCAGGAAAGAGGATCATCATTGTTCCTGTCACAGTTTATTTATTAAGTGATATAGGTGACACTTTCCTCCTACTTTGCTTTTGACTCACCATTGTCACTCCCACATATTGCTGGTCAATTCATGAACTAATGAATAAGAAATATAGATGATAAAAGTGATGTTTTAGTCTAGGGAATTATCAGAGATATATTGGATCCCCCAGGATATATCTGAAAAATATGGGTTAGAGATGATTTTAGTTGTTTCTTTGTTGTGAAGTATCAACCCTGATGATTCTGTTTGTGAAAATGCAATATTGTACATACTAGTCTTCTTTTGAAAATGTTCATAAAATATAAGACAATATTGTGTTTTCACCAGTCAACCCAGCACTTAAGCATCAATCCCAACATTGATCTACAAATCACATTTCTCCCTACAGTTAACTTGCAGTATCAGGAGAATGGAAAACACATTTCTATTTCACTCCATCTTCATTCTTATATAATCCCAGACAAGAGCAGAATATTAAAGTAGTATTCTTCAGAGTCAAGAAACTGACTCTACTTTGTTGAAGAAGTGCATTAGTCTTGACACACCTAAATTCAATTAGAACCTGTGTGTGAAGTTCTCACTATTATAGAATGTTGTTACCTCCAAATTAATTTTGAGAGATTTTTTTCCTAACAAGTCTAAATGAGTATATGGACGTAAACTCAGAAATCCTAGGTAAACTTTATTAAAAGCAATAAGGTAATCAATAGATCATAAGTTACCATTATATAAAATATATTATACTGACTGAGTCAAATATAAATAAGGTAGAAAAATGTTTGATGAAGTAAAGATAATTCTATCCTGTTGGAATTACAAATTGTTTCTGAAGGTGTACAAAAATAGAAATTCTATTAAGTATCAATTATATAAAACATCTACAAAAGATTCAGTGATTAAAGTTCAAATTAGGAGTGGCCAACTAAAAACTACATTATTTCAAATATTGCTGGGAGATATGAATTGGCTACATTCCATGATTAGGTTAACTATGCCGAGCTAAGTAATTTATTTCAAAGCTTTTAAGATTATAAAGCTTAAATAGTCAATGATAATTATTATCTGAGGGTGAGAGAATTAACTCCTAGAAAATAAATAAAGGATTCACATATGCCTCATTTGGATCCAAAGATGTCTTGTATTTGAGTTATTTTGCCTTCTATTATTCACTCATTATTACAAAGGAAATCTTAATCATAGAAGTGATTATGTATTAAAATGTAACTTTTTCATCATAAATACATATTTTTTTCTTAATTGATTCTAAAGGGAAAAAAAAATTCTTGAATTAGCCGGAATAGATCCAACGAATAGTGTGGTACCTTTCACGGATGCAGAAATTACCTCCTTACACACATAAAATGAGCATTGGCAAAAGGCTTGCAACAAATTTGGGTGAGAATTTAATTCAAAGATATAAAATTATTTTATGATTTTATTAATTAGAAAAAGCCGAGAAAATTATGAGACAATATCTTATTTGTACTCTGTATAACCAAACAACATTACCTGTAGGGATAATGCAATATGTGCCTAAAGAAATGAAATTTGATAAGTAAATTATTTTTCAACTTGCAGATTTTAGAAAATTAAAATATGTATACTATCTTCATATTCAGGTATCAATGAGTAACTGCTTTTAAGTTCAGAGTCATTGCTTTTGTAATTATACGTTTATTAGAAATTGTAACTGTTATGGAAATTTTTTATGGATTAAAACTGACAATACTCAGCATATGTCTTTAATAAAATAACTAAATTTTTTACATTATATAATATAATGTAAAGCATATTATAGGAATACTATACAATCCTATAGGACAAACATTTGTACATCTAATTGTACCTTAAATAGGATGCTTAACAAACAAAAAGGGTAATAAAGAGTTCTGGAGATAAATTACACAATGCTTTATTTAAATTTTAAGTGGTAATGAACAAAATTTAACAACTGTTGAGAGAAATTAAATTATACAAAAACAAAAAAAAATCAAAAGAACAATAATAACAACAACAAACGTGGTGAACTAAATCATTCCATTCAAGGATGGCCTAACTTAAGAATACAAGTAGAGAATTGTGTTGCATTGAGAAGATGTTTTGTTCTTATTTCAACTGGAGAAAAAAAACTATATATTCCATACAGTTTTATAGAAATCATGTTTAACCAAGGGAGACTCTCCACAAAGATCTTGCCTGGAGACAGGAAGAAAGAAATCAAGAGGATCAACAGCAGATAACATATATTGTTGATCCTTTGACATTTGAACAGCTCTGAAACAATCTGAAACAGGAACATATATCCAGCCAGGAAATCAGCTGTACATAGTCAATAAGTCTTGTTATCAAGTAAATTTTCAGAACTTGTCATGTCATTTTTAAATGACACTGATAAACAGTTATTGTAGTTTGGTTATACAATACAAACTAACTTATAGAGAAAAACAGGTGCCTTACCTGCTGAAACAAATAATAGGAAATCATCATGTTTAGCTGTTCAATGCACATCACACATTCTATACAGATGTTAATTCAAAAATATTTTTATCACTTTCTGGAGTTTGAGGACTAAATAACAATAAATTTGGAATAATCCTGACATGATTCATCCTGGAAGATCCTGAGAAAGATGCTGAAACCCAGAGAAATGCTTCTTCCATCATCCTATTTGATCCAACCTCAGATTGTCTTAATATCTGTTTCCTCAAAACCTGCTTCTAGGATTTCAAAGAAAGTTGATAACTTCAGATGACCACAATAGGTACAGCTTCTCAGACTGTTTCTGTGAGGAATTCATTTAAGTCTGCACTTTCTCAGCATGCAGAGATTGATTATAGCTACCTTTTTTAAGATGGGCAAATATCCCAAATTTTGGAGATCCCATAAAAGGAAAAGCAATATCACCTATATGCAAGAAGCAGTTTTAAAAGAGTCATACCCTATTTCCCAGAGGCAAGTTGGATATTTCTAGGTGTTAATTAGGTGATAAAAATAATTAAATGGAGGTTGGTTGTAAATTGCTAAATGGTTATGATCAGGAAGAAAACAAAATATAACTTCGACTAGGAATTTTTCTCCTCTGTCTTTCTCTCTTACCTATTTTTAAACATACAAAAGGGGAAAGAAGTTATTAAAGGAAAAAATAAAGACATCTATAAGAATAATAAAAATTGATTACTGTGTTTCAGTTCAGACATGAGTATTGTCATAAATATTAAAAAATCTCCTGTATCTGTATGGTGTAAAGAATATTCCTCAATTATCGCTGAGTGGCTAATGGTAAGCTAAAGATCCAATAACTGGGCAGAGGACATAGAAATGCTGGCCTATGAGTATGAGCCAGAGGTACGAGGGAGAAGAGCCAGGTAAAGGGAATTTGTGATGAGGGATGCAGGTGAGGGTTAAAGAGAATAAGGGCCACAAGATGGAGGAAGTAGTTTGGACATGAGGCAAAATTGCCAAGGGATGATAGACAGTTACAGCAGTGCTGGCCAAAAATCACTCAATGCAAATTACTCAGAGCATTGGCTGGAAGATAACTAAGATAGCACAGAGGATTAGAAATATCTGCTCAGTTATGTAGTTAAATTTTGTTAAAAAAAACTTTGTTTCTGTCTCAATTATTTGGGAGTTAGCTGTGTTTGGAAAAAAAATCCACCTTTAAATTTTATTCTATAATTAATTACTGTTCTTGATAAACCACACCAAGATATTTTGTGTTAGCTTTCTGCTTTTTTTAACATGCAAGATTTTATTCATTTATCTATTAATAGACCTTTGTTCTATTTCCAAAACTTGACTCATATACAAATATTTTGCAAAAGCATTCCTATTTTATAGACCATTTAGGGACATTAACTTTCACTTTTTATTTTGTTTGGCAGCGACATTTTACATTGTATTAGTAATGTGTTTGTGTGTTTTTGTGTGTTTGTGTGTGTGTATATGAGTGTGTGTGTGTGTGTGTGTCTGTGTGTGTGTGTGTTTAAAAATGAACACAGTTCAGGGTTTCTGTGTGGAGGTCAGAGGAGTCATTTCTATCTTCGGGGGCTGGAAAAGTAAATCAATCTTGTATGAATAGGCACTTTATTCTTTCATTCATTAGCCATCTCATCAGACTTCAGAAAAGAAAAGGTACCAAATTAAGATAGTTCATGATTTTATATATGTTATGGTTTTTTATAGACTATTTATATTTTATTCTGTCAACAGTGAAATGTTATTTTTAAGTTCATTTAAGAAAATTCTATGTTTTAATATTATGGTTTACATGTATCTATGTCTGATTTGAGCTAAATTTTTTACAATGTTTAAGATTTACTTCTATTTGATTTTTATTTATGTACATTAACTTTTTTTTATAAAGTTTTCTTGTTCATACTAAATTTCCTTTAATGAGTGAAAATAATGTCAACAACTGAATTATGTTCACTTTTTATTGATATATTTATGTATCTTGACACTCAGGACAAACAATGAAAATTGTAGCATTAATGATAAAATTACAAAGTAAGTAGTATAATTTTTAAATTTTTTCCTGAGTGATTTTGGCCATTGCAGAAGCACTGTGTTTTGATCTTATTTCTATCCAGCTTTGCAATTTTATCCATTCACACACTGAGTTATTGATTTAACTTGCAGTGAACATAGATCAAATGGCCAGAGTGTCATAACACATTGAGTGTTTTGTTCTAAGAACATGATCTAACCCTCTAATTACAAGAACTTTAAAAAATTATTCTAAATAAATTTTATTTTATTTTATTTTGCTGAGCTTACATCCTGAACAGCCATGCCAAATTTGTTAAGATTTTTATATATCTGATGTAGTAAAGAATATCTGAATTTTTTAAATTATAATGTTACAAGAAGAGAGGGAAAATTGTGGATGCTTCAATACCACTTACAAGGGGAAACAAAATAACCATGGGAGGCAGAGGAGGGAAGAACTTGGTAGGAGAGAGGAAAGAGGGGAAACTGGGAGCAGGATCCAGTATGGGAAGAGACAGGAGAGAAATCCAAATAGCTAGAAGAATGAATAGAAACATGTAGCAGTAGGGGAACCAGTAAAACATCCCAGATGACAGAAATCCTAGAAGCTACCACAACCCTGGGAGGATGACATTAGCCTGAAATACCCAACAGTGGCAAAATGGAACCTCAAAAGACCACCTCCTGTAGATAGAAATGGCCACCAGTTTAGGAATAGGGCCACCTAACCAACTCAAAATCTTTAACCAAGAAATTTTCCTGTCCAAAGGAAACACAGGGACAAAAGATGGCACAGATTCTGAAGGAAAGGCCACCCAGAGTTCACCCTGCCTTAGAATTCACCTCATTCACACACATCAAGCCCTGACACTATACAGCATGCCAAGACATCCTTGCAGACAGAAACCTGGTATAGTTGTCCTCTGGATGCCAGCACCTAACACAGATGCAGACAATCACAGACAATAATTGGACTGAGTCCCAGGACCCTAATAGGACAGTTTTGGGAAGGACTGAAGGAGCTGAAAAGGAATGCAACCCCACTGAAACAACAATATCAACTAACCTGAAACCCCAGATCTCCTGGTGACTAAATCGCCAACCATAGGGTTCACATGAGTGGGTCTATGGCTCCTGCTATATATGTAGCAGAAGACTGAATCAGTGGGAAAAGAGGCACTTGGTCCTGTGGAAGCTTTTCATGCATCAGAGGCAGATGTAGAGGGGCAAAACAGGAGTGGGTTTGATGGGGGATTTGGAGAGGGGAGATCAGGAAAGAGTAGAGCGTTTGAAATTTAAATGAATAAAAAAATTATTAAGAAAGAAATGGACAGGAAACATCTTTTAAATATTTTATCACTTTTGAGAGATAAAGTCCATTTTTTGAAAGTACCTCTACACAGAAAATTGAGCAATCTGAGGAATTCTTTGAGATAAAATTGAAAAAAGAAATTTCTGAGTATTCTCTTCATAGAGAATCATGGCATATTTGAACCAGTTCACTTATTTTCAAGTGTCTTCTGCTCTTTTTGTTTTGTTTGTAAATAATTTTTAGTCTGACTTTATCAATTTCTTGTCATTTATACTATTAAATTTATGCTTTAATTTTTGCAGTGAAAATAGAAGCACTGAGTTTTGTTTGTGTATGCATGTGTGAATGTGCACCACTAGGCTAGTGATCACTGAGTTATGGAAATCTGGCTGTCTTGGACCCTAGAGAAATGAAGCTATAAATACTCTGCTATGCCAAAGTTTTACATGGGTGTTCAAGATTAAAAGTCAGGTCCCTTATGCTTATGAGGCAGACATTTTACCAGTTGAGTCATCTTCTCCAAGACACTTTTTGGTACTTTTTAGATAGCTTCATTATTGTTTTTAACATTCCTGTATACACAAATTGTTGAGATGTTATACTTTATTTTCCTCTTTGTTACACTGCTGGGTATTTTTTGCCCAGTTCTTTTATGCTTAACTGACAACTCTATGTATATTTAAAGTGTATGATCTTACACACAGACATACACACACACACACACACACACACACACACACAGAGAGAGAGAGAGAGAGAGAGAGAGAGAGAGAGAGAGAGAGAGAGAGAGAGAGAGAGAGAGAGGTGGGAGGGAGGGAGAGAGGGAGAGAGAGGGAGAGGGATGTGTGGGAACTGTAGTCTAGGAGGCTTACTTTAAATAGACTCACATTTTCTGTCCTTTTTTTTTTTTTTTTTTTTTTTTTTTTGAGCTTTTGGTGGCTGGTTCAACTGAGCTATTCTGGACTAAAAATCTCCAAGCTGACTGATTCAATTTGACTTCTTTTGGAGTTTAACTGAATTGCTCTGCTTGGCCTAAAACTAATAATTTCTGACAGTCTGTTCCAATATTCTGCCTCCTTCACATTCACTGGCTTATTTTGTCTTTCCCTGCAACCAATCTCTGTAAAACTGTGTCACTAAATGTGTCTCCTTTCTTTTCTCTCTACCTATGCTAATTTTCTGAGAGTTGATCATATCCTATATCTGAGTCATTCTGTCAAATCTTTCCCTGATTCTTTAGTTTGTCTGGTGCTCCATTAAATGTCATTGTTTGGGATTGAATGTATAATAAAGGCATGTTTCAATTTTAGCCAGATAATGAAAATGGAACCAGAATTAAGCATTTCTCCAGTAGATGCTAGAGGTTTCTTCTCTTTTGCCAACACATCCTATATAGGGCGTATGCCTAATTTTCTGAAACTCATTCCTTCTCATATAAACTATCTCTAATTAGGATCCAAAGACTAAAAGTATCTGTGAAATTATCTTTGCTCCTCTGTCCAGGGAGAGGCAAGTAGAAGAATCTACAGTCTAGACCACACCACTGGTTGTATCAGAAGTAGATCAGAAACATAGTCTCAGTAGACATTATTGTGTGGAGCCTTTATCATCATCAATAAGGTAATCAGCAGGAAGGTGGGATTGTTTATTTGTCACACCATCCTTTCTGACAACTACCATGCCCCAATTTCTTCCTGTGTAAAAACACAAACATTCCCTCTTCTCCATATGAGTACAGGGTCAATTCCATTTCAGGGTTTGGTTAGAGGGTCCCTCCATTTGACCATAGAATAATTCTTGAATGCTTCATGATTCCAATTTCAATCAGCTGTTAATTGTCCATGTCTGTGCTGATCAACATGCAGAAAAATTAAAATAAAAAAGAAAAAGTAACATGGTCTTTGAGAGATTTTGAAGAGTACTACTCCCCCCCCCCTTTTTGGTTTTATTCAACCAAGATTTCAAGGTGTGGTTGGCATGTTCCAATATTTCTTGTCTAATTGGATTATAGTTAATTCCAGTTTTATGTTGGATGTCAAACTCTTTATAAAAGGAATCAAATTCTTTGCCAGTATAAACTGGTACACTATCTGTATTAATCAATTGTGTAACCCCATAACATTAAAGGCTTAACTTTTTGGACTAATCCTTTAGAATTGACTCCCATATGGGGAACAGGAGCAAGAAATGTACATTCAGAACATTGTGATTTTTATGATCCTGGTATTGTCTTTGGTGGTCTTATGTTTAAGCCAAAGTGTATGGCTAGACATGTGATACTTCTCATGATCTTTTAAAGCCAATGAATGATCCTATTGCACTAGTTCCCCCACTAATGCTTGATCTATAGTAGTATTGCTTTTGATCATGGAGGCTGGCAATCCTGAATGGGTCTGTATATGTGGAATGGTACCTATCTTGCCAAAATATAATCCAGTATTTTTACAAACAAGGATCAAGCAGGGGTATTAACATTAAAACTCCCACAGGTTTCAGATTAAGGTACTGATGTAGCCATATACAAACTATCAATATGAAGACTATAGGCTTCTGATATATTATAAAACACTAGTAAAATGGCTGACAATTCAGCTAACTGGTCAGAAAATCCAGAAGTATAGATCAACACTATCTTATCTTTAGCATAATAACTGGCTCCTCACTTTGAAGTTCCCTTAGAAAACACCAGAATGGCATTATCAAGAGGAACTAAAATGGTCACGTTAGGAACAAGAACCTCATGAAATGTAAAGAACTTTATTAATTTATCTTGAGAGTAGTGGTTATCTTTCTGTCCCAGAAAGCCAATGCTCTATCAAGCATCACTATGCTATTTCAACCATTCACTCCTGTTTTATGTTACAAGGTTGCACAAGAATACCAGGTTCCTTTCCAACATAAGGAAGATACTGATGCTTGTCTAACACAATCTTTTCAGCAATGACATCATAATAAAGAACACTATTTTTTAAATGAGGTTCTTAGATGAACCTATGGAAGGGGAGGATTCTGCCACAACAATCCAGTATGCAAACATGGAGTACGAATTCAAGCAAACATAAAGGCCAATTATCATCAATATAGGACACAAAATGCCACTAAATAGTCTATTCCACAAGCTGTAAAACAGCCTGTCTTTTGAATGTTCAACTTCTGGGTGAGTTAGGATGTGAATCACCTCTCAAAATATCAAAGAAAGTCTCAACTGTCCTGTAGTTAATTTCAAATAGGGTCTAGGCCAATTAATATCTCCTAATAAGTTTTGAAAGTCATTTAATGTCTATCGTTGATCTCATCTTATGGTCACTCTTTGATGAGTAATGTCCTTGTACTGATTGAATCATACCTTGATTATTTTTTTCCCAACCTTCTATGGCATATAAAACCTTTATTCAGCATCTACTTAATAATAATTTCATTCAGGCTACCCATCATAATGTTACTGGTAACTGTGCCATTAATATAAGCACACACCTGTTCTTTGTTCCCTTCCTTATCTTCCCAGGTTAACATTTTACAACTTTATTTGTAGGGTATTGAGATTGTCCAATACCATGCAAATGGGTAAGAGAAGATCTGAGAGACCATGTAGGTGGTAAATTCAACCCCTTTATTATAGTGACATCTGCACCTGTATCAATAAGCCTACCAAAACATTCCTAGTCAACTTTAAACTTACATTAGGTCATTCTTGAGAGATAGTTTGTCGCAAGTAGGCATCAGAAGAACTGAAACAATACCCTCCCCTCTGTCTTTCTTTCTCTCTTTCTTTCAGATTTAGAATTTAGAAAACAGAGGATGCAAAGGTAACAAGACAATTGTCCAATTATTTTATTGGCTGGTGTGACAGTGACTCAAGCATAATCATTGTGCACTATCCTTAGATATATTTGTAGCCCTTTACCTATGGTGCTCCTTCATCTTATTAATAGCCCCCAAGTCCCTGATTGGAAAGGGCCAATAATTTTTTGTTGGCAAGGTCTGTACTCTCATCTCTGGAGTTAGTACTCAGTAGGTGGTAGAATCATGGTCCAGTCCTGTGCTTCCTTGGGTTGCTCTGATAAGTTCAGAAATAAATTTCCTTGACTTGGCAACAGCTTCATAGTCCCATAAACCACTTGTTGAGAATGTTTAGGGGTCTGCGGCTGACCCCTCCTATTATTTCCCAATCTTTTATTCAATGAGTAACCCTTATTAGACCCTGTTTATCTGGTTTTGATCTACACTCATTGGCCTAATTACTTCCTTTCTTACAAGTACATGATCTGGGAGAATGGTTCTATTATTTTACTGTTCTTCTATTTTTAGGACAATCTCTCTAAAAATATTCCAAGCCACCTCATTTAAAACAGTGTCAATGCCCTCTGTGCTGTGAGTGCATTGTCTACACTGTTGTCCCTTGAAGGGCAGCAGCCATGGCCAGGCCTTGGTTATAAGATGGCCCAATGCACAAAAGTGAATGTAGTCTGATAAATCTGTCGTGTTCTATAATATAGCAGCTCTACAAGGAGGTTTGTGTTTTCATAGGCTAAGTGCTTGACAAAATGAACACCTGTTTGTGGATCTCCAAAAATTCTGCCAGGCACCTTGAACAATCAATCTACAAATTCTTGAAAATGCTTACCACAGTCTTGTTTTATATTAGATAGCCCACTTCAATCCCCTTTAGTAGAGTTTGGGTACAAAGCACAACCTCTGCAATTGGAGCATATACACCAAAACATCAAGCAATCTGACTAGTCCTTCTCCCAGGAGCATATTGAGATCTCAATTCATATTTCCAGCTTCTGCATTCAACATGGTAGTGCACTTTCTGGCTTCTCACCACTCAGAACTCCATAATAGTCTCTACTGGACAAGATAGCTTTACACTTGGTTTTCCAACCCAATGAGCTTAAATTTGCTTCTACTACTATGTCTAGCAGCAATTGAGTAAAGGGAGCCCTGGGTCCTTATTATGTAACTGCTCCTTTCAGTTCCTTGATTACTTTAAATTCCAATTGTTGATACTGATTAACTAACTCTATGGCCCTGTTGATCAACTATTGCAACAACAGAAAAATCTAGGACATCAGAAGTATTTTGTCCTTTAGGGGCCATAACTAGTGCCTGTTCCAGCAGGGAGTAGCAAACAAGAGCCTCATTTCCTTCTTTTCTTACCTTGAATAAAATTTTCATTAGTTAACTTTTGTAATTAGAGTTCTAACTCTAATTTGCAAAATCTGTATTTTACCTTTATCAAAGTCTTATTGCCCCACTGGGTCTACAGGGAAAGCCATGCTGGGGGTAGTGCACAGAGGAATTTAAGGAGGCCAATCTTTATTATGATATTTAGCTGTTTCTTTTTCTAGATCACCTTCCTTCTCTGGATCTAATTCATCATCAGTTAATTTCAAATTCTCTAATGCTGCCTCTAGAGGTTTATAAAGCTCATTCTTGACTGAATTTGCTTTGGAAGGGCTTTCTGAGACAAATGCTCCTCCTTTAGCTCATGTAATTGTTCCTGTGCTGCTGCCAAAGGCTGATAATTTTCCATATTTTTATTATCATCAATGACATTTTTTACCAGTTCCCAAAAGCAGAAAGTAGTAGGATCAGCCTATGAATTTCTTAGCACTTCTACCACTCTTTCCCGAGTAGCTTTATTCAAAGTCCCCTCATCTGGAAACCAAGGGCAGTAGAAATCCTCCTAAGTTGAAAATTTTTCTAAAGTTTGTTGTTAAACACTAATCCTATCACTCGTGATAACTTTTTCTGGGTGCAAGAAACAGCCTGCTTACTGTTGCCCTGACTCATTGCACTGCTAACCCCTCAAAGACGAGCAGCGAACAAGGCTGGCCAGGCAGACACCTACTTTCACTTTGTCCACTGAAGCATTAGATAGTTGCGGTATGCTTCAGGGGTCCCAAGCCTCACATTGGGCACCAACTGTAGTTGCCCTGCTTCACAAGTCAATGTAGGTACCACGAATGGGATTCTGAATATTAAAGGACAAGGATGAGAGAAGAATTTAGCCAAGTCAAAGTTACAATCAAGGCCCAAGTAAATTTCAAAGCGGAAGGCTTACAGAGGCAAAATCTATAAGCCCAACACCTAGACGTGACTGATGACCTAAATGATTTCATGCCAGCAGCCAATCGCATAGACTTCCATTTCTCAGCATAGGTCTTTGGTCTTTCTAAAATCTTTTCTAAAAATTTTTGTGATGACTTTTTACCTTTTTTCCAAATTTTACATTATTTTAGAAAACAAAGCACACTGTAATAATAATGCTTTAATATTTATTACTATCCTTTATACCTAGTCAGTTTCTGTCTGTCTCTTCTACTGAACAAGAATGAATTCAGTCATGTTTCTTTGTCTTATACAGTTTTACTGTTCTGGGTATTGTGTCTAGTGTCTTAAAGTAGTTGCCATGTTTCTCCTGTGTTTGTCTGATTTTCTTGATGTTGTAAAATTACACATAGTAATTTATTGGTATATTTTAGATATAATAGAATTATTTTAGAAACACATTGCTAATATGTAATCTACTATTATGTAATTTTGCACTGTTTACCAAACCAGAGGATGATAAAGCAAAAGTTTTCGTTAAGAGGTCATGCCATTTATTTCAAATTTATTGCATTGAATGAAAAAGAGGAAAAGAATTATTTTACAGAGGCACAAAGCATGTTCACACTCTCACTCACACTGATAGGCTTTGTTAAGTCAGTTTACTCTAGTAAGCAGAGATTTGTACTTACTTTATCCTATAGTGGACACAATCAGTTTATTTTATATAATATTTTTCCTAATATAACTTTGAAGAATTAAGTCATATTTTCCCTAATTTTCATATTCTTTTCTATGATTTACTGGAGACTGAGAGGTTAGGAAATTTCTTTCTTTACTTTGTGTGAGCTTGATGGGAAAAATTGCTCAGGGTGAATGGTTGGAGTTACATATGTTGAAGTCTGTTGCTTCATACATCAGGTATAAAGTTTTCTGAGTAAGAAGAGCCTATAGACAGCAACTTGTTTTATAAACTAACATATAGCAAAGCCTACAAACATTCTTATGTTGTTTATCACATCCTTTATTACCTTTAACTGCTAAATAACTTAAATAAGCTCAGAGTTAAATCCTTTGGTCTTCTCCATGTCCAAAGTGTTGAACATTTGCAAAGTGAAAAAGAAAAATACTTCTTTTTCCCCCTCAAAACATATTTACTAATTTTAAATTAAAATATGTAACTGCATGACAATTTCCTTTCAAATTCTGGCTAAAAAGGGTATTAAACTGATTGTCTCATTCAGGGTGTGTGTGTGTGTGTGTGTGTGTGTGTGTGCGCGCGCGCGTGCGCGCATGCGTGCGCGTGTGCACAAACACACATGTAGTTCTTTTCCTTCTTCAGATATGTTCGATCAATTGCACTCAGGACTTTAAGCGCAGTTGCAATTGACTACCTCCTGAGTCATTTTACAGGTTATCAATTATCTTATGATTTAGCTTTCAAAATGATCTTAGCATTTAGTTTCAACTAAAACATTCAACTTAAAGTTTAAGAACTATTTGAGAAATAAAGAGAAATAAAGGTCAGAGAAAACTTAGCATGCTATTTTAATGGTTATTCAGATGCTTTTGAGCAAATCATGGAGTTCCCAGTTTCAAGTCAGGTTAAATAGAATTCCATTTAAGTTCGGTTAGCAATTTTAAATTTCTACTGGAGATATTTCTGTTAAATATAGTACAATGTGTGTGGCATTGAATTGTGAAGCACACACTTGGTATATAGAAGTCAGAAGAAAATAAGATGATAGCTACAAAACAAGTCTAAGAAAGATTATTATTTTCTACTCTTCTTGATTTACCTCATATCTGGCTGATTAAAAAGAATCATAAGGTGTTTCTCACAGTTCTTTCTTTGAGTTAGAAACAAATGATTAAAAAAAATTCCTTATATTGTATATTGGTTTGAACTTGTTAAAAGTAATATCATACCCAAGGCTTTAAAAAAGCATGTTAGTAGGAATGTAATTTAAATAAAGGAATACAGGATGCAAGTGTTTAATTTAAAAAAAATAACTGAAATTGCAGCTTTGGATATTTCCTTCTTCTTTTCTTTGTGCACATACCTGCAAAGACCCCTGTGGATTAAATAACTGGTGTGTATACACTAATAAAAATCCCATTAAATTAAATGGCCAGTAGGCATGTGGAATGTCCTGTCGCAATTTCAGAAGACAGTTTGTTACCAGACACCCTGCTATGCACATTTTATTTTATCAGGGTTAAGAAAAAACATTTATAAAATTCTATTTATTTCTATTTTAAAAGTTCTAAGTATCCTAAAAATTGTGACTTTATAATTTTTCTTTTCCTAGAAATGGTTGGGTGGATCCAGCTCAAACACTGTGCAGAATACCCTATAGTAAATGTATATAATCAACACAATTGGTCAGTAATTTCCATTCCCTAGGCTATTACTTTTTTCTTCAATTTGTCAGCAATAAAAGAGGCAATTCAATGCATATTGTATTATAGAAAAAGTGTTTATAGAACACACTGTACCTATGTTCTGTTTGAAATAATTTCAAAAGTATAGAAATGCTTTTTTTCCCTTTCAAGTGCCCTCTGCTTCCCTTTAACTGTTCTAAAATGTGAGTAGAAGTCCATACTCTGTGGAATACTTCACAACAGCTTATGGTGACACTTCTAGACATGGTCTTAATGAATAGTAAGTACAATAACTAGTGGGAAAAACATATAGAACCAGAATTATTAAAAATAAAACATGAATGAAGGTTAGAACCTTGAGAGTAGGGTCAAGAAAGCAAGTGGACAAAAAGAAACATTTCTCTGGTTAAACAAAAATCTCAGAAAGGCAATATAATATTAATGATGCATTACATTTAATTTGTGACCATTAAAATAAAAATTATGAGAGATTTCCATGATTTGCATTGATCAGTGTATATTAGTGTCAATTGCTTGGAACAGAGATAGCATTCCTGTTCACTCAAAGGTTCTATACAGGCTATGCTAAAATACAAAAACAAACAAACAAACAAACAAAAAACCCTGCAGTATTTAGTTAGGACAGCTAAGACAGATCATGTACAAGAGATTCAAGACAGCTGACAGATTCTGGACAAAAATGAATCAACCTCTGTATTATACAAGACTCAAAGAGAAAACATGCTATATTGATAGATAAGATGAAAGACTGAAAGGTATAGCTAAGCATGGCTCACATGGGCTCACAGAGACTTCCACAGCAGGCAGAAGGCATTCATGTGTCTGAACTAGGTCCTCTACATATATGTTGTGGCTCTTAGAGAAGAAACTATGGTTGTAGTATATTGTATGAGAGAAAGATCTATTTTAAGTGCACAGAATAAAACAAAAGAAAGAAAGAGAGAGAGAAAGGAAGGAAGGAAGAAGGAAGGAAGGAAGGAATGAAGGAAGGAAGGAAAGAAAGAAAAAAATTAAAGGAGTAGAGATAACAAAAGAATCCTTTTATTACCAGATTTTTATATTCATAGAATAATCAACAGAGACAAGATTCTGGATGTAATTTTTTGTGAATTCTGTGTACAAGAATACTGATTCTAATGCAAACACTTCCAGCAATGGTTCAAGAGGATAAAGTAGCTATTTCAAACTAACAACCAGCATAATGTCACTGTGAATTTCTAATATTATTTTATTTATTTAATATTCCAGCCTTTTCCCCCTCCCAAAAGTTTCTCATCCCATTCCACCTACCCCTAGCCTTTGAGAGGGTGTTCTCCTCTCACTGGTATCCCTCTTCCCTGGGACCTCAAGTCTTTATAGACTTCTCTCACCAAGGCCAGACAGATAGTTCTCCACTGTATATGTGTCTAGGGCCTCAGACCAGCTCACATATGCTGCCTGGTTGGTGCAGGCTCTGGGACTTCCCAGGGATCTGGGTTTGTTGAGTCTGTTGGTCTTCCTATGGGGTTGCCCTTCCCTTCTGCTTCTTCAGTGTTTTCCCTAATCCCTCCACAGTGCTTACTAACTTCAATTCAATAGTTGAGTATAAGTATTTGCATCTGTCTGAGTCAGCTGCTGGTAAAGCCTCTCAGAGGACAGCCATGCTAGTTTTCTGCCTGTAAGCACATCATAGCATCAGTAATAGTGATAGGCCCTGGTGCCCCCAACCCCAGGAGAAGGAGTCCAAGTTGGGCCAGTTACTTTCCTTCAGGCACATCTTAGCTTTTGTTTCTGAAGTTCTTTTAGACAGGAACAATTCTGACTCAGAAATTTTGACTGTGGGTTAGTAACCCTGTCGTTCCACTTGAGGTCCTGTCTATACCCAATAGTGGGGAGAGGGAACTGGTATGAAAATTTAAGTTAAAAAAAACCCATTAGGAGCATATTTTAAGGAAAAATGAAACAAAATATTACTGAAAACAATTACTCTGGATATAAACCAATTAATTATCATGAAAATTGATTAATTATATAAGGCACACTAGTTCTCCTGTAAACAGGGTTTTTGGTCCTAATAGAATGAAATTGGTAAAGATTAACTAAGAACTTTCAGACAAATACCAGGTCTAATATTGTATAAGATTGTATTTCTTTTATTAACAGGAATCCCATCTTGGAAAATCAAAATCAATGTATTCAATGTTTTATTTTAGTAAGACTACTGTTTAAAAAATATTTTGTACTACATTTGTGCAATTTGAGTATGTTTTTTACTACCTTCTCCTCTAAAGATTGATTTTAAAAGCTCAGAAACAAAACAAAACAACAATAGTCAAAATACAAGAAAGAATCCAAAAATAGCTGTTGGATCTAACATATAAGAAAAAAATGCTCTGAAGAAAAATAAAAAAAAAATTAACTACAAGTGAAAATAGGAAAATATATTGTTTGTTTTTATCTCCAATATTTTTATTTTAGTGCTATGATTAGCTGAACACCTTTGGTTCAGAATAGTCACATATTTAGCATCAGATTTTAGCGTTCTATAAATGATTATGTGTATAATTTCTACCTAGCAATAGTATAATTCTCTGAAGTACTTGGACCTTCAGTGCACATCATGTCTTTAAGACAGAAAATTTGATGAAAAAAGAGAAAGGTCATAAGATGCTGAGTGCTATCCATAAAGCATCTTCACAATGATTAATACTATAATATTTTCAGGGAACTGTTACATAAAAAACCCTCTAATAGACTATTAGCATATATTCCCTTAGAATATTAACAAGCTTAAATCAGAAGGTGCTACTAACATAGTCAATAAGTTGTTATAGTTGTGTTTATTTTAAATGAATAAAAATATTTTTAAATTGAACGCATGATATATTTTGTATTAACATTAATTATGTCATATGGTTTATTCTCATTATAGTCATGAGGTTCACAAAGAGACTGCATAATTCCTTTGATCGTTGTTATGACCAGAGTACCTGATAAAAGCCAATTAAAGAAGAAATATTAACTTAGACTCACATTTTGAAAGGGTACATTACTGTGGGAAAGCATTACAATTAGAAACAATTGCTCCATGGTAACAGAAGTAGATTTGGCACACTGTGATGTAGGAACTTCCTGCCACAACTAAAAATAGATATTATGATCCTGGCTTAAACCCAGTGACCACTACTGCTGACCAGAGAATTCACCAATCCCAAAGAGTTTATAACTACCCAAAATATAGCTATGACCTGAAAACAGACTGTTCAAACCCATGAGCATGTAGATAGTATTTCAAATTCATGCTATGCAGATATTGTTACATTTACAATTAGGTAGCAACCTGTACTGTAGGTATGTATATATAAGATAACATACTGCAGATCACCTTTATTAACACAATTCAATTTTTAGAAGTGAACTGAGGAATAGAAGCAGCTCTTGTTAAACAACACATTGAAAGTCGTTTAGTTAGACATATTTTAATTTAATATCAGCCAATGCTGAAAATTTGTATGCTTTAGCTAAATTCTCTAGTTTTTTTTTTTTTAATTTTTGACACAGAAACACATATTAGAGGTGATTGTAAATAACTATGGTTGTACAAATATTGCTATACTTATGCTATTAAGTTAATCTTTCTCTGGTTTTACACAATTTTGTTTATCCAATACAGTTCAAGAGCTAGTAGGGGCAACCTGTTTGTGTCGGGGCTCAAAGCATGTCAGAAACTGCTAAGGAAGCTCATTTGTTCTCTAGAGACGTATTAATAAATCAAATGGATGCTTGTCCCTGATGAGGCTTCTAAGTTAATTAAGGATGATTGCTCTGTTTTAGGTAGATGGGAGATTGAAGCTATTCTAAGTAGGAATTCATGCCAGAAGGTATCAATCCATACTTTGAAAATGATGAAAGTATTCTTCCTATTCTTTGTAAAATGTAAAGCTGCTATTGAGAGTTTATGTACAAAAGTGGCAATCAATAGATATATGTGAATATTTTACTTCACACACACCCACACCCACACGTATACACACAAACACCCCACCCCCTACCCTCACCCCACACCTCCCACACCCACATATCCACACAGACAGCCATACCCCCAACCACACACATACCCCCACACACACCCCATGCCCACACACCCATAGATGCCCCACACAACTACACACACAAACACACACACATACACACACCAAATCCCCCAGAACACACACAGTTTTATATGTAAGCTGTAACAACTGACTTTTTGACATTTTATGTGTAAGTTTACATTTCAGTTCCAGAAGAGAGAAACAGAATGATGGCTGCTGCTGCTCTTCATATGACAATATGTCAGGAAACTCAATTGTCTATCTGAGATGTGAGTAGATGGACTATTGTCACCTTCAGGACACAGTCCAGTAAAGTCATGATGAGGAGAAAACAAATGATTCTAATCTTTTACAAATTACAAATGTGCACTGTGAACCATTATCTAAGGTGATAATTAGTTTAGCAATCTTTACGTTTAAAAGTAAAGAAATGGAGCTAACAAAGTTAAGTAAGCACACTTAACTTACTGCCAAACTGGGTTATCCAAGTTTGATGCCAGAGAGTCAAAAGGTGAAATGAAATAATGAACTCTAACAGTAAAAACTTAAAAATGACGATAATAAAAACATTTGTTTATATCCTGACTGTACAATGTATGGTTTCCAGCCCGCAATGTGAGTATTACATGGGATATTTAGAAATTTAAAACTCTGACTTTCATCTCAGGTGCAGAAGATACCATAGAAATCATTGACAAAACAATAAAAGCAAATGCAAAAATATAAAAGATTCTACCACAAAACATCCAGGAAATCCAGGACACAATGAGAAGACCAAATCTAAGGATAAGAGGTGTAGAAGAGGGGGAAGAATATCAACTGAAAGGCACAGTAAAAATCTTCAAAAAATTATAGAAGAAAAATTCCCTAACCTAAAAATTGAGATGACCACAAACATAAGAAGCCTACAGAAACCCAAATAGACTAAACCAGAAAAGAAATTCTTTCTGACAAGCAACAGTTAAAAAAAAATAAAAGTTCAAACAAAGAAAAAATAATAAAAGCAGTAAGAGAACAAGAAGACTTATAAAGGCAGACTGATGAGAATTACACCAGACTTTTCAACAGAGACTATGAAAGCTAGAAGATCCTGGTCTGAAGTCATAAAGACCCTAAGAGAACACAAGTTCCAGCCCAAGGTACTATATCGAGCAAAGCTGGATCACCGTAGATGGAAAGAACAATCTGTATTCCTTAATATCCATTAAAATCAGTTGACTCAATTCTCCAATAAAAAGGCATAGAATACACGACTAAATATGTAAAAAAGGATCCAGCATTTTGCTGCATTAAGGAAACTCATCTCAGCAACAAAGAAAAGCACTACCTCAGAGTAAATGGTTGGGAAAAAATGTTCCAAGCAAATGACCCAAAGAAACAACCTGGAGTAACCATCCTAGTAGTAAATAAAATAGATTTTCAACAAAATTCATCTAAAATGTCAAGGAAGAACACTTTTTATTCATCAAAAGAAAAATTTATCAAGATGAATTCTCAATTGTGAAAATCTATGCTCCAAATATAAGAGCACACACATTAATAAAAGAAACTTTACTAAAACACAGAGAATATTTCCACCACACATAATAATGCTAAGAGACTTCAACACCACAATCTCATCATTGGAGAGATCATGGAAACAGAAACTAAATAAAGAAACAGTGAAACTAAAAGAAATTATGCACCAAATGGATTTAACAAACATCTATAGAATATTTCATCCTAAAACAAAAGAATATACCTTCTTCTCAGCACTTCATGGTACCTTCTACAAAACTGACCTTATAGTCTGATCACAAAGAAATCCTCAATAGATACAAGAAGATTGAAGAATTCCCATGCATTCTTTCAGATCACCATGGAGTAAAGCTGGCCATCAATAATAACAACAACAAAAAGCCTACATACACATGGAACCTAAACAATGCTCTACTCAGTGATAGCTTGGTCAGGGAAGAAATAAAGAAATCAACGACCTTTTGTATTTAACAAAAAAAGGGGGACAAATACCCAAACATATGGGATATAATGAAAGTATTGCGAAGAGGTAAACACTTAGCGCTGAGAACCTCCAAAAAGAAACTGTAGAGAACACACAGTAACAGCTTGACAGCACAATTGAAAGCTCTAGAACAAAAAAGAAGCCGACACACCGAAGAGGAGTAGAGGGCAGAAAATAGTGATACTCAGAGCTGAAATCAACCAAATTGAAACAAAAAGAACTATAGAAAGAATCAACAAAACCAAGAGCTGGTTCTTTGAGAAAATCAACAAGATTGATAAACCCTTAACCAGACAAACCAGAGGGCACAGAGAGAGTATCCACATTAACAAACTGAGAAATAAAATGGGAGACATAACAACCGAAATTGAGGAAATTCAATAAATCATCAGATCCTATTACAAAAGTCTGTAGTCAACAAAACTAGAAAACCTAAAGTAAATGAACAATTTTCTAGACAGATACCAGTTACCAAAGTTAAGTTAGGATCAGATAAACAATCTAAACATCCCCATAACCCCTAAAGAATAGTGATCAACACCCTACCATCTAAAAAAGCCAAGGGCCTGGTGGATTTAGTGCAGAATTCTATCAGACCTAATATCAACATTCTCCAAACTATTTCACAAAAATAGAAACAGAGGGAATACTACCCAACTCATTCTTGGAATCCACAATTACTCTCATTCCTAAACCACACAAAGACCCTACAAAGAAAGAGAACTTTAGACCAATTTCCATCATAAATATTGATGCAAATATACTCAATAAAATTCTTGCAAACTGAATCCTAGAACACATCAAAACAATTATTCACCATGACCAGGTGGGCTTCATCCCAGGGATGCAGGGATGATTTAATATATGGAAATCTATCAATGTCATTAAATATATAAACAAACTCAAAGAAAAAAATCACAACTATCCTTCTAGATGTTGAAAAAGCTTTTGACATGATTCAAAACCCCTTCATATTAAAAGTCTTAGAAAGGTCAGATATTCATGACACATACTTAAACATAGTAAAAGCATTATACAGCAAACCGGTAGCCAGCATCATAGAATGGCGAGAAACTTGAACAATCACCCTAAAATCAGGGACAAGACAAATCTCTACATGATCTCCCTACCTATTCAATATAGTACTTGAAGTACTAGCCAGAGCAGTAAGACAACAAAAAGAGGTTAAAGAGATACAAATCAGAAAGCAGTAAGTCAAAATATTATTATTTGAAAATTAAAGGATAGTATACTTAAGTGACCCCAAAAATTCCAACAGGAAATATTTTAAAGCTAATAAAGACCTTCAGCAAAGTGACTGGATATAAAATTAATTCCAGCAAATCAGTATCCTTCCTGTACTCAAAGGACAAACAGGGTGAGAAAGAAATTAGAGAATCGACACTCTTCACAATCACCACATAGAATATAAAATACCTTGGTGTAAACTTAATCAAGCAAGTGAAGACTAAGTATGACAAGAACTTCAAGTCTGAAGAATAAAATTTGGAGAAGACCTCAGAAGATGGAAAAATCTCCCATGCTCATGGATTGGAAGGATCAACATTGAAAAATGGCCATCTTGTCTAAGGCAATCTACAGATTCATTGTAATCCCCGTCAAGATTCCAACTCAATTCTTCATAGAGTTAAAAAAGAGTAATTTGCAAATTCATTTGGAATAATATAAAAACCCAAGATAACAGAAAACATTCTCAACAATAAAAACTTCTGAGGAAATCACCATCCCTGACCTCAAGCATTATTATGGATCAATTGTGATTAAAAACTGCCTGGTATTAGTACAAGACAGGCAGGTAGACCAATGAAACAGAATTAAAGATTCAGAAATGAAACCATGCACCTTTGGTCATTATTGTTGATGTCAAGAAGGGTTTTCTCACAGGAACCAGACATGGATGTCTCCTCAGAGGCTCTCCCAGAGTCATATAGATACATTTGGGGATGCTTGAAATTAAACAACAGACTGAACACTTGGATTCCAATGAAAGAGCTAGAGAAAGTACTGAATGAGCTGAAGGATTTGCATCCTCATGGGAAGAACAAAACTGTCATCAGTCAAAACACTGAGGTGGAGAGAGTAATTGGTAGAGACAGCATTTTCATGAAAAAAAGTTGAGGGGGGGAAGGGGAATGTGGGGGAAGGGTATTACATTTGAAATGTGAATACAAAGTACATTCCATAAAATTAAAAAATGTTTTGAAAAGATATTTTAATAATATCTTAAGGTGATGTATATGAATATTACATTAAAAAGTACTAATACATACCATAATTATACTTCTTTTAAGAGAACTGCATCATAATTACTAAAAACATTATGAGATAACATTGTAAAAAGAATGAGCATTTTAGCATGTGATTTATTTTAATCTCTAAGAATCTATGATCAAATAAACAAAGTAAATAAAATACAGTGTTGATAAAAATACAGATAAAAATAAAAGAGCTATTAGTACACTTCAGTATGAAGAGCTACAGGATAGCTCAGAGTTGGTACAATTGGACAGAGTTAAGTCTTAGATTTAAAAGAACGGAGAACTTGAAGCTGTGATAGTTAAAGACAGTAAAAGAAAATGGCCTAGATCAAGAAGAAAGATAATGCTTTCTCCATCTTTTCCATCTGCTTTGGTCCAGAAATAGGAAATAGTGACTTTACTGGTAGGTTAGGCCCATTTTCACTAAGATAACAGTTTTTGATATTGCTATTCTCGAGATACATACTCAGAGGCATATTTCTAAATTTCATTATATCATATCTATAAGTATTCCTTGGCCAAGTCAAGTTGACCATAAAATATTTGATCACTCAATTTAAGTTTCCTGCCATATCACAGATGTACTGAGAGGACCTAGGATCTGACTGGAAGATCATAGTTGAATAATGTGCCTGTTGATATTGAGTAAGCTTTTTTGTTAATTTATTTAACACCAGTGTTTATCTTTTCTTATTTTCATGTCTTTAAATCTTCCTATTGAAACTTTTGTCTTAGAATCTCTGTTTAGAAGCTTTATAGTCATTCTTCCAATGCCAGAAGTTTCCTTTCCTCAGAAATTTTACATAAGCTACCAGCTTTCACTGCTTTGTGCCTATGCCATATTTGACTATAATAGCTTGTTCCAGGCAACAGCCATTTTTGTCACCAATCTAATCAATAATGTCTCCGAAACATTGAAACTCAGACTCACTCAAAACCCAGTAGAAGTATCTGACAGTTTCTTTCACATACAAGGTGCTAAACAAGTCCAATTTCACCTTTAGCTCTTTATCAAACTATTTTTGTGGCCTTTTCTCACTCTCTGCTGATATTTCAAGGGAACAAAATGTATCCTTGTAGAACACCCTGCTTATTTTTCTTCTGCAAAACTTCTCGGGTTCCTATCTCCATGCATAGTTCATTCACATCATACTAACTCCCAATACCTAGAAATGCATTTTAGCTAAACCAAAAATATCCAGAACTATTAGACACTTTAATGGTTAGTTTAGTTTCACTTGACACCAGTTACAATCATTGGAGGGAAGAGAGTGTTTACTGAGAAAATGCCTACATACGATCTAATCGTACAAAAGCCTCAAGATAATTTTCTTAATCAGTGATGGAATGGAAAGAACCAGTCTATTGGATGTTACCACCCATGGGAATGTGATCCTGGCTTTTATAACCAAGCAAGGGAAAAGACTTGAAAAACAAGCTTGTAAGCAACACTATTTCAACCTCTGCATTAGCTCCTGCCTTCAGAAATCTGCAATGTTAGAATTCTTGTTATGACTTCTACTATGAAGAACTGTGATAGTAAAGAATAAGCCAAATTAAGAACAAAAATAAAGAACAGAAATCAAAACAATAACAAAAAACAGACAAACCCCAAACAAACAAAACCCAAAATATTTTTCCTAAGTTTCATTGGGCATGATGTTTCTCCACAGTAAAATTAATTCTGACTAAGACAGGGTCCCAGCAGAATTTCCTAGCAGGAAACACATATCCATCACAATGTAAGAGCAAAAGAATGAGAAAAGAAATGAAATAAGAACTAGAGAAAGTCACAGAAACCAAAGGGTAAACACCCACCCAACAAAGACAAGACTGGATAGGACCACCTATAATTACAGTCTTCTCAAATTTATATGCTTACATATTAGCAAAAACAAACCAAATGAACCAACCAAACAAACAGATAAACAAAACTATAAAAACACAGCAGACACTAAGTCTTACAAAACGGCTTAAGTACAAGAAAAAGATATTACTTTTTTTTCTGAATATAATAGATGTCCTTAAAGTTTTAAAGAGAAAGTAAATAAATCTGTTAATGAGATCTATGAACACACACACACACACACACACACACACACACACACACACACACACAAGCAGTAAATGAATAAAATATTTCAGGAATATGGAAATAGAATATAAAACACAAACTGAGTGAAATACAAAGAAAACAATTTTGGAAAAAAAAATTCTGGGGCAAGCCTCCCCTAATGAATACAAAAAAAAAATCTTAATATATGAAGACATGTAAGAACAAATAAATAATTTGGTCAAAAATGATATATCTAAATATTTTTGTTACAAATTATCCAGTAAATCTAGGTTACCATGAAAAGACCATATTTATGAATATGAATGAGAAGAATTTAAGAAAGAAAAAATCTAAGTGAAAAGCACATAAAATATTTCCAAGACTATAAATGATAATTTCCCAGCCATTTGCCAAAGATTTTCATGAAATCATTGTTTTTAATAGGTGAATAGTACCCCATTTTGTAAATGTAGCATCTTTTCTGTATCCATTCCTCTGTTAAAGAACATCTTGGTTCTTTCCAGCCTCTGGCTATTATAAATAAGACTGCTGTGAGCATAGTGGAACATGTGTCCTTGTTATATGCTTGAGTACCTTTTGAGTATATGCTCAGGTGTGGTATAGCTGGGTCCTCTGGTAGTACTATATCTAATTTTCTGAGGAACCTCCAGTCTGATTTCAAGATTGGTTGTACCAGCTTGAAATTCCAACAACAACAGAGGATTGTTCTTTCTACACATCCATGCCAACATCTTCTATCACCTGAGTTTTTGTTTGTATGTGTTTTTTATTTTTTTTTATCTTAGCCATTCTGACAGATGTACGGTGGCCTCTCAGGATTGTTTTTATTTGTATTTCCCTGATGACAAACGATGTTGAATATTTCTTTAGGTGCTTCTTAGCAATGAAATTCTTAGGCAAATAGATGGAACTAGAAATTATTATTGTGAGTGAAGTAAGCCAATCACAAAAGAACATACGTGGTATGTACTTACTGGTAAGTGGATATTAAACCAAAAACTCAGATTACCCTAGAAACAATTCATAGACCATATGAAGGTAAAGAAGAAGGAAGACCACAGTGCAGATGCTTTAGTTTTTTTTTTTTTAATTTTTTTTAAAAAGGGGGAACAAAAATATTCACAGAATAAAATACAGAGAGAAAGTTTGAAGCAGATACAGAAGCAAAGGCCATCCAGAGACTGCCCCACCTGTATATAGCCCATATACAGCCACCAACCCCAGACAATATTACTGGTGCCAAAAAGTGCACACTGACAAAAGTCTGATGTAGCTGTCTTCTGAGAGGTTCTGCCAGATAATGACAAATACAGACACAGATGCTAACAGCCAACCATAGAACTGAGAATGGGGTCCCCAGTGGAAAACTTAGAGAAAAGACTAAAGGAGCTGAAAGGGTTTGGCAACCCTATAATAACAACAGTACAAGCAACCAGAACTCCCAGGGGTGAAACAACTATCCAAAGAGTACACAGGGAAAGAACCATGATTCCAGCTGCATATATAGCAAAGGATGAACTTGTTGAGAATAAATGAAAGGAGAAACCCTTAGTCCTGCCAAGTGCCAAGGCTCTATGCCCCAGTGTAGGAATATGTCAAGGCAGGAGATTGGGAGGGGATGGGTGTGTAGGTAGGTGGGGAAAACCTTCACAGAAGCAGGGGGATGGATGTCTGTTTATGGAGAGGAAACAGATAGGGATTAATATTTAAAATGTAAATAAAAAAATATCCAATAAAAAAATAATTGCCCAAACCTAGAGAAGGAGGTACTTTTCAAAGTAAAAGAATACAAAATATCAACTACACTATACAAAAAATAACAATTGCTTGGCATGAAATACCAACATTAAACATATAGGACAAAGACATTATTGAAACCTTTGAGGAGGAAAAAGCAATAAAAAATACTAGAATAACACAGGAAACCTCATTGGAGCCTCTAAAATCTAGAGGACATATATTCTATAGACTCTAAGTTACCACAGATGGCAGTTTAAAGTGCTATAGCAAAGAAATCATTCAATCATAAAAGATAAAGAAATAAGACTTTGTGCTATATATTAAAATTTTAACTATATCTATGAACATATCCAGCACTACAGAAAGTACTACAAGAAAATATCCAGCCCAATGAACTTAAGCACATCTATGAAAGCACAAACTATGAATGAACCCAGACCAACAAAACAAGAGAAACACACACACACACACACACACACACACACACAACTGCAAAATAACAAAAAAACAATGTTTGTTGATATCTCTCAACATTAATTTTCTCAATCCCTCACAAAAAGACAGAGAATAACAGAACAAGCATGAAATAGGATTAATCCTTCTTTATCCAAGAAGCACATTTTGACATCAAGAATAGATACAACTACAAGGTAAAAAGAATAAGAAGAGATAATCCAAACAAATGGACCAATAAAGCAAGCTGATGGAGCCATTTAATATCTGACTAAATATTCTGCAAAACAAAACTATTTAGAACAGAGAGAAAAGAACACTATAAACTCATCAAAATCCACAAAGAAGGTATTTGAAGGCTTTATATTTTTGCACCAAACACTAGGGGAACCACAGTCATATTGTGAAATACTCATACAGTTTAAATCACATATTAATGATAATGCCCCAATAGTAGAGGACTTCAATATTCCATTGTCCGTAATGGAAATGTCATCCAAACAAAAAATTAAACAGTTATTATTCTGTAGTTAACTGGCATTTTAAACCTAATGGGCCTAGAAATATTTGCAGAACATTTCTCTCAAACACAAAAGAATATAACTTTTCCTCATCACCTCATGGAACTCTCTCCAAAATTTACCTCACATCTGGACACAAAGCCAGTCTTTAGAGATACAATGAAATTGAAATAGCACCCTACATTTTATATGACTGAATAACACCAAAACCAGAAACAGCAGGAACTTTTAAGATAATGGATATTGAACAACTGAATGGAAAAGTTAAGATGAGACAGAAATGAGGAAAGAAATTAAAGACTTTCCAGAATTGAATGAAAATTGATATACAATACAGCCAAGCTTATAGGACATAATAAAGGTAATTTTATGCTTATAAGGCAGAATAAAGCAGTTCAAGTAAAATGTTTATCCTTGCTAGTAGAAGGAATGTCAATATTGCTTCTGAATCTGCTCTGTCAGTCCATAGTCCCACTTAGCTACTGAACAAACAAACAAAAGCCAAAAAAACCCCAAAACAGAACAATTAAAACTACCAAAAGAGAATAAAACCCAAACACCTTAATCAGGGGATTATTAACATGCTCCTCTCAATAACATGCTAGAGAAATGCTTCATAACTGGACAAAATACTTAGTTGTTTTTGCTGATTTATAATTTTGTTTTTCTTGTATCCTCAAAAAGTGTTGTTTATTCATCTTTAATCTTGATTATATATGTTTGCCATAAAGTCCCCTCAATAAGATTTTACTTGTCATGGTATTAATGATCACTATGATAAATACATATAAGACATGAAACCATATTAAATGATCACTACACAACCACATGAATGTAAATATTGTTTTTGTATGTTCTCTCTGTGACTGTAATGTATGAGAGAAACACCGTAAGGGAGGAAAGATCATTCTAGCCCGGTGTTGTATCATTGCAGGACAAGGTGAAGGGATGGCGGAGGTGTTTGGCAGAAGCATTCCACCTGGTTTTGAAGCAAGAAACACACAGAAGGAAAATATCCAAAGACAATTGGCATCTGCAAGGTTCTGTTGCTAATAATCTACTTGTCTAAATATGCCACATCCCCCAAGCTCCTCAACTTCCCAAGGCATGACTTCTTACTGAAGAACAGGGATGCAAACAAGACCTTTAAAGACAATTCATTCAAATGAGTCTGGTAGAAAATTCACTGAAAGCAATATTGTGCAAGGCCATTCCTGAAGGTGGGGTGAGTTTCTCATCTTAAAAGTAATACCTTCCACTTCTCTAAAGTATTAATGTTGGGGAGCTAAGGAATGGTTTTCCAGGGGAGTGCTGAGAGTATTGTGGCTTCTCTAAGATAGCAGCTCTGAGAATAACTACACATGCTCTATTTAGGATGCCTCAGCAAAATAAAAAGAACTATAGTCCTAGAAGATGGATTGCAAATGTTAGTGTGCAATGTCAGAAACACAGGAAGCAGGACACTGAAATTATAAATACACATATTTTATTCATTAAAAAGAAACATTCTAACAATTATACCTCATGAATATTTGAACAGTATCCTCTGAGAAAAAATTCTAGGTTGATTTAAAATATTTTTTATGTTTAGTGAGCTTCACAGCATCTAAGACACCTGCTAAAATTAAACATTGGTGAGTCTATGCTATCATTTAAATGCCTCAGAAAGATTTTACTGATTTTTGAACTTTCTGATAAATTTCTAATTACTGGGCTGTGTAGTATGTAAGGCTCTAAGTTCTACCTAGCACTAGAAAAATAAGTAAATCCTTTATTTTGCATTAAACCGGCATACAGATACAGCTATATTTGCTGTGTCACCATACAGCCATGCAGAAACTTTTAGTAATTTCTCATAGTAGAGCCATTGACAATTGCATGTAATGAGGTTATGGTTCACATAATAGCATGTGCTTTTGTTCCTTAGCTCATATAATAATGAAATTATTCAATAATAACATGTGCAGATGTTTCTGGTCAATGCCATGTGTGTAGAGCATGAATTTCACTATGTATTAATTTTGTTTTAAACTATTATTTATAATCATTGTATAGAACAATGAAATCCACTATGACATGTTATATTATAATATTTATTTATATTGTATTTTATAGTATTTTTATATTATATTTATTTTATATTATAATATTTATTTATAAATATATATATACATATAAATTTTTATATATAAACTATTTATATAAATAATTTTACTTTACTAATATTTACCATTCTATTGCTACTTTGGACCTCTTCTTCCTGCTCTCACCATTTAAAATGAGTCTATTAATAGTTTGGAAAACTCCACTGGGAGTTTTCATTTTACTTCTACATGTTACAATTATGAAAATCTTATCTCTCTTTCAGTGATAGAAAGTATCCTGAGATATTATGAACCTACTGTCCCAAATGGTATTGGGATTTTGCACATGGCACCCATTCTCTGTGATCAGTGGTCAATTACTTTGACTATATTACCTTGGGCTTTTAAAAAAAAGTTTCAAAGAAAAAAGTTCAAGTGATTCCTCATCAAAGCTTACCTTGGGAGCTCTTGATGATGGAAAATAATGGCTATAGAAAAATCATTCTACTCACAGAAGCATCACTGTGATTCATAGTATCAGCCCATAATGATTTCAAGTTTATTCCTAGAATCTAAAAGATAATTTATGGTTGCTCTCAACTTTATTCTGCAGCATTATCTAATTCAGACACCATTTTTAGGCCAATAACTCTCTTTTTGAAATTATTTCATTTTCCTTTTTTACTTAAAACAAGTAAGCATAATTTCTCTCTGGGTTATAAAAACTTCTTTTTTGAAGTAACATTTAAAAATAACTCACAAGTATATAAAGTATTTTTTAATTCCATAATTGCATTAAGAAAACCTGTTAACTCTCTATGTATGCAAAATGTGAAAAAAGAAAATGTGAGGAATCAACAGAAAACCTTGGAGATAAATTGTTTTAATGGGGCTATAGATATCAAAGCCAGGACCTATGCATTTTCATCACTGTATTCCCACAGTCTAGAAGATAGGGCAAGCTGGTGATTATATGTTACATAAATAAACCAGATACATATTTAGCTTATTAATAATAATCATAACATAGAAGCATAGTATAATAAAATACAAAAATAAGGAAAGTACAATACTTTGTAAATAATAAAATTATCTTTGGCATATTTACTTATGAGATTGAATGATACAAAACATCATAAAATATAAATCAATTGAAACTTTACAAACAATAAAACATTTCAATTTTTAATTGAACAACTTTTGCAAAAAAACAAGAATAAATGTACAGATTTTAAGCATTTTTGCATAAAAGTATAGAAGTATATTTTTTCAATACTTGGTTTTTCTAAAGGTTTCATAGATCTTAAGATCTTACTAGTTACAGAAAGCATAAAGCAAGA